>NC_090444.1:1020157618-1020465285 GCF_031143425.1 Pleurodeles waltl | reverse complement strand
CTCTGCTAGCCAGGACCCCAGTGCTCGTAGTTTGTGGCCTAATGTGTATGCCTGTTTAGTGCCTAACTGTGTCCCAGAGGTTCTGCTAATCAGAACCTCAGTGCTCATGCTCTCTCTGCCTTCAAATTTGTCACTATAGGCTAGTGACTAAATTTACAAATTCTAATTGGCATACTGGACCCCCTTATACGTCCCTAGTATATGGTACCTAGGTACCCAGGGCATTGGGGTTCCAGGAGATCCATATGGGCTGCAGCATTTCTTTCACCACCCATACAGATCTCAGACAAACCCTTACACAGGACTGCCATTGCACATGTTATTTCACAGCCATTTTCACTGCACTTAAGTAACTTATAAGTCACCTATATGTCTATCATTCACTTGCTGAAGGTTAGGTGCAAAGTTAATAAGTGTGAGGGCACCCTTGCACTAGCAAAGGTGCCCCCACATAGTTCAGGGCCATTTTCCCGGACTTTGTGAGTGCGGGGACACCATTACACATGTGCACTACATATAGGTCAATACCTATATGTAGCTTCACAATGGTAACTTCGAATAGGGCCATGTAACATGTCTATGATCATGGAATTGTCCCCCATTCCAAATCTGGTATTGGGGAGCCATTTCCATGCATCCTGGGGGCTCCACTATGGACCCCAGTACTCCCAAACTCTCTCTATGAGGCTTGCAGTGTTGCTACAGCTGCTGCCACCTCACAGATAGGGTTCTGCCCTCTTGGGGTCTGGCAGCTCAGTCCCTAGGAAGGCAGAACAAAGCATTTCCTCTGAGAGCAGGGTGTTACACCCTCTCCTTTTGAAAATAGGTGTTACAGGCTGGGGAGGGGTAGCCTCCCCCAACCTCTGGAAATGCTTTGAAGGGCACAGATAGTGCCCTCCTTGCATAAGCCAGTCTACACCGGTTTAGGGAACCCAAGTCCCTGCTCTGGCATGAAACTCCCCTGTCCATCACCAACCCAGGGGTGGTGCCCAGAGCTCCTCCAGTGTGTTTCAGACCCCTGTCATCTTTTTTTCAGAGGTGTGGGGACACTCTGGAGGCCTCTGAGTGGCCAGTGCCAACAGGCATCATCAGAGACCCCTCCTGATAGGTGCATACCTGGGTAGGTAGCCGATCCTGTCCTGAGGGCTATTTAGGGTCTCTCCTGTGGGCCTCTCTTCAGATTACAACTTGCAGGAATCCACCAGGACTCCTCTGCACTTCTCCCTTTGACTTCAGCCATGGATTGACCGCTGACTGCCCCAGGGCGCCTGCAAAACTGCAACAAAGTAGCCAGAAGACTACCAGCGACAATGTAGCGCCTAATCCTGCCCGCTTTCTCAACTGTTTCCTGGTGTTGCATGCTCTGGGGGCTGCCAGCCTTCACCCTGCACTGGAAGCCACGAAGAAATCTCCCGTTGATTGACGGAGTCTTCCCCCTGCTTCAGCAGGCACCAAACTACAGCCTTACCAGTACTTTGGGTCCCCTCTAATCCTGACAAGTGAGACCCCTGGAACACAGGTGGTGGACCCAAGTGACCCAGACTGTCCAGAGGTCCAACTGCCTGAATTTGGAGGAGGTAAGTCCTTGCCTCCCCTCCCCAGACAGTAATCCTGTGCACCATGTGATCTGCAGCTACAAGGGCTTCTGTCCACATTTCCAAGAAATTCTGCATGCACAGCCGAGCCTAGGTCTCCAGCACTCCATCCTGTGATGCTCAGCTCCCTGAGTTGACCTCCAGTGTCGTGGGACCTCTCTTTGCAGTGTTGAGACGACTGCCATGTTCAGTCTTATTGAACCTGTGTTCAAGGACTCCTGCAGGTGCTTCCCTCCATTCAGTGGGCTCTCTACGTTGCTGAGGGCCCCCTCTGTCTCCCTTCCTGAGTGGCGACTTCCTGGTCCTTCCTGGGCTGGGCAGTACCCGTCTTCTTCAACCGTGACTCTTGCAAGTAGCAAGGCTTGTTTGTGGTATTTTGATGAGGAAACAACTCTGCATCCACCAGCATGCTGTGGGACACCTTCTGCACAAAGCAGAACCTCCTACCTCCTTTCGTTGGTGCAAAACCAGCATCTTCTTCCAACCAGAGGCAGCCATTTTGCACCTTCATCCGTGGTTTAGTGGGCTCCTGCCCTCCCCGGACACTTTAGCGACTCTTGGACTTGGTCCCCTTCCTTTACAGGTCCTCAGGTCCCAGAATCCATCTTCAGTGCTTTGCTGTCTGTTGTGGTCCTTGCACAATCCTTTATCACACCTTTAGTGTGTTTTGGGGGAAATAGTAGTACTTTACTCCTACTTTCCTGGGTCCTGGGGTGGGGTCTCCTTTACACCCTTGGTGTTTTCTCACACTCCCAGTGGCCCTCTACACACTACACTTGCCTAGGGGTGCATTCGTGGTTCGCATTCCACTCACTCAGTATATGGTTTGTGTTGCCCCTAGGCCTATTGCCTTCTATTGTGTTTTACAGTGTTTGCACTACTTTCTGACTGTTTTACTTACCTGATTTGGTTATTTGTGTATATTTTGTGTATGTTACTTACCTCCTAAGGGAATATATCCACTGAGATATTTTTGGCATATTGTCACTAATATAAAGTACCTTTATTTTTCGTAACTATGAGTCTTGTCTTTCTTATGATATAGTATCTACATGATATAAGTGGTATTGCATGAGCTTTGCTTGTCTCCTAGTTCAGCCTCGGCTGCTCTGCTACAGCTACCTCTATCAGCCTAAGCTGCTAGAACACTACTACACTCTACTAATAAGGGATAACTGGACCTGGTTTAAGGTGTAAGTACCACTGGTACCCACTAGAAGCCAGGCCAGCCTCCTACACTGGCCAAATATTAAAATCCACAATCACACAATAGTTCATACACAGTAAACTCAGTCCTGCAGTTGAATGAGGCAGCTATTTTTAAGGGTTTATCTGTGAGGGTTTGGTGTATTGGATGGTGTTTACCCCAAGGGCACATGCCTTACACCATAGGTGACCATATATATATATATATATAGAGAGAGAGAGAGAGAGCGAGAGAGAGATTTATATAGATATATATATGTTCACGTAAAACATCAAAGGATACAGAGAAATTAAAGATAGGCTCACATTTTAAATGCACAAAACCATAGAAATTCACCTTTGGCCGTCCCCAGAGCCATCAGTGGCTCCACGAGGGGGGCTGTGTGGCCCCCCTCCAACAAGAACTTTTCCCCAGGGAATAGTGGTCCCTGGGGCATGGGGTACCATAGGGACCTCATTTATATTTTTAAACATTTGCTCTGGGGTGTAGTGGTCCCCGGGCCCCAGGGCAGCGGGGGGGTGGGGTTACAGGCCACCCGCATCCAAAAAAATGATCCCCGGGGAGGTGGCGTCCCCTGGGCATTGGGAGGGGGCCAGTAGACCCCCCCACTTGGCCCACCTAGAGCATTAAACTAACTAAGTGCTGGTAACCGCGCTTCTTTAAAAAAAAAAAAAATATGGGTGGATTCGCGGATCCACCGTGTCTCTGCTCATAAAATCAAAAAAGAAATGCTTTATAGCTCTGGGGGGGTCCATTTGGACCCCACCACCAGAGCTAAGGGGTCAAGGTGTTCGTAGCCTGGCCCCTTTTGTTTTTTTAAACTTTTATTTTTGGATTCAGCTTAAGCCGAGTCCCAAGATGACTGACAACACTTCAACAGCTTCTGTTCTTGAAGTGTTATCAGCCGATCAAAACTCAGCACAAGATCACTGGGGGTCGCAAATCCTTCATGCCCCAGATATACAAATGTTTTCCCCTTAATTTCCCCTTAATTTCTCAAAAACTACTGAATTGAATTACACCAAAACAAAAAAGCACTCTTTCCTGCCAAATTTGGTGTAATTCCGTCAAGTAGTTTTTGCACTATTGCTGTTCAAAATCCCTATCGAAAAATGAATGGGGAAAATGTGTTTTGGGACCCCCCTTTTTTTTGCAGCCCCCCTGGATGGATCACTCCGAATCTTTTCAGGCAGCAGCTGACAAAACTGGCAAATGTTTTTGGAAACCTTCGTGAAGATTCGACTAGCGGCGCCAAAGATATAGGCAAGTAAAAAAATGCTTTTATATAGAAACTATGTTGTATCTACAACTACCCAGCTGCGGTCGCCACTAGATAATATATATATATCTATATATATATAGAGATAGATAGATAGATAGATAGATAGATAGATAGATAGATAGATAGATAGATAGATAGATAGGCAGATAGATAGATAGATATTACCTACTGGCAGTTGACAGTAGGTAGTTATAGTCAGGACCAAGTTTCCATAGGAACAATATTTTATGATTCGCTATTAACTTTGGCGCTGTTTGACAAATCTTCACAAACATTTCAAAACTAGTTTGCCACTCACTTCAGCTGCTGTTTGGAAAGCTTCAGGGTGATTTGTCAATCAAAGAAGAAGAAAAATGGTGGGGGTCCCCAAACATGTTTTCGGTATGCAATTTCCAATTGGATTTATAGACCCAACTACAGCTAGAACAGCTAAATGGAATTACACCAAATTTGACAGAAAGCTAGATCTCGGTCCAGAAAGCGTGCTTTTTGTAATTTCAGTAGTTCAGTAGTTTTGAAGTTCTAAATGAAGAAACATTTATGTATATCTAGAGACGAAGAGCATTTGCAAATCCAATAGATCTCAAAATGTGATCTAATTGTCTGCCACCACTTCAGGCAGTGGTGGCAACCATCTTGGGATTCAGACTCAGCTGAGTCTCAAGACAAAATGGAAAAAAACTACAAGGGGGAAGAATAGGAATATCCTGACACCATGGGCCTGGTGGATGGTTCCCACAAAGACCCCACCAGGGACCAAAAATTTTTTTTTTTAAGTTTTGCTGTGAATTTGCAGAGGATCTGTGGCAAAATTAAGAAACAAACAAGTATGGTTTCCCACGCTTGTTTTCTTTTGCCCCTTGGGTGGGCCAGGTCCCAGGAGGAATTATTTTAATTTATATGGGGGCCCAATCCCCCAGGGCCTGGACGATATAGAAAATGGGGAGGGGGCAGGCCAATATTGTTGAGGTGAGGGAGTGCTGTGCTCCCCCCTTTCCGTGCCACCTTTGGTCCCAGGAATCCCATTCCCTGGGCCCCGACCATGCTTTTAATGATGAGAAGGCTGTTTGGCCCCCTCCTGGAGCCATTTATGGCCCTGGTGACCCCATCCCCCAGGACTAGCTCCTGCTATATCCCATGGTGCCACCCATAGAGATAGTGGTTTCCCTGCCTGCACTTGAGTGGGGGGGGGGGAATCTGTGTTTCCTCTCGCTGGGTGGAAGCAATTTCAAAGCTCCTGCCACGGAAGAGCTAACACTAAGGTCCCCATTTCAACTAAACCGCCTACCGCCGAGGCGACAGCTGCCAAAAGACCGTCACCACGGCTACTAGCCATCTGCCATATTATGACCACAGCTGGATTTCCGCCACAAGAATGGCAGAAATCCAGCTGTGGCCATACTGGTGGATGGCGGTAAGGTGGCGCTGCTACCATCAGCAGCGCCACGCCAGTAGACTGCCGCCAGCCGTATTATGATCTATAATACGGCCTAGCGATGTTCTGCGGGTGGCGCTGCTGGCGGTAGCAGCGCCCCACCCCGTCTCCTGCCGGTGGACCCCCTGGATCCAGGTAAGTTGGGTCTCCGACAGGGGATGGGGGTGGGGGGTGTTGTGTGGGTGTGTGAATGTATGTGTGTGCGTGAATGAGTGTGGGTGTTGAGTGTTGAATGCATGTGTGCATGTACGGACATGTGAGTGCGTGTATGTAGTGAAATGTGAATGCATGTCTGCATGTATGTTTGGAAGTGTGTGCGGATGTGTGTATAAATGGATGTATGCATGTGTGTAAACCTGTGGGAATGGGTGTGTGTATGTGTGTGTGTGTGTGTGTGTGTGTGTGTGTGAAGGGGGCGTGAATGTAGGAGGGTGGGGGTATATGGAGAGGAAGGGGGAGACCCCTATCAGTGACAGGGAAGGAATTCCCTGTCACTGATATGGCCTAGCGCCATGATTTTAAATCATGGCCGTAGGCGGAGTCATAATTTCATTGTTACTGAACATTTCACCTAACTATACTTGTCACATGTACTTTGCTTTTTATTGAAGACATAAGTGTCTATGTGGTGTGTGTGTATGTGTGTGTATGTGTGTGTGTGTGACTTTGAATCTTTATTGCATGGTTGATTAAAATCATTGCACAATGTACAATAAAACCAGTACCCACCACTAAAATACATTTGTGGAGTCAGTTGTGTATTATTCCCACACTGTTCCCCACTAAAACACATATAAATAGCTCAAACCGTGTGTTATACTAAAATACACACGTACAGTATCTATAAGAAGTCCACTGGTCCATAAGCCTAAGATTCTACAATCATAGAAGTTAAGTTACATACCCTGCTCTTTGACTTATGTGCAAAGGTATAATTGACAAACTCCAAGTTTATAGTACAAATGCTGGCTTCCATGTACCCCACTTATTAACCACACAAAGGGGATCTGATCTATCGCAGAATCATACGTTGGCTTAATGACCCCTACACAAAGTGCAAGTGCTGGCATCCAATGGATCCTTATATCATAGTAATATGAGAGTTCTAATTCACTGCAGTCACAAGCCTAGAATCCCAAGCCGTCTCCCTATAAGAAGTGACGAATGGTTGGAAGCCATTTCGTCCACAACCACCCAGTTGAGGCTACCATGGGGAGTTTGTCTCTTGGGGTTTGAGGTAAACCAAGATATAAAAGTGCAAATGCTAATGCCCATGTACCCCTTCTACCTAACCGTGGGGAGATCTATGTCACTACAGTCACAAGCCGAGAACCTAGAAGCATCTCTTTATAAGAAGTTGATGAAATTAGTTGGAAGGAAGGATCCATTTTGTCCGCAGAGTTTCTGTGTAGGTAGTAGCCCCTATGTTGATTCCCACCCTTATTTGGCCTCATGCACATTGTAGTGCATTTCTCACAGTGCAAAAAAATTTCCCAAAGCAGGCCAATACTATCGGGACCACTGTAGTAAACATATGACTTATAGCTTCTTTATATGTTCTCAGCCCATGTTTCAGGAACAAGGAGTTCAAGAGCTGACGTCTCTCTGAGGCCAGACATAAGCAACAACATACCAGGTGTGCTATTGACTCAGTATAAAACCCCTGTGAACATTTCCATTTACGCCCATAGTTCCAAATAGGGAGAGTTAGAAGCCGCATTTGCAAGATGTTCTGGAACGCTCAAGCTCCTAATGGCACTCTCATATTAGGCTGGCTTTTTGTATTTGCGTAAGATTCGTATAAACCCACGGCTCCGCTGATATTCCTTATTGTAGAGATATAATTTTCTTTGGAGACTTTAGCACCCAGTTCTTTCAACCTCTTCTTCAGCAAAGTCTTTGTGATAAAGCATCTGATGTGTAAGATGGTGCCAGATTGAACTGTTCCTTGGCCTGTCTTAAGTAAATGACCCAGCTACTATTTTGATCTTTAAAAATTGCTTTCAGGGCTCCTCTCAAGCTATCGGTGTTACCTTTAGGGACACTCTGGTTGAACTTAATCATGTCCTTTTTGCACATTATTTCCATTTTTACTATTTCTAGTTTCAGTCATATCCCTGCTTGTCTAGTTGGTCTAGGGGATATGAAATACCCTTTTGTAAGACCTCATGTGGCAATTCTCCAATGAAGTTGTTAATCTATCTGGAAATGCAAGATGACCATAGGAAATTGCAAGTAGTAATTTCGCCTTTCTCATTCTCCTTATTGGCTCTGATGTTGATGCCTTAAACCGGCGATAGAGTTTTGCTAGAGCATTGGATATTTTCTCTGATTTGGCTGTCAGTGCAGCTACCTGGTGCGATGTTTTCCCTATGTTGGAGAGCCAGACTCCAAGGTAATGGTACTTGTCTTCCGTCTCTATGTTTAGCGGACCGAGTTGCTAAACTCTTTGATGTTTATTTGTCCGGGGGCCAAAGACCAAAACCTTGGTTTACGCAGCATTTGCTCTTTACCCATTTCTTTCATTGTAGCTGTGTAGTATGTCCAAACCCCTTTGTAGCCCCATCCGGGTTTGAGCGAGAAGGACGAGGTCATCTGCATATTGGATTATAGGCAACAAGGTTTGACCCAGTCTTGGAGGCAACGTATTTCCTCTGAGCAGCTCTGCACCCAAATCCGCCATATACAGATTAAAAAGGGTTGTAGCAATAACACAGCACTGTTTTAATCCTTTGTTGGTTTTGATCTGCCTGGTTACATGTGTGCTATTGTCAGAATGTCAGAATATAAACCAATAATTGATGCTAACAGTTTTCTTGGAATCCCCCAGTCTGCCAGTTTCTTCCAAAGGATTTAATGGGCCCACCTTCTCAAAGGCCGCACTTTAGTCGATGAAACATGCAAAGAGAGGCTGGGATGATGGTCTCAGTGCTTCTTGGCCTAAGTATGAGAGTGCCAGAACATTATCTAGGGTAGAGGATCTGGGTCTGAAGCCAGTTTGATGTATGGGTAAAATGTCATTTACTATCCCTAGCTTTCAAGTTCTTGGAGCAATACCCTTGCATAGGCTTTGCCATCTACATCCAGTAAGGCTATCAGCCTATAGTTCTCTGGCCTGGTGTTGTCTCTTTTTTTTAAAATGGCATCTAGTATTGAGTCTCTCCAGGCCTCTGGGACCGCTGAGTGGTGTATGCAGTCATTAAATAGGGCAGTCATCGGTTCGGCCCAAAACGCCGGACCATCTCTAAATGTGCTTCCTGGGAGACCACTGGGGCCAGGCGCTCCATCACACCTGATACTACCAAGCGCCTCTTGCACTGCTTTAATGGAGACAGGATGGTACCATATCGTCTGGAGCCTCAACCTCTAGATGCCCACTAGTACTACCCTGGGTTTTTGCACACTTTTGATCCACACACAGAATCCCCACATGCCTTTCCCATTCGCTGACCAAAATCACATTGGCCATGGTTGTGGACACATGTAGAAGGTGGTTAACGTAATCCCAGAATTCTCTGCTTTCACTCAGTTGCAGTAATGCCACTAGTCGATTACAGAATTCTTCGACCTCTTCTAGCTTTAGCTTCCATATTGCGCCCTTATACTCTTTCCTTGTAAGCCTTCCATTGGCTGCCGTTGCGGGGGATTGTTTCTCCTGTAGCTCCTTTCTGTTTGCCAGCATCTCCTTTTATTCCGTATACATTCTCTGGTCAATGACCCATTGCCGGCAGTTTGTTTTCTGTGTCCAGATTGTCTTCTGCGCCCAGTGGGGCCCACCTGCTCTCTGGTGGACAGTTAGGCATGTAGGTCCTTAAGCACAGGACCCCATTTATCAATTTCCCCAGATTTATAGTCTATTGGCCCATTCATCTGTTTCCAGACCTCATATTTTGCTTTGCAGGGTATGCTCCATTTAATTTGTTTTGTCCATGGGCAAAGGCCAGATATTAATTGATGACCACTGGTTTTGTAGGGCTCATGTCTCATCGCACCCAAGTCAACTTCTATGGCCACTGGATTATGGTTGCTTTCAATTCTATTGATCACCTTGTGAGTTGCGCATCTGCACATCAATGCTGAGCTGAGAAAGATAAAATCTATCACAGCGATATTTCTAAACATAGGAATAGTTATACCCACTGCTGTTTTACTACAATTAGTTGTTTTCAGGTCATATTCTTTGAACAAAGATTCTATATTTGATCTTGCTGGTTCTCCGTGGGGCCTTATGTCCTGACCAAGATGGCGGATATTAAAATCTCCTGCAATCACATATTCATGATCTGGGTGTTCATATAAGAATTCCTTCAACAAGGATGCAATTGATTTGACCATCATCTGTTTGTTAACTCAGCTGGGATTTATGTATAGATTTTTGACTGTTACCGGAGTAGTTCTTTTTGTAAAGCCTAAGCCGCATATGGTTATCCCCCATATGTCACTTGTCAATTTCTCCCAGCTTATCACTTTGATGGCTAAGTCTAACTGGACATATATTCCAAGTCCTCCTTATGTCTTCCAAACAAGTTCTTTTTTTGTGCCAGAGACTGGGTTATTGTAAAGCCTGATATAGTTAGTGGCTCCACCACCCAAGTTTCTTGGAAGCACATAATGTCTGTCTCATTGACAAAGCTCGCAACACTGGGGCTGACTACAAGGGAGGCCGGACCTGCCAGATTCCAACTAATTATTTTGATCCTGTTATTTTGTGTTCTGAGCGTAAGGCTTTTATGTGTTCTGAAAGTGAGTCTTTTATGGTTAAATATACGTTTCCCCTTTGACAGCCAGCACTGTAGAAAGCCATTCCCATCTTCGTCCCCTCGTTTCACCGTGATCATCTTGTCTAACATCCAGTTAAGGCTCTCCAATGTTCCTTGTCAGTTGTGCGGTGATTTTCTTGTCTATCAATAGTGACTTTATCGCCGGAGTTCCTCTCAAGGCACTAAAAGTTTTCTTATCTGGGCATGTTGATTAATTTCCAAAAGCCAGAACTCAAGGGTAGCGTTCTATAGCTGGTTTGCTGATTTTTATACCCCAGTTTTCCAGCAATCCCTCGTGTTCAAAAATTCTATTGATAATACTTTGCTTGGACCATATAGTCAGAGTAGATTCATTCTGGCTGATCCATGTATATGTGTTAAGAAAATCTACTGTTAGTAAATCTTTCATCACAAGGTTCTCAAGTGATGGTATTTGCTGCAGTAGTCTTAAGATGTTTGACCTATTTAGTATATCCTATGGCCCCTGAGACACATAAAGTGGAGTAAAAATTATTGTAGACTGATTAGAGATTTCTCCTGCCCTATTATGCTCCAAATCTGCCTCAGAACCATGAGTGTTGGAATATTGGCATCTTCTTTCCCTACTTCCTACATGGTCCTGGACTATGCCTAACTCATCCATGGCTGGGGTTGCCTCTTGAAAAGATTTTTGTTCTTGGAGTCACCAATTTCGCCACCCTTGTCTTAATATTGGCAAACTTTCCTCCTGCTTCCCAGGGGGTTCTGACCCCTTTGACCATATGGATTCAGATAATATCTCTCCATGGGCTAGCCCCTGATTTATGTGGAGCGTTGGAGTTTCTCCATTACATTTTTGTCTGAAGGGTGTACCTCCATTTTTTGCCTGTGAATTATTTTGGGGCACCCTTCCTAGATTTCCCCCTGTGGAGCACCTCCTTTCCACATGGCCTGGCTGATGGGTTGTAACATCAATCTTGGTGGTGGCCCCCCTAAGATCTTTTCGGTCCCCTTTAACTTTTGTTCCTTTGCAGACTCTGGCACTGTGGCCTGCGAAGGGCCATTCATTCTTGCTGAGTCGTCTATTCCCTTATTCTGGGGAGCCTGCTCAGAGTTTACAGAGGCATGCTCTGAGTTTACAGAGTCATGCTTAGAGTTAACAATGGAAACTGTTGGCAGTATATTATCAAATTGGGAGTTACTCTTTGTATCGCTGGCCTGGGTGACCTTATTGTAAGCTAATTAGGATATGTGCTCAACATTAGCTGCCAGTTCTTCCCCATATGGTGTGGTGGTGTTACTATTTAGGACAATGATAGAAGAGGGGGCAGACCGCAGTCTCTGCTGGAAAATTGGGTTGGGCACCAGCGACACTGGAGTGTTGCCAGTGGCATGTGATGCTTTCCCATTCTGACTCTGTCTATTCATTTTTTTTAGGCTTTGAGTGATTTTTTCAGTCTCTTCTGTCTTCTTGTTTATTGTGGCTGTTGATTGTTCCTAGTGTCAGGTTTGTACAATGGCTTGACCGCTAACCCCGGGACTAGCCCTTCTGGGTTGTTTTTTTCCACAGTAACCGTTGCGAGAGTGGATATACAGTGGGTGTAGGGCTATTTCTTAATTCTTCTCCCTACTTCCCTTCTCTTCCCCTGTGGATATAAGTGTAGACAGCTCTTCTTTACCTTTTGCCTCAATGGGAGCCTCATCATGCATATTATCTCCTAGCGACACACTGCTAGCTTTTCTGTGGGTTACAGCCCCTGATTTACAGTCTTGAATGAGGCTTGTTAGCAGCTCTGGCAATGTTGATAGTTTATCTATGATTTAATCATTATATCTCCCTTTCCCTCCATTACTAGGTGGGCTTCTGTTGACCCCCTTATCTTTCATCCCTAATAAAGAGTTGAGTTTGTTGTCTAACTGAAGTACGCTCTGAGCCAACATCTGGGCAGTGCGCGCTCTACAGGCGACAAAAATGCAAAAACCCAGCCTTTATGCAAGAGCATAATTCATGCATTGTGTTTATATGCAGTTTGTTAACCTTTTGAATTGCAGACTTTAACCTTGAAAAACACTATTAATGATCTTTGCAATAACTGTTCAATTGCAAGGTATTGCTGCAGACTTATTGAGTGTGGTAGGGTGTGGTCCCTTTCTAGGACCTTCTAGAAGTTTCCTCTGCAGCATGACTGGGTGTGGGCTGTGGGCTGGGCCAGACTCTATATAAGGGAGCCAGCCCAGCTCCACTTGCTCACTATTCAGAGGTCCCAGTACAGAGCAGCAGCAATTTCCTGAGGTCCTGTTCCGGAGGCCTACCTTGAAGTTCCAGGCCTGCACGGCATTATCTTGGTGATCCTAGAGCAGGGTGGTAAGACGGAGGTCGGGCTGGGCCCCCGACCCCGCTCTAAACAGACTCTTGAATTTTTGGGCCTATTCTTGAAACTTTCAGAGTACGCAAAGCATTTCTCTGATGTTAATCTTGGTGTTCGGATCGGCAAAGGTTTGCGCGATCGTTTCATGGCATTTACATGCTCTTGTTAGAATCGGCTGTGTGCACGATTCATTTCCTGCATGACAACCTTGGTGTTTGGATCGGCAATGGTTGGCGCGATCATTTCATGGCATTCACATATTCTTGTTAGAATCGGCTGTGTGCACGATTCATTTCCTGCATGACAACCTTGGTGTTTGAATCAGCAAAAGTTTGCGCGATCATTTCATGGCATTTACATATTCCTGTTGGAATCAGCAGAGTACACAATTCATTTCCCTAATGTAAAACTTGATGCCCAGATCGGTAACAGTGTGTGCAATCATTTCATGGCCATACAAAAAACTTTGAAGTGTAATGTTATTTAAAGTGCACATATTTATTCTATGAAGATGACAAATCCTAAATGTGATGTTCTATGTGCATATTAAGTTACTAGTACAATTCCAATTGTTTCCCAGGGATGGTTTTCAGTCAGCCTTTAGTCCTCATGTTAAAAAATGCAGTGTTTTGTTCTGAAACAGTATTCTAGAAGGTTCTTGTATTTCTAGACATTATGTGACATGTTATGAAAAGCTCATATGAAACATTGCATTAACCATTCTTGATTCCTTTCCAGTTACCTAGATTTCTAGAGGCCTAGTTAAAGTCTGGTGCTAGGCAATTCATGTTCTTTCAGTCTAAATTTTATTTCATGTTCTGAGTATCACAGAACTCTAGATTCACCAGAGTGTTATTTCATGTTCCGAGTATCATAGAACTCTAGATTCAACAGAGTGTTACTTCATGTTCCGAGTATCATTGAACTCTAGATTCACCAGAGTGTTATTTCATGTTCCGAGTATCATAGAACTCTAGATTCAACAGAGTGTTACTGCATGTTCCGAGTATCATTGAACTCTAGACTCAACAGACTGTTATTTCATGTTCCGAGTATCATTGAACTCTAGACTCAAAAGAGTGGTATTTCATGTTCCGAGTATCATTGAACTCTAGACTCAACAGAGTGTTATTTCATGTTCTGAGTATCATTGAGCCCTAGATTCAGCAGAGTGTTATTTCATGTTCTGAGTATCATTGAACCCTAGATTCAACAGAGAGTTTTTATGAACCTAAATGTGATTTTATTCTGATGTTGTGTTGTTTAACCTTTTGCTTCCTACAGGTCTCCTTCCCAGTTGTTCCCTACCTAATCCCCTTTTCCCCACTTGGACTCTCTTAGACTCTGTGACATTCTAATCAGAGTATTGGAGCTGTCTTGTGGTGGACATGTTGGGAACGTGCGCAGACCCCGAGGATCTGGTGACTCTGACATTAAGTGAATCTCTATCTTGTGTGATTGCCAAGTAAGAGCCTTAACAGGGGCTAAGAGGGAGCTATTGGTGGTGTTTATAAGGCAGGCTGAGCGACCCACGTTGTAACACCCCTTGCTGGGCAGGTTTTCTTTTCCTGTATCCTCCGCTGTGTCTCCACTGGGCATGTCATTTCTGCCTTCCTCTTCTAGGCTTGCTTTTTGCCGTGGCCTGACTCCCTGGGCTGTTGGATTATTGGGGCCCTGCCAAACCCCTGTTGTCCCTGGGAGGGGGGTGAGGTCGGGCCTCAAGTGGATCTTGTGTATCTGGCTCCACTGATTCCACTCATCAAGATTGAGGCTGAAATATTGTAGTCTGGTGGATCAAAGCCTCTATTTGCAGTTGGTTGTTAGTTGAAGGTACTACTTGTCCCGTGTTTAACTGTTTGGATATCTGGACTGTTCTTGTTACTTCAGTTTGGAAGCCAAAGCTGATTGCATTGGTGTTAGTATTATTCTTGGTATTGTTGTTGGAATTAGTGCCAATGCTGAGTCCATCCCGATTTTTAATATTCGAGCCCCTATTTTCTCCTGTTGCAGTGTCCTCCAGCTCAATCAGCTCCACAATTATTGAGGCGTTGAGGCTGGCGTCTGAGCCATTAACACAGCTAGCAAAGTGTTCTTCTTCCATTTGCTCCATTTGCAATGACCTCATGGATGGATCCAAAACCGGCTCTGGGGCAACTGGAGCGGCCCATGTGACTTGGTTGTCTTCGGATTTATTGAATTTGATAAATTCTGCCACTGCGGCAACTCCATTCCTCGCCCTTGTGTAGTAATTGTATATGCTTGTTTGGCTGGCATTTGGGGCCATTCACTTCAGACCCATCTTCTGTTCTTTATAATACCTCCGGGCCTTAGAGCCTTCCTCTGAGATCAACTCATTAACATTTCTGTCCCCCCTCTTCAGATGTCTGGGCTCCATACATTCTACTGGCTCAGTCGACAGTATCAGAGAGCTTTTGGGGCTTGCAGGACTTGCACGCCTTAAGGGGCTTACATGGTACCAACCCTCCGGCGAGCCACCTTCATCTTCATCTTCCTTCCTAACTCTTGTCTTAAACATGTTGGATTTGCCAAAGCACCTTGGGCCCTTGTGCCCTATTGAGGTTTGCTGAGCAACAACAAGCTGACCCCTCAGCCTGCTGGAAACCCTGCGTGCAGAATCAATTCTGTGTGTCAACTTCCATTTACCCCCAAAGACTTTAAGGGCCCTTTGCTCCTTCCAACTCTTATGTTTTACCTGTGTCCTTTGTTCCCTTTGCGACCTTTGAATCTCAGGTTTCACCCTCAGGCAGTTTTTTGGATTACTCCAGAGTTTTTGTAAAGTTATATGAGGGTTTTGTGGCTTTTTACTGAATTTTATAAACCTTAAGTGTTCAGGGTATTGGCTATATGCTGGTCTTGGACTATGGCGGTCATTCTGACCGCGGCGGGCGGTGGTCGCCGCCCGCCATGCGGTCACCGCCAAATGGCCGCTCCGCGGTCAGGAGACCGCGGATGCCATTCTGGCTTTCCCGCTGGGCCGGCGGGCGACCGCCAAAAGGCCGCCCGCCGGCCCAGTGGGAAAGACCCTGCAACAAGGAAGCCGGCTCCGAATGGAGCCGGCGGAGTTGCAGGGGTGCGACGGCTGCAGTGACACCCGTCGCGATTTTCACTGTCTGCAAAG
Source organism: Pleurodeles waltl (assembly GCF_031143425.1). Taxonomy (NCBI): domain Eukaryota; kingdom Metazoa; phylum Chordata; class Amphibia; order Caudata; family Salamandridae; genus Pleurodeles; species Pleurodeles waltl. The sequence continues at coordinate 1,020,449,519 of NC_090444.1, read as the reverse complement.
CAGACTGTGAAAATCTTTATGGGGCCCTGTTAGGCAGTGGCATGGGCAGTGCAGGGGCCCCCAGGGGCCCCACAACACCCGTTCCCGCCATCCTGGTTCTGGCGGTGAAAACCGCCAGAAAAAGGCTGGTGGGAAGGGGGTCGGAATCCCCATGGAGGATTCCCTGGGCCAGGGGAAAACCGGCGGGAAACCGCTGGTTCTCCTTTTCTGACCGCGGCTTTACCGCCGCGGTCAGAATGGCCCTGGAAGCACCGCCAGCCTGTTGGCGGTGCTTCCGTTGCCCTCCACCCTGGCGGTCATAGACCGCCAGGGTTGGAATGAGGTCCTATGTCTTTGTTGAGCTCATATAGTGAATGGGCATATAACATTTATCCGTTATACCTCTGCCTCCAGTTTCAAGCTCAGTATTCACCTTGTGTGCTGCTGCTGCTGCTGATTGAGTGCAGCTTTGCACGTATGTGAGTGCTGCCACACTCCCTGCCATTGGCTGCACTGGTCTGCTCTGCTTTGCACACGGGGAACCAAGCATGCCAATTTTCAATGCCAGTTCTTTGCCTCAGTTAACGTCAGTTCCAGGTTTTCAAGCTTCTAGACCTTTTCAGTTTCTGGCACAGTCAATGCAAATTCTGTGTCAACGCCAAATGCTGCATGTTGGTGTATGTTGCAAAGCTCTCCTGATGACAAAACTATTGCAGCAGTGAGGCCACACAGTTGAATTTGGCATAGAAAGAAGTAGGTTTGGGGTAGGTTGGGGTAGGGTAGGAGTGCAATCAGTAGCAATCAGCCACCCCTGTGTATCACAAAATTTTCAACGTCTCAGCGCCTTTCAGTTTTGGCGTTTTGAGCTCAATTCAAGCTGCTTGATAGCTTACTTCAAGCCAGAGGGCACTCAAGGAAGTTTGAGCTATTGGATAATTGAACAAGTTTGAGCAATCTTAGATCATTTTAGGCTTGTAGGCTCGTGGGCTGCGTGGCAGATGCAAAGTGGCCCGATATAGTTGGTGACACCACCACCCAGGTGGCATTCCAGCAATAGGTGAGGCTGGGGTGAGGCTGGTGTGCGTCTGGTTTAGCAAGATCAAGCGGTCAACAAGCAGCTGGCTGGAAACTCACTGACACCGATACCGGTGCCTCGCTCTTTCTTCTCACCTCAATCCTGCCTCAATGAGTCTCGGTGGGTGGCTGCCGTGACCTCTGCGACCCCCCCCCAGACAGGTCTCAGGGGGAGGATGGGTTGACAGTCGAACACTGCCTGTGCCGTCCTCTCTCAGGCCACACTCAAGCCCGCCCTCGGGCAGGCAGGCTCTGCTATGTACCACGGCTCAGCTGAGCTCCTCCGGGGCACCACCAACCACAGCTGAGCTCCTCCGCGTCAGCACACCTCACATCTCATGTCTCACTCAGAGTATTGCTCGAAGGTGTGGTAGGGGTGAGAGCTCCACCAGACTGCCGGGGTATCATTTCCCTTGCACTCAGGTGTTTTCCTGTTTTCTGTCCTCAGATGAATTGTGCTTCCTTTGTTCACAATACACTCCCACAGTCTTGATAAATGTATGGAATCTTTCTTCTCTTGGTCTCCCGTCACACTTGGTGAGGAAGGTAAGCAGCTTTTTGTCTGTGGCTCCAGGAGCTGCTCTGTACACACGCACGACTGGGGCTGCCTCCTCGGTGCACTTAACCAATCCAGCCTCCTCGCTCAGCGGCCAAACGGATGGCTGCTGCTACCCAAGCAAAGACCAATGAGCTTGTCTCACACACGTGCAAGGAATGTCACTCGGGCACGAATACTCTGTGACAATCCCCTGACTCAGTGGTAGATCCCTTACTCCAAATACTGGAACTAACACATGACGGAGACACAGGTAAGTTTAGAGAAGTCTGCCATAAGTGTAACATTAACTCAAGTACGTAAACCACATACCATCGGTAAACACAGGAGAAGATGCCAGGAGAGTGGATTAAAGGCAACAGAAACAAGCAAATCAAAGGAACCCAAGACAAAATTTCCAAGGATCGATCGTAAACCCAATGTTTCTCAAATGTAAATGTGTGTGTGTGTGTGTATGTTCTTACAGTTAGGTCACAGTTTCCCTAGGAAGAGCATTTTTTGTTTTATTAATACCCTTGGCACCACATGATGGATCTTCTCTAAAACATTCCATAAAAGGTTCATCCGACTTTTATCCCTCATTTTAGGTTTTGTGACAATCCTTCAAGTTGGGGCCAAGAAAAAGGAGGCCTCAATATGCTGATTGTGTAGTGGGGTAAGGGGGGTTGGCAGCAAATACTTGCCCTGTGTCAAAGTCTCTGCAGGTGTCCAAGCCCCTGCAGACTCCTAAACCACGTTTTATTCCCTGTTTTTAAACTTTTTTGGGGCACTGTGGTGCAGCTGACTGGCTAAGCCATATGTTCCTCTCCCTCTCAGTATCCTCTTAAGCAGATTAAGGCAAAAAAACAAGAAGGAAAAGAAAGAGACTTGCCAATTGTTGTCAGTGCATTGCAAGTCATCATCATCATTGTAACAATATTATTGTAATTGATTACTTATAAAAATACTTAGTATTCCTCTAGGGCCTGTATGGTACATGTCGGAGCCATGCAAACTGGATTAGCTCAATAGAAATTGTCAGGTGTCTCTCCGGGAACTGTGTGGCCCCTATAGGAGTCTGAAATAATGTATTAAATGAATTAATAAATAGTTGGGGTCCCTGTAAATCCCAAGGGGGCCCTAATGGGGCCGTCAGCAGGTGGGCACAATACAATCAATTAATTAATAAATATGTGTGCCCTTCTAGGACCAGTAGAGCCCTAATGGCATGCACACAACTATAGATTAATTTATGAATACATAGCTGGTGTCCCTCCAGTGACCAAGGAACCCATATGGGGGGTAGGAGACAGAAGAAGGCTGACAAAATGAAATATAAAATATGTGCTACAGACCACTATATAAAAAAATGTCAAATGAACAAAAATATTATGGGCTCCTAAATGACGATACCAATCAGTGATCCTAGCAAAAGGCTTTTGAAAGCAGACTAAAAAAGATGAATAACCAGGAACACCCACTGGCTATACAAAATTGTAGTCGTTTTAAATCCAGCAATGAAGGAGGCAGGGAGAGAAAAGACAAAATGACAACTATGACTCACACCTACACATAAACAATCCAAAAAATGATGGTCTTGTCTTTGGTTGGCAGTCAGGTTACCCCCTGTCCAAGCAAGGACCCTCACAGTAGTGAGGGTAAGTCACACACAATCCAAATTATCCTTTGCCCACCCTCTGGTAGCTTGGCACTGAGCAGTCAGGCTTAACTTAGAAGGCAATGTGTAAAGTATTTGTGCAATAAATCATACAATACCACCATATAGAACCACAAAAATACATCACACAGTGTTTAGAAAAATATGTAATATTTATCTGGATAAATGCAGGTCAAAATGATCAAAGATGCAATAAATAAATGTAGAGATATCTCTGAAAAGAGATAAAAAGTGTCTTAAGTCTTTTAAAAGCAAACAAAGTCTCTTTCAAGCACAAAGTACCTGGTTTGTGTGAAAAATCTCTGCAAAGGGCCACAGAGGAGGAGATGGGTGGAAACAAAGGGGTGTGCGTCGATTTCTCGGGCTGCACACGGCGATGTGTCATGTAGTTTTCACGCAGGGATGGCTGTACATCGATTTCTGGCACTCGGTCGTGGATCCTCTTTGCGTTGTGGGGTTTCAGACACCCCGGGGACCATGCGTGGCTTTCTGGCGCTGTTAGGACAAAGACACAGGAGCTGCATCGTTCTGGTAGGCGTTGTGTTGAATTTTCTACCGCATGGCAGGCCCTCGTCGATTCCTCTCTTGAAGTTGGGCTGCATCATTCTGGCTTGGCTATGCGTCGATCCAGTGAGGCCATGTATCGAAGTTCCGGTCGCTACGCTGGCTCTGCGTCAATCTTCTCGTTGCGAAGTCAGGCTGCGTCGTTCCAGTTCAGCGTGCGATGAAATTTTCTGTGCGTCGTTTCTGGCAGGCTGTGCAAAAGATTTCACCACACAAGGAGTCCTTCTTGTAGAGACAAAGCCTTTTTGGTCCTGAGACTTCAGGGAACAGGAGGCAAGCTCTATCCAAGCCCTTAGAGAGCACTTCTTCACCACAGCCAGAGAGCAGCAAGGCAGCAGGGCAACAGCAAGGCTGCAGTCCTTCACAGAAAGCAGACAGGTGAGTCCTTTGAACAGCCAGGCAGGTCTTCTTGAGAGAATGCAGGTTCTGGTTCAGGTTCTCTTCTCCAGGAAGTGTCTGAGTTGGTAGGGGCAGAGGCCCTGTTTTTATTCCCAAATGTGTCTTTGAAGTGGGGGAGACTTCAAAGAGTGGCTTAGAAGTGCACCAGGTCCCCTTTCAGTTCAATCCTGTCTGCCAGGGTCCCAGTAGGGGGTGTGGCAGTCCTTTGTGTGAGAGCAGGCCCTCCACCCTCCCAGCCCAGGAAGACCTATTCAAAATACAGATGTATGCAAGTGAGGCTGAGTATCCTGTGTTTGGGGTGTGTCTAAGTGAATGCACAAGGAGCTGTCAATTAAACCCAACCAGACGTGGATTGTAAGGCACAGAAAGATTGAAGTGCAGAGAAATGCTCACTTTCTAAAAGTGGCATTTCTAAAATAGTAATATAAAATCCAACTTCACCAGTCAGCAGGATTTTGTATCATCATTCTGGTCATACTAAATATGACCTTCCTACTCCTTCCAGATCAGCAGCTACCACTCAAGAAATGTATGAGGGCAGCCCCAATGTTAGCATATGAAGGGAGCAGGCCTCACAGCATTGTAAAAACGAATTTAGGAGTTTTACACTACCAGGACATGTAAACTACATAGGTACATGTCGTGCCTTTTGCCTACACAGCACCCTGTCCTGGGGCCTACCCAGGGCACACCTTAGGGTGACTTATATGTGGAAAAAGGGGAGTTTTAAGTTTGGCAAGTACTTTTAATTGCCAAGTCGAATTGGCAGTGAAACTGCACACACAGGCCTTTCAATGGCAGGCCTGAGACAAGGTTAAGGGGCTACTTAAATGGGTGGCACAATTAGTGCTGCAGGCCCACTAGTAGCTTTTAATCTACAGGCCCTGGTCACATATAGTGCACTCTACTGGGGCCTTATAAGTAAATTAAATAGCCCAATTGGGTATGATCCAATGTTACTATGTTTAAAGGGAGAGAGCACATGCAATTTAGCACTGGTTAGCAGTGGTAAAGTGCGCAGAGTCTAAAAACCAGTAAAAACAGTATCTCAAAAGTGGACAGAGGTAGGCAAAAAGTTACCACCCTAAGGCAGTCAGGTCTAACAGTCATCGAAAAAGATGTTTGCCCACGTGGCCAGACAAAATGTTTGCATATGACACACACAGTGGATCGAGAAAATGGTAGTCGCCCACATGGCAGTAAAGAAAGAAGCATTGTAGACAAAGAGAACATGTTTGCCTTCCCCTGCTCGAGCCCATCCCCTTCCTATCCGAAACAAAACTTTATGCAGTGCATAGAAAGTACTGTACAAATATATACCCAATAAATGAATTGGCCTATCCTTGGGCCTTTATTACACCACCAGTAAAGCATCAACAATATGAATGCAAACTCAACCAAGACAAAAACATTATCATAACAGCACAGCAACATGGAAAAAGTTAGAAAATATTAAAATACAATTTAACAGGCTCTATCTATGTAACTACTACTCTTGTGAAATAATATTAAAAGTTAAAGAAAAACAATTATTCAGAAATCTCCGATAAACACACACACAAAATTGCAAGCAAGCACATGGGGAAGACAATAGCTGAGATCAAAGAAAAATGGCAACAAAGGAAGGACTCCTTGGAGCCACCGCGTAACTATCTACAAACATGCATATGCATAAGATATTCTCAAATCTGTCATACATACAAGGCCATCCACAAGCCACCAAGACAATAAAAGTATTTGTAGCACTGCAGCAATAAAACTATGAAAATTACATTAATAGTACTTTCAGGGGGTGCAGCAGACTAGGCATCAAATAAAAACATACACACAGTATAACGACTAACACATCTCAGCAAAATTCACAAAAACACAAGGAAAAGGAGAAACAAATATAACTTCATGCCTCCAACTTCTAAAAATGTCCATTCACCTTACATTCTTTCCTTATCCCTTAGTCCTATATGGGCCTGCCTGCTCCTATTACCGCGTTGGCCAACCAGCAACAATAAACAAAATGGAGGAAAAAACAAAAAAGGGATACGAATATTGGTGCCTGCCAACAAGTGTTTTGCAAAGTACAACGCTGAACCTACTTATTTTCCTAAAAACAGTGGATTGTAAGGGTGGACGATGTAGTAGACATTGCTGGCAAAGGAAAAGGAATACTTTCTCTCTGAAATCGAAATCTAAAATGACCAAGAACTAAACAAAGCATTAGGGATAAGGCAATTCCTCTGTAAACAGAAGAAAAACAAAATAAAAAAGGTCATGTGTCCATTTTGTGACTCGGTATTCTGAAGACTCCGCAAGACTGCGTTGATTTAATGAAAATAACACCCATGGCTTAGTATTCACTCTGAGCAAAATATGAATATAAACCTGTTCAATTGAATGGGATATTAGAATTTAGAAAAAAGAATAGACATAATACAAAAATTACGCATTTGAAAGGAACTGAAACCAGTTAATAGAACAACATTCCTCTCGAAAGAACTGCTTGCATAATTTTCTTCTGATGTGCAGCCAAATATATATATATATATATATATATATATAGGAATGCACACAAACTCACAATTGGAACCTCCCATTCAGAATCACTCTGGGGGACTATGGACAGCTGACAGCTGTGATACAGGTTTACCAGTGAATAGAGAGAGTCTGGTAGCACCATTAAGCTCAACTGCTGCCAGTATTTTGAATGATTTTCATCTAGGAAATCTGCGATACCGAGTTTAATGTCACTAGTGTGACTGTAGAGCGTGAGACCCTTTCTAACGATTCTCATGTCAAACATTTTTGCTAAATGAACTTCATCTGTATTTAATATAAGTAAATAGCTCTGTGCACTTGAATCTCATTAATTTGACGCATGCTAACACAAATTTGCATATATACAGTAACAGCTTTGTTACTTTGTCTTCCATGGGTACTTTTCTATGGATGTTTGCACTTTATGGTTCTAATTAGCAAAAGGAAGAAATTACACTCAAGCTTCATTAACTCCTGCATAATTTGAGAGCTGCGTGACAGTATCTATTGTCATGAAACTGAAAACCCTCTTATGTAAGTGTTAAATGTATGTACATAGCACAAAGCTGCTGTGAAGGCCATGCGTATGACGCGGCTGAGCCAGAACTCCATTTGAAGTCCAAGCTACTATGACTGTCTGGGACAAAGCTATTCATACAGGAATGTTTGCCATGTTATTATTTTTATTTTTTTCCCTGCAACTTTTTGCCAGAGCATCAGGAGTGTTTGTAGATAGGTTCTGAAAAGCCTTATAGTGGGAACGGACTTCATTTGTAATATTTGCATATGGTCGATAACTATCTTCCTGCCATAGAACAATACATGCAATGTGTCTTTCTGCAACATTATAAAGTGCGTTTTTGCGCAGCAACAAAGAAAGATTGGCTCTTTAGAGCTTTTCAACTGATAAATCGTCATTCATGTAAGTGACTTTTTTTCTAGAAAATGATGGGGACTCTGGATTTCCCATGCCTGTCCCAGACCTTCATGAATTATGTGCAGTTTTTGTCCTCACCATTTCTACCGGAGGTTTCTTTAGAGCTTTCACCAAACATTCTGTGACACGTTTTTTCAGTATTCCTTACATCACGATCTGTACTGCTAATGAGTGGTCTTGTTTTCAAAATGTGTGCATCATGTGCTGTCTTATCGCATCTAGCAGCTTCAATATTAGATGCAATGACCTCTCCTCTTAGGACCTCTGTTTGAACGAACAGTCATTTCGTACCCAATTCATCCAGCCTTTATTACTCTAATGATGTGAGTTATAAAACTGCGCACAAGTAAACAACTTGGTGGATTAACCAAAAGAGAATTTTTCAGTTAAGTGACCCTCAGTACACAGTGTCTAACCCTAAACTGACACCCAGGGTATCCACAACCTCAATACTTAAATGTACACACTTCCTTGTTAAGTCTCATTTGCCAATTCCCTAACTACTCTTCCAGTTTTTATTTTTTTTAATTTGCGTTTTTCTTCGGTCCCTCTGGTACATTAGCCATTCAAATATCGTTTACACATAGGATCACCTTCCCTAACAGCTCCAATGCAATATCATTTACAAATGTTTTGAACACGTGTCTAAGACCTGGCCTTTATTTCTTCAGATTAGTGTTCATAGCCAGTCTTCTTCCTTTATGTTTTGCCCATGTCATCCGGGAAATATATAAAAGCCAACACACTTGAGTTATGCATATTCCATGGCCATTAATTCACCATCACATAGCTAGCCAGATATTTCTGTTTTTACTAAGAAGCATGCACTTGTATGCTTCAATGGAGCAATTTTAAACACAAACAATGTTGTTTAGACCCAGGTGGGTGTCCCACTGGCACAAAAGACCAATGGAGGATGACTTCCACTCCTGTAGTGGAGAAATGCTCGACAAATTTAGAGATCGCCACCAGAAAGCAAGGATCATTGAGCCTTCAGTGGCGCTTGTTTCTTGAAAACAAAACAAACAAAAAAAACAATGGCTTTGACTTGCAGGGAGGTTTCTCTCAATGCATTGAGGTCAGTGTCTGATTACTCTGCCTGGCGCTCATATGCAATGAATACTGGTCCCACCCAGGAAAATCTAATGAGTGTTGCCGCACGTTATGTAATGGGGTAAGAGGCAACTATCACTATGACCTGATGGGCCTGTATCTGATCAGTAACTTTGTGTTTCCCGTGCCTCGAAATGGGAGTCACAGATTTGGCAGGGTAAAAGATCTGTAGTTATCCAGTAAGGCTCCCACTCTAGCAAACTCTAAATAACCTGCATAGAAAATTCTTGGAGAGATTCAAGACCTTCAAAGTATTCATATTGGTTGACTATTTGATATGTCAGGAACAATGACGTTTGATCTTAGCTTACACCAAACAAGTGTAGAATTAAGAAAAGTAAAATAAATGTTAAAAAACTTTGACTGGCATGTGCCATACGAAACACACGTTCTCGTTATACTTTCATCGCTCGCTCGTCCTATTACATGTATTAGGACTTGTTAGGATAGAATTAAAGCATTCTTAGAGGAAGCATGTATGCCGATGGTCACTGCTTAAATAGGACATTGCCTAGATGTGCTGACTTAAAATGTAACTTTGTCAGCTTAAGATACACCTCTCCGTAAATCTGTCAGCAAACACAGTTGTATTGTCATATATTATTTAGAGATTTTGAGTGAGAGTCAGATGGCATTCTGTAAGAGCTGAAGAATATTCCTCGAATTGTTAAAAAATCCTAAACAGCTGAAGGTTCAGTGCTTAGTGTTGTGTACAGATAACTATGGGGACATTTAGAGTGTGCCAGATGTGCGACATTTGCCATAAACCTTTGGCTCTCCTACATCAGACTGCTTCATGTAGAAGTTAGTAGGATATAAGCATTCATAAGTGGAAACTCATCTGGCACGCCTGTATGAAACTCCTTCCCAGCAACCAGTTAAGCACAGGGTCACCTCCTCTATGGCTCATGAGGATCTGTCTTATTTAAAATGTTGGCCTTTTCACCCCATGGCCTAGAGTTATTTAGCCTTTGCAACGCCCTTGAGTCACACTTGTGACCCAGGGCAATACAAAGGCTTATTTGGAATTTACAAATCCATGCAAGGCCTGATTTGCTTTGCCTTGTGTGGCTTTGTAAAGAAATGTAAAGCAACGCAGCTGGTTACACTGTGTTATGCTACATTTGGACTTGGAGGTGTTCCATGGGTGGTCCCATGCATCCACCATTGGATTCTGGTGTATTTCCAGATTTACTTAGGCTGTTAAACCTTCAAATGTGTCAGAATGCTATGCCTCCGAAGTGAGGCATAAATGGAGAAATATCCTTACTTCTCCTCATTATTTCCTCTTTCCCTGTGAGGTGCATTCTATAGCAGATATAGAAAGAGTAAAATTCTACTAAAGTTTGTTTTTGTGCATGAAGGTGTCCCTTTCTGCACAAAAACAATTCAGCCTGCAATGCATGTCCCCTTGCACTATGGTGGAAGGGGGCATGCTTTGGCGCTAGGCAGCACACCATGAGCCAGCAGTAAATATGGAGCATTTCTGTTCTCTCTGTTTCACACAACACAGTGCAGCAAATTTGCTTGCTGCGCTGAGGTGCATGAAAGATCAGTAAATATCCTCCCATGGTTTTTAGTCCACCATTCAAATCATGGAAGTCACAAACATGAAAAAATGTAAGTGGCCCTCACTCATTGGGAGATCCTCTCAGCATGATAGTTTTGTTGATACTTTTTCATTTTCAGAATAAACTTCACTTTGGAGATTGTTTTTGAAACTAAAACAAAAACAACACCCAACTGCCAAGAAACAGCAGCCTGTCGGAATTACTTTTTTGCCAATAGAGGACCCATCATACAGGCTGAAGCACTTTTGGCCTCAAAACTTCCATTAAAGGACATGAGATTTCTAAATGCCATGGCCAATTTGAGGCAAGCTGGCAGAGGCAGAGCCACTGGCAATTTAGTACAATATCAGACTGTCCACCACACATGTAATGAGGCCATCAGTTGGCAGTGCATATTGCATGCTGCATACAATAGCTTGACATGTCCTTACATAACATGACATCATCTGATAGGACATGGCATGACACAACACAACATAATATAATGACCTAACACTATATCACATAAAAGAACAACAAAACATTCCACATTAAAATAATATTACTAAAACATTTAAAAAAACATAATATATGGGGGAGACATGTTTGTGTTCAGTAAGAGAGAGGTGTCATCAGCGATTGTTTCATTCTGCACTTGGTTCATGTGGGTAGAACTTGTGGAGTTTTACTCCTCAAAATTTCTCTGAGTCACATAAAAACTGAACAAGCTTCCCTGAAGTCCTGCCAAAAGGGAGAAATATGTATGCTGCACTGCAATTTAGTGCCAGAAGCACTAACAACATTGGACAATCAGTGTGTATGGCACCATGCAGTACGTAAGAGCGCAATGCCATTCAAGCTGATTTTGCTGCTACTGGAGTAGAAAATCTACTCCAGCAGTAGCAAATCTACTATAGAAGCAGCCATCTCACCTTGACCAATCATGACCGCTCATGTTAGAAAATGTTGCTAGGGGACACCGAATCTCTCTTGTGCTAAATTTTTGGAGCCTCACAGGAAACAATTCTGCCATACGGCAAGTGGCACAATTAGGCTGGAACTCCTAAAGTCTTCCAATTTTGCTAGCGGAATGAAGCATTCCTCCCACCCCTACTTTCCTCTTACATCAGGTTTTTTTAGCAATAAAAACAATGAGGTAGAAGCTCTCACCTCTTTGGATGATATCACACTTATTTACAATCAAGACCTTTCTCTTACATAGCCTATGAAATAACTATTTACAGCAAAATTTTAATCCAAAGCGCATACAACCAAAAGTATGGGTTTTTGCAGTGCATCCTATAAAAAAGGTAAGTGGTATGGGATTAGGGTTACACATTTTTCTGCAAAACATTTGTAATAATTCTTACACATCACCCACATTAAAAATAAATTAAACAAAAACGATATTTAAAACAATCTGTTTAAGAATTATTAAAGTTCACCAGAGCAAAAATCCCTGCAGGACAGAACTGACACAATGGGGTACCCACTGAAAGGCTGGGGACCTAGGGCAGAGCCCACCTTGACCCTGCCTGAAAACATCTCTGGGCGCAGTTTCGCATTCCCTTGCTTCAGGTAGGCATTACATGTGTAGTAAGTAGCTGTTCCTGTACATTCACCCATGAATTTTGGAACTTGGAAACATGGGTTTGTTCAGAATGGTGCACCCACCTGAGGCTGGAGGAATGAGAGTTATCCCTTCATGCTCAAAAGCTGTCCTGATCACAGTGCAGGGACGCGTCATACATGAATCAAGAGTGTTTACTTTGTTGCTAGGAAGGAGCAGAACTGTGCTATGTCTGATGATATGACACAGGCCTGCTCTCTGCCTATCATGCAATGCAGCACAGCAACTTTACTTGCTGTGCTGCATTGCATGAAAGTCTTGAATGTGATGTCCAGTTGTGGAGAGATAATTTGATGGACTTTCTCTCAATTTTAAAGTTGTATCTGTGTTGCACTGGGTTCTGCCCGTGCAGTACACCCACATTTTTTGCTTTTCTGATCACCTGGTTTTTGGACTTCTGACTGTGGGTGAGTCTCACTATCCGTGTCTCACCCACTGTAATCACATGGCAAATGGACTGCCCATGTTTACCGCCAGTGTACCCCTTTTAAGATAAGGCTGCTGCGACACAGCAAGGGTAAGGGGCACTTGGCTGGTTACACATGAACACGTGCATATGTGTGCAGGCTGCACACGGGAGGATCCTGCCGTGCACAGCTTGGAAACAACCCACAGGTAGCCTGGTGCAGTGGGGACCTACAGGCTTAGGTCTTCACCTGGGATGGTCCACATGAAGGTAATGTACACTAGTAGGGAAAGGCAGTGCTTTACTCTTTTATCTATAAGGGGACACAATTATGCAGCTAGGGAGAAAGCTGTCCTAGAGTGTAGTTTCACTTCCTCTTGGCCTACTGAGACCATTAGAGTCTTGAACTGAAGTATAATCTGTGTGAGAAAACCAAATATGTAGCCTCCAAAAAGATAACTGTATATGTTATGGGTCATTCAGAGTTTCCATATTTTCTTTGCTCAGCTCAAGAGCAGAGCAAAGGCATTATGTCACCCTACTGTGCCCAGCTAAATACATCTTTTCAAGCAGCAGAATCAAAGGCTGCCCCCAAGAAAAAGGAGCAAGTAACAGTACTTCTATCAGCTCCTGAGGAGGAAAAGGGTGCGGCAGAATGATTGGTATCACTCACCCAGCTGTCACACTGTACCAGGTATAGGTCTGCCCAAGCCCACAGAACAAAGGAGAGTGCCCAGACAAATGGAGTCAACCCGCTGGTGGACTAGTGGGCAAGTCCCTGACAGTGATTTCAGCAAAAGGTGAAGCTGAGACTCCAGGAACTGATGTTACCAGTGGCTTCTGGATGATGCCATTTTGGATTGTCCCAGCAAACTGTGAAGGAGGGTTGGGACAGGGGTGGAGAGGTGATGTGGGACTCCAGGATTGGCCTGGGGTGCCTTTCTTCTGGAACCTTCCTCTCCGTTTTATAAACTCTTGCACAAGGGAAAGACTGTCTTGCCTTCAGATTGCTGCTGGATCCTGGGACTGCCATGGAGAACTGGAAGGAGAACCCCTTGACCCCCATTCAGGACCAAGGACTCTGCCCAGCTGGCCTCAGGACCAATGGGTCTCCCCAAGGGCCAGTGAGGCTGGTCCCCTTATACCCTAGGAGGACCAGATGGGGGTAAGCCCTGGACTTCTTTGCCCCCACCAACAAAGAACCAAATGAGAACTGGTGCAGAGAGCCAGCTCTTTGTGGACTAGACTGCTTTAGAGGTGAGAAGGGTTGCTGCAACTGTCCCTGGTAGATAGATCTCAGCCTAAGGAGTAAAACAAGCACAAGATCATCCAAAGTGGCCCCGTGGAGCCCTGGTTATGGTATTCTAAACTTTAGGACGATTCTGCACAACCCCCAAAAAAGGGGAAAAAAAAAAAACACAAACAAGAGAAAAACATAAAGTGTGGCTTTGCACAGCACAGCAGGAGAGCCATTACTATAAACACATTTTTGCCACTTAAAGTCTGAACTTAGACCAAAAGTCTAACTTTACTTGTAATAAAGTTGGACTTTTGATCTAAGTTTAGACTTTTAGGTTACGTTTACCTTTGTGAATCAGGCTCTTAGGGGGTCATTTTGACCCTGGCTGTCTAAGACCGCCAGGGCCACGAATGACGGAAGCACCGCCAACAGGCTGGCGGTGCTTCCTAGCCCATTCTGACTGCTGCGGTAAAGCTGCGGTCAGAAAACCGGGGCCGGCGGTTTCCCGCTGATTTTGCCCTGTATGGGCTAATCCGCCATGGCAGCGCTGCAAGCAGCGCAGCTATGGGGATTCTGACCCCCTTCCCGCCAGCCTGTTTCTGGCGGTTGTCACCGCCAGGAAGAGGCTGGCGGGAACAGGTGTCTTGGGGCCCCTGGGGGCCCCTGCACTGCCCATGCCACTGGCATGGGCAGTGCAGGGGCCCCCTAACAGGGCCCCGGCCGGCTTTTCACTGTCTGCGTAGCAGACAGTTAAAAGCGCGACGGGTGTAACTGCACCCGTCGCACGGCCGTAACACCGCCGGCTCCATACGGAGCCGGCTTCTGTGTTGCAGCCCTCCTTGCAGGCCCAGCGGGAAGGTCAGAATGCCGGCAGCGGTCTTCTGACCGCGTAGCGGCCAAATGGCAGTTCCCACCTGGCGGGCGACAACCGCCGCCCGCCAGAGTCAGAATGACCACCTTAGTCTTTTGTGCACCACCAAAAGATGCGTGCTCAATTTAAATTATACCAACACAGGAAATTGTACTATCTTCAAATGAGCCTGATCCAGATCCTGAAATGGGAGCTGTTTCCCTTCTGTCTCTCAAAGGAACACAGAAAACAACAGTTTCTGTAATAAGTTGACACTCCAGATGGAGTCTTACCTTTTGCTGGGGCTCTGAAAGGTAAAACCACCCACCATGGTCCTAAATTTGAATCTTTGCTCAAATATCATCATTCCTTTTGTCGCTTACAATTTTGATTATTATCTAGCAGATTGTGAGTAGGCCCTATCTTTTTGAAAGTTTGAGACTCCTGTGGTTCAGTTATGGCAGCCGCATTGTGCTTCTCACAGAGCTAAAACGGATTTCAGTGCTGGTAACATATGGTATTCTCTGGGAAATGGTGCTTTATAAAAATTTTCAGAAGCTCATTACATAACATTGTCACTCTAAGTCCATTTGCAATTTCATGGAATATAACTGCTGTTAAACGACTCTGTTTGAAGCAGATGACTGACTTGCGATGCTATGCTTCATTGGTCAATGAAGATCCATACTTCGATACAGAGAATCTTTAGGAGGTCTTCTGTTTCCATCCTTATAGACACTACTACGCTTATCAATCAGAGAGCCCCAGGGAAATATCATATTTTACACAGTGGTGGCATTGCCGCCATCTTCAACATCTAATTGAAAGTCCTTAAAGTTTTGAAAAAAGGTTTTCTTAGTGATAACAGATCGACCATACATGCATTTAATAATTTCAAGAACCTAAAGAGCTAATACATTTTACTCATTACAGATGTATCAATTCACAGGAGTTCACTAATTAATTTGTAGTACAAGGTTACTGATACTGAAAGGGAAATATTAATTAAAACATTTGAAGGGGAACTACATTTTCCCAAATTTAGGTTACTGATACCTTGTTTAGAACTTGTGTGATTCTGGAAAAATAATATTTTTTTTAAAAGACCGTGCAGCGGACAACATGCATGAGCTTTGCTTCCCTTTTGGATTTAAAAGCACCATCACTAACAAGAATTAATTTGACACATTTTACATTTTGCAAATGCAAAGAAAACATTACTGATAATGATCTGAGTGAAGTGGTATGGAATGGAACATACAATTTAACCATGTTTAGATGGTATAGTCTTATGGTAAACAAAGGGTGATATGTGTAAATACAGGTCTCTGTGTAATGCTACAGTGATATTAGTAGATACACCAGTCCCTAGATACAACACATATTCCCATGTTGCCATATGACTGCAAATACCTATAGCATAGGAAAGTTGTGCCTAAATGTCTGTCCCAATCTATTTTGAATACTGTGAAAAAAATTATTTTAGGACTACATCCTGTAAAAAACAAAAGATTTGTAGCTAAAATAATTAATGCAAATATAATTGAACAACACAAATAATTTGTGAGAGAATCTCCAGAAACAATTAGCAAGGCTGACAGGGAAATAAAGGAAAAGGTTTTCACAGGAATTGTTCATGGGTTTCAATCTCTTTCTAAACCTCTGTACACAATTTCTCATGGGCAAGCTCAAATGTGTGTGCTGACACAACTGAGATGGGCACTACAGACATTCAAGGGGCACAAGGTGGTCATTAGTAAATGATTTAGTTATCTTTTCACCATACTGTCTTACTACCAGACAGATGATTTCTAAAAAAAGGGGCACCTTCTCATCGTCTCTCCATCACACAGATAGAGCATGCTTTTTATGTTGCTGAAGATCCACATTTTATGTGGGTATTGCATGGAGTGATTTCTTAGCCTATCACTGCTTTTCATTCCTATGATTGGGAGGAAAATACATATCTTGGATGGTACAAAGACATACACAGAATTGCTACAACAACCTTGGAGATTTCTTTTCAAGCTTCTTTCATTCTTTCTTATCACACATTGTTAGAAATGGTAGCTCTCCACTTCAAACAAATGAATCTTGTTGTGGATTAGCTCATTCATTTAAAATGCATTAACTCTTCGAAAAATAGTAAATAGTAAAATGGTGTGGAAGTACATTTTATCCTCCCCATAATGAAGGTTTTTTAAAGTCATTCAAGACTGAAAGTTGACATGATACATTTGCGGTGTGATAAATTAAATAGGCATATACCAGTCTTAACTCAACACAAGGTACCATTGACTTCTGCAGCCAAGACATTTGCTCTCCAAACAGTCCGTTATGTTTTACTGATTTATCGTTTACTGTGTCACATGCTCGGAACACAACTGGGATTACAGAACATTTCATATTCCGATAACTGAAACAGTACCGTTGCTTGCCAAAACTCTTTTTCTGTAACCAGCAATTCTCCAACTTGGACCAATTCCTATTCGAAGATGAACTGTATTCCTTAATCACTTATGTGAAACCGGGGACACATACGGAAAAGTGCCGTCTCCTCCCAGATATTCAATTAAATGGGTGTCTGGATGTTTCGAAACAAGATATGCTGTCTACGACCTTTGAACAATCCCTTACCCCTCCTTGAAGAACTCTGTGTAATATCTCAGTTAAAAAGTGTCTTATCTTAAAGATGTCAAGACCTAAGTCCATACCTTTCCCAGCAGAAACAACATACATTTTCTTAGTAAACTATGACAGAAAGTCTTAATTTTATTAAAGATAGCGAGGCAAGTATTATGCTTCTCTAATCTTGCTTTAATTAAACAGCAGCAATCACAAAAACTACAATTCCATTGAGGCTTAGCAAAAAATAGCCAATGGAATGAAAAACATAACGTAATAGCAGCCAATCATAATAATGCCCATAGAGTAATCAGCATATTTGACTGAGAACAGCCCTCTTTTCTTGTGTGAGAAGTGAATAACTATCAGAAAACACAGGAAAAATAGACGATGCAATACCAACTGTTAAAATAAATGAAAATAGTTCTTGTCAAGAGTTCATAACAAAATAAGTCCTTGGCGTGATCAGAAGATCTAGAAAGGTGCAATGCTGGAACTGCAATGAATCTGTGGCAGAAGTAGGAGATCCTGTTTGTATTGTGATGTTCTTAGGAGGAAGATGGCTGTTAGGATGTGGATGCTGTCAGGGAGGGAAAAGAACAATACCAAGTGTTGCAGTGGGATAATTCTCGCCTCTGTGTCTTTAATAAAATGAAGATTTTCCGTCATAGTTTACCAGGAAAATCTGCATTTTATGTCAAGACCGGAGGCTCCTGTTATGCTTTTTTTTAAAGCATGTTAATTACTACAGAAGTTGCAGTATGAACGGGTTTGCAATCAAATGTCCTAAAAACATTATCATTAGACCGATTGGCAAATCTCAGAATGTCCTCATGTCTGGAACCCACCCAGAAAGCTTTTGAGGCCATGGCACCCCTAGACGAATGAGCCCTGTTGGACTTGGCTTTTTACAGGGTCATCCCCAAACTTTTTGCCTCCTTCCTCCTATTTTTTCTGACCTGTTGTTGTTGGCTTTTGAACTCTGGGCACTTTACCACTGCTAACCAGTGCTAAAGTGCATATGCTCTCTGTGTAAATTGTACTGTTGATTGGTTTATCCATGATTGGCTATTTGATTTACTTGTAAGACCCTAGTAGAGTGCACTATATGTGCCTAGGGCCTGTAGATTAAATGCTACTAGTGGGCCTGCAGCACTGGTTGTGCCACCCACTTAAGTAGCCCCTTTACTTTGTCTCAGGCCTGCCATTGCAAGGCCTGTGTGTGCAGTTTCACTGCCACTTCGACTTGGCATTTAAAAGTACTTTGCAAGCCTAAAACTCCCCTTTTTCTACATATAAGTCACCCCTAATGTGTGCCCTAGGTAACCCCTAGAGCAGGGTGCTGTGTGGGTAAAAGGCAGGACATGTACCTGTGTAGTTTATATGTCCTGGTAGTGTAAAACTCCTAAAATCGTTTTTACACTACTGTGAGGCCTGCTCCCTTCATAGGCTATCATTGGGGCTGCCCTCATACATTGTTGAAGTGGTAGCTGCTGATCTGAAAGGAGTAGGAAGGTCCAATTTAGTATGGCCAGAATAGTAATACGAAATCCTGCTGCCTGGTGAAGTTGGATTTAATATTACTATTTTAGAAATGCCACTTTTAGAAAGGGAGCATTTCTCTGCACTTAAATCTTTCTGTGCCTTACAATCCACGTCTGGCTAGGTTTAGTTGACAGCTCCTTGTGCATTCGCTCAGACACACCCCAAACACAGGGTACTCAGCCTCACTTGCATACATCTGCATTTTGAATGGGTCTTCCTGGGCTGGGAGGGTGGAGGGTCTGCCCTCACACAAAGGACTGCCACACCCCCTACTGGGACCCTGGCAGACAGGATTGAACTGAAAGGGGACCTGGTGCACTTCTAGGCCCCTCTTTGAAGTCTCCCCCACTTCAAAGGCACATTTTAGTATAAAACAGGGCCTCTGCCATACCACCTCAGACACTTGCTGGAGAAGAAACCTGAACCAGAACCTGCATTGTGCCAAGAAGAACTACCTGGCTGCTCAAAGGACTCACCTGACTGCTTTCTACAAAGGACTGCTGCCTTGCTGTTGGCTTGCTGCCTTGCTGAACTCTTGCCTTGCTGCAGAAGTGCTCTCCAAGGGCTTGGATAGAGCTTGCCTCCTGTTCCCTAAAGTCTCAGGACCAAAAAGACTTCTCTTTTTCAACTGAACTCCTTGTGCGCCGAAAAATTCGATGCACAGCTTGCTCCGCGGTGAAAAATTCACTGCACGCCGATCTGGAAAGACACCGCTCGACCCCGCAAGGAAAAGATCGACGCGACGCCTGTGGTGTGTCCGGAACTTCGACGCACGGCCCGCCTGGACAACGCCACCGGACTTCCAGAGAGGAAATTGACGCCACGCCTGCCGTGAGGGAGAAAATTCCACGCACAGCCTACCGGAATGACTTGCAGCCAGACAACAAGCTCAGGATTCCACGCACAGATCCCGGGACATCTGGGAATCCCGCGACCCACAGAGGAGACCCGTCCGCGTTCCGGAAAACGACGCCCGTCTTCCCCGTGTGAAAAATAACGACGCAAGTCCATGTGTGAAGGGGCGAAACCGACACACACACCATTTTTCCCAGAAAACGACGCAAGACTTCCCCGTGTGAAAAATAATGACGCAAGTCCGTGTGTGAAGGGACGAAACCAACGCACACACCATTTTTCAACGCACCTCCTCCTCTGCGGCCCTCTGTGGAGATTTTCCACTTCAAACCAGGTACTTTGTGCTTCAAAGAGACTTTGTTTGCTTTTTAAAGACTTAAGACACTTTATATCACTTTTCAGTGATATCTCTACAAATTCATACTGCATCTTTTATCGTTTTGACCTGAAAATACCCAGATAAATATTATATATTTTTCTAAACACGGTGTGGTGTATTTTTGTGGTGCTATATTGTGTTATTGTATGATTTATTGCACAAATACTTTACACATTGCCTTCTAAGTTAAGCCTGACTGCTCAGTGCCAAGCTACCAGAGGGTGGGCACAGGATAATTTGGATTTTGTGTGAGTTACCCTGACTAGAGTGAGGGTCCTTGCTTGGACGGGGGTAACCTGACTGCCAGCCAAAGACCCCATTTCTAACAAGACCCAAATACTGAAGTATCAATGCCTGCAAGGGACATTACCCATCAGACCCATCTAGCCAAAGTTACAGAAGAAACAGGTTTATTAGGTTTACTGAAAGAGATAAGGAATTTGGAATGAGAGGACATTCTGAGATTGGAGGTGTGTTCTTCGTATACTTTTAGACATTGTCCCACACAAAGTTTTGGGTTTATTAGGTAGATAAGGGTAAAATCCAGGGCGTAAATTAGACTTAGTACATGTATTGATGGAAAACAAACCCCCAGTTGGGATAAATTGATGAGAGGAAATGTCCAAAGCTTTAAGGTCTGACAAACATTCAATAGCGATAAGACTTAACAACATAATGAGTCTGGCTGAAAGCAGTTTCAGAGAGAAGTCTACATTGTCAGTGCAAGATAAAAGCAAATTCAATACAACATTTACATCCCATTTTTGAATATTTAGGTAGGGGAGAAATAGAAAATGTAACTCCCCTTTACAGACAGCACTGGACTTGGTGCTCTCGTCCTACCAGCTTTCCGTTAATGTAGGTATGGTGCATGGAAATTGCTGATCTGTATAGATTGATTGTTCTGTAGGGCTTACCTGCGCTGGCTTCTGCTGCTGGCAATTTCATAACATAGGTTATATTGGCTGAAACAGGATTTGGATTTCTTCCCAGATACCAGCCTGACCAAAGATTCGAGGAGGATTTGTAAGCTTTTCTGATATTTGGATCCTAGGCTTTGTTAATGAATTCTGTAAGCTACTGATGAAATAAGGATGGCAGATTGGCCGGACTCAACACTTTCCAAGCTGAAAGAATGAGGGATTGTCGAACACTAAGTTGCGGGGATTGCATGGGGGATCCAGAGAGAGGGGAACGATGGAAGTAGTACTGGGAAGTCAATTGTCAGTTCTAGAAGGGGAGGGAACCACACTTGTGATTTCCAAAAAGGAACTACTATTATTATTGTGGCCTGTTGACGTCTGACCTGGGCTAGGGCTGAGGAGATCAGGAGAAAAGGAGAAAAGGCATAATTGACGATATGGACCTGAATAAATGCATCTGTAGCTAGAGCCAGGGAATCCGGGTGCCAACTGAAGAATTGAGGTAATTGTGAATTCAAGCGGGAAGCAAAGAGATTGATGGAAAAGGCACCCCATTTGTGGAGGAGTGATTGAAATGCAAAGGGATTAAGTTTTCAGTTGCCGTAGTCCAGAAGGAAATGGGAGTGCAAATCTGTGGTTGCATTGAGACTACCCAAAAGATATTCTATTGTGTAAGAAATCCTGTTGAGAAGACAAAATTCCCACAGGCGTTTTGCCAAGTCCGCCAGTGGTTTTGACTCTGCCTCGTAAATGGTTGATGTAACAGAAAGCTGAAACATTGTCCATGTGGAGGAGGATGGGAAACTTTATTTTTTCTTTTGCAAGGATTTTGATTGCAAATGAGCCTGCAAGCATTTCTCAACAATCGACATGTACTTTAGACTCCTCGATAGACCAAGTATCTCCAGTAGAGATTGGACCACAACGGGCGACCCAACCCCTTAGGCTTGCATCTGATTCCAACACAAGGTCTGGGGCTGACGAGAAGATAGTCCTGCCATTCCAAGCATCTAAATGGTCTATCAACCAGTGAAGTTCAGAATGAGACTCTGGATCTATGCTTTCAAGTTTGCAAGTAAGCAAGAACTTTTCTCAAATGTCAAATCTTTAGACGTTGAATGGCCTGCTAATATAGGGTGCCCGGGAAGATAGCTTGAATGGATAAAGAGAGGAGACCCACTAATATGGCTAGAGATCTGAGAGAGATTTGGGTACTGTCGAGAGTTCGAATCAAATCAAATCAAATCAAATCATAAACATTTATAAAGCGCACTACTCACCCATGCGGGTCTCAAGGCGCTAGGGGAAGGGGGTTACTGCTGCTCGAAGAGCCAGGTCTTGAGTAGTCTCCGGAAAGCGGAGTGGTCCTGGGTGGTCCTGAGGATGGTGGGGAGGGAGTTCCATATCTTCGCCGCCAGGTAGGAGAAGGACCTCCCATTCGCCGTGGTGCGGCGGATGCGAGGGACGGCGGCGAGAGCGAGGTTGGCGGAGCGAAGAGGACGGGTGGGTGTGTAGAAGCTGAGGCGGCGGTTGAGGTATTCGGGTCCCTTGTTGTGGAGGGCTTTGTGTGCGTGGGTGAGGAGTCGGAAGGTGGTCCTTTTGTTGACGGGAAGCCAGTGCAGGTGTCTCAGGTGGGCGGAGATGTGGCTGTTGCGGGGTATGTTGAGGATGAGGTGGGTGGAGGCGTTTTTAATTCGTTGCAGATGTTTCTGGAGTTTAGCGGTGGTTCCTGCGTATAGGGTGTTGCCATAGTCTAGGCGGCTCGTGACGAGGGCGTGGGTCACGGTCTTTCTGGTGTCAGCGGGGATCCAACGGAAGATCTTTCGGAGCATGCGGAGGGTGAGGAAGCAGGAGGATGATACGGCGTTGACTTGTTTGGTCATGGTGAGAAGTGGGTCCAGGATGAAACCGAGGTTGCGTGCGTGGTCTGAGGGGGTCGGTGCGGTGCCAAGGGCCGTGGGCCACCAGGAGACGTCCCAGGCGGTCGGGGTGTTTCCGACGATGAGGACTTCCGTTTTGTCTGAGTTCAGTTTCAGTCGGCTGAGTTTCATCCAATCTGCGACGTCTTTCATTCCATCTTGCAGGTTGGTCTTAGCGCTGGTGTGGTCCTTGGTGAGGGAAAGTATCAGTTGAGTGTCGTCGGCGTAGGAGGTGATGATGATGCTGTGTTTGCGTACGATGTCGGCGAGGGGGCTCATGTAGACATTGAAGAGAGTCGGGCTGAGCGAGGAGCCTTGTGGGACGCCGCAGATGATCTTGGTGGGGTCTGAGCGGAAAGGTGGGAGGTAGACTCTTTGGGAGCGGTTGGAGAGGAAGGAGGTGATCCAGTCCAGGGCCTCTCCTTGGATCCCGGTTTAGCAGAGGCGGATTATTAGGGTGTGGTGACTGACGGTGTCCAAGGATTTCTGATTTGATGGTTTTCACTTTTTGTTGCGGAAGATGGAAAGTAGCAGTTGCTGAGTCACCAAGAAGCCCAGAAATTGCACTTGTTGAGTGGGAGTCATAATAGTTTATGACTTGTTTATTATAAAACCCAACTGTGAAAGAAAAGCAAGTGATGGGAAGATGAGATAGAAGTGTTTGAGAATTCTGACTCATGAGGAGAATGTCGTTTAGGTATATTATTAGCCGGAAGCCTAGAGATCTGAGATGTGCCACTACTGGTTTGCCACTACTGGTTTAATTACCTTTGTGAAGCACCATGGTGCTGACAAAAGACCGAAAGGAAGGGAAGAAAACTGGTAAGTTTTTCCCCTGCCGCTGAAGTTGAAGGAATGTCCTATGGTCTACATGAATGGGAATGGTCAGATATGCATCCTGAAGATGTAATACAATTGAAGTAGAGAATTGGTTGATGGCTCTAAGGTTGATAACTGTTAGACTTTTCATCCTTGCCGTGGTCTCCCTTAACTTTTTACCTCTGTTCCTCAGGTTGTTGATGTGTGCTGGACTCTGATTTTTCAGTTTTTGTTACTCTGGGCACTTTACCACTGCTAACCAGTGCTAAAGTGCAAGTGCTCCTTTACAAAATGTGTTTGTAATTGGCTTATCCATGACTGGCATATTTGATTTACTAGTAAGTCCCTAGTAGAGTGCACTAGAGGTGCCAGGGCCTGTGAACCAAATGGCACTAGTGGGCCTGCAGCACTGGTTGTGCCACCCACACAAGTAGCTCTGTAATCATGTCTCAGACCTGCCACTGCAGTGTCTGTGTGTGCAGTTTTAACTCTAAATTCGACTTGGCAAGTGTACCCACTTGCCAGGCCTAAACCTTCCCCTTTATTACATGTAAGACACCCCTAAGGTAGGCCCCAGGTAGCCCCAAGTGCAGGGTGCAGTGTATGGTAAAGGTAGGACATATAGTAATGTGTTTTATATGTCCTGACAGTGAAATATTGCTAAAAAAAAATTCACTGTTGCAATGCCTATCCCTCTCATAGGTTAACATGGGGGCTACCTTTAAATATGATTAAAGTGTACATTCCTTTTGGGAGTGGATAGACATGTGGAGTTTGGAGTCTCTGAGCTCACAATTTAAAAATACATTTTTTAGTAAAGTTGATTTTAAGATTGTGTGTTTGAAAATGCCACTTTTAGAAGTGAGCATTTTCTTGCTTATACCATTTCTGTGACTCTGCCTGTTTGTGGATTCCCTGTCTGGGTCAGTTTGACAGTCGGGCTGGTTGCACCTCGCACTAGACAGTGACACAAAGGGAGCTGGGATGTAGTTTGCATTTCCTGATGAGCCATCTGTGCTAGGAGAGGGGGGAGGAGTGGTCACTTACACGTGAAAGGGCTGTGCCTGTCCTCACACAATGCAGTCTCCAACCCCCTGGTGAGTGTCTGGGGCCTGGCCTGAGCAAGGCAGGATTTCAAATTCAAGAGAGACTTTGCTTTGAAGTAGGCCTACTACTAATTGGGTATGAGAAGGGCACCTAAAACCACAGACATTAGAACACTTCTGGAAACAAGAGGAACCTGCCTGGAGAAGAGCTGAGGAAGAAGATCTGTCCTGCCTGTGACTGTGCTTTGTGGAGCTATCCTGCAGTTGCTGCTTCTGCCAGAGTAAGAGGGCAAAGACTGGACTTTGTGTGCCTTCAATCTTGAGAAGAACTCTCCAAGGGCTTGATTTAAGAACTTGCCTCCTGTTGTTTGAAGTCTCAGGGACAGCAAAGACTTCTCTCTGCCAGCACCTGGAGTCTCTGAAGAGACTCCTACTCTGCCCTGTGGTGCCCATCCAGTTCCTGGGACCCTGAAAGGAGAAGCTGGCAGCCTAAGAGGAAGAAATCCACGCACAGAGCACCCTGCGGGGAAATGATCGACGCACCTCCGATCCGCGGCTGAAGAAACGACGCGCCGCCGGCTCCGCAACTGAAAATCAATGCTCGCTGGAAACGTGACAGAAGAATCAACACACAGAGCTGGAAAAACAGCGCGCAGCATCGCTGACGGAGGCTGGGAAATCGCAACCCGCGCTGCCTGGTTTTCGGATGATCATGCAGCTGGATTTCCGATGCAAGCACCGTTGTGCGTGTAAAAACCAGGCAATGCCTACCCAGACCCGAGAGTGCTGACCGGATCGACGCATCGCTCTCCTGCGGAGAGAAGAAATGACGCGCCTGACCTGATGAAAGGAGAAACAACGCAAGGTCTCGCTCGTGAGTGAACTTGACACATCAAAGCCCTTTTTGACACACACTCCCCCGTGCGGGTTATTTTTGACGCGCCCAAGGTACATTTTCACGCTAACAGTGTTAGTGTGTGTTTTAAACTACATAAAGACTCTTTTTGCTTTTTAATTGATAACTTGACTTGTGTATTGTGGATTTTTGTGGTTTTGGTCTTGTTTTGTTCAGATAAATATTTTCTATTTTTCTAAACTGGTGTTGTGTCATTTTGTAGTGTTTTCATTAAATTACTGTGTGTGTTGGTACAAATACTTTACACCAGCACTCTGAAGTTAAGCCTACTGCTCTGCCAAGCTACCAAGCTACCAAAGGGGTAAGCAGGGATTAGCTGAGGGTGATTCTCTTTTACCCTGACTAAAGTGAGGGTCCTTGCTTGGACAGGGGGTATCCTGACTGCCAACCAAAGACCTAGTTTCTAACAATAACCAACCTTATTTTCTTAGTTTTCTTTTGGACTAGAAACAAAGAGCTTATGAAACCTAAAGGAACTTGGTTTGTGAGTTGAATTTGTTCTTTGGTAAAAGAGAGTGGACTTCTTCAGAAATTCGTACAAATATGTCTGAGGAGAAATGAGGAGGATGAGGGAACATACTTTGATAAGTGATTGCCTAAAACTCTGATAGATAACCCTGCATCACATTTAAAACCCATGGATCTGCAGTTGTTGTTTTCCATTTTGAAAGAAAAAACTGAAGATGGCCCCCTACTGGAGGAAGGCCAGAAGGTAGACTTACCTTGCGGGTATTATTTTTCAAGTTCCGTTGTCCATGGCCTCGATACTCTCTACCCCTTTGTGGGTAGAATTGGGGTTTGTATTCCTGAACTCCATATGACGAATTGAAGGAGCCTGTGGATCCCTGTTGGCGATAGGACCGGCCGGAAAAGCATCTCCTGCCCCTACCAGCCCGTGCCAAAACCCAATGGGTGAAGACATTCTTGAGCGACTGTTGTGTTTTGTCTATTGAGGAGAACATAGGTACATATCTACTCAGGTCTTTGATGAAGGATTCTCCAAATACAAGGCTATTCGCCTTGATACTAGGTCAAGTGTTGCCAGGTTAGCCAGTTTAGGAGCTAATTTTAGCAAAATTCCTTTTCTCCTTTCATAAGTGATGGCTGCGTTAGCATTTCCCAGAAGGTAAAAAGCTCCCTGGATCCATAGTGAAAGGTCCAAAGGATCAACGGCTGTATTTTCCAGTCTGGCTGCCTCTGCCATGTTAAAGATGCAGGCTAAAGGACCCACCAAGTCAAGTAAATTATCCTGGCAGGGTGACCAGGCGTTGTCAACTCCCTTGAAGGGATCCTTACTGGATTTAGAGAAGAAAGTAATGAGGGGTTGATCTTTAGATGTAGTGGACGTGATACTGGAGACTAAAGAAGGTCTAGGGCATTCAGACCTTAATTTGGCCCTGGTCTGTTTGTCAAGTGATTGTCATAATCTGGAAGATATGTATTCTCCAACATGTGATGCAGGAAACATTCATTTGAACTGGGGTGGTGTATGAGGTTAGGATCAAACATAAGAGTTCCTTCGAAGTCTAAAATAGTTTTGGCCATAAAAGGGTCAGAAGAAGAAAGGGATATTTTAGATTTTTTTAGAGGAGGGGAGGAAGGGTCATTAGCACCCAAATTATCAAAAGCATCATCTATTTCTTCCATATCATCATCTGTAGCTGGAATTTTTTTAATAATATTTTTCTTTGCCACATTTTGTAAATGTTTTGATTTATTTTTACACTTAATGTGAGTTGTAGTATTCCCCTCCTTGAGAGGAGGCCTGGGAGGATCTATGTCCTCAGTTTGGGGTGATTAATTCTAACCTGCACAGTGAAGTGCCAGTAGGGTGGACATAAATTTAGGATCCATTAGGAGAAATAGACATTAGTTTGTGTTTTCTGCTTTCCTCCAAAGAATGGGCAGGAAAGATTTTGACATCAAGCTCTTTACAGAGTTCTCTACACTTTTTTTTACATTTTGTCCATTGAGGCCGCAACGGCCTGTTCAACAGAATTGTGAATGAAAATCACTTGTCATTTAAAAATAAATCTCACTCATCATTGTTGTTCTCTACAGGGGGAGAACTATCAATTTCCTTAGTTAAATACATTTAAAATAAGCTTTCTATAATAAAATGGCAAAGAAAGGGTTAAAAACAAATTGGAGCAGAAAGGAAGAGAAGATAATGACCTAAACACACCCAAGGAGGTGTGAACATTATTGCCTGAGGCCGAGGAAAGCAGGAGTGCAGAGTTGCAAGGCCACTCCCCTTCTGACGTGAAGCGGGGAGAGAATTGGCTTGAGGAGACATGGCTGGAGGCAGGAGAGGCAAAAAGGTCTTCTGATGTGCGAAGGCAGAAGCGCATGAAAAGGAAATGGAAGAAGAGGCAATAAATCTTGGTAAATAGAGTGAAGCGGTCGTGCGGCAGTTAGAGGTAACAAGGAGCAACCATTAAAAGCATTGGGATTGCGCGATAAGAAGCGAGTGCTGTGGAATGTTAAGAATGCGCGAGGAGCGCTTATGAAAGAAATGGCAATTAGTGCAACAGGGCTAGACAAGCATAACAGTGTGTATAATATAAAATGAAAATATATATAAGGTACTTATCTTAACTGCGATCAGCAAGAAAAGTGGGCTGTTCGGGGGCAAGTATGGTGATTATACTGTGGACAGGACTATGATTGGTTGTTATTATGTTACATTTTTCGCTCCCATCATTTTTTGTTTTGTTTTGATAAGCCTCATGGGAATTGTACTTTTTTGACTGCTTCTGTTTAATTAAATCAAGATTAGAGAAGCAAAATAGGAGCCTCTGGTCTTGACATAAAATTACTTCCCTAAAGTCATTTGAAGATGACATTATGTCCTGCAGAATCAGACAAAAAGGTTTTTCTTTATCATTACATCACATGATGCTACATAGTAGGCTTAAGACTTGACTGGGAAAGAAAAATTTAGGGGGCAGACTTAAGCGCCCCTAGCGCCACTGGAGCATCACTTTTCATGATGGTCCGGTGCTGCTAACCACTGCTCCATATTTACAAGGAGGTGTAACGCCACTTTGTGTGACGTTAGGCCTCCTTGTAAATATGGGCCCCTCCGAGGCAGTTTTCTATGTCAGAGGGGCTTGCAATGGATGTTGAATTGGGCGTTCCACTGGAACACACATTACTTTTGATGCTGTCCCAGATTTCTGAGAAATTGTGAATCTGTGGCAGCGCCAAAATCTAATGCCACCCTAGAGGTGACGTTAGTGTGCCAAAATGAGGAGGAATGCTTTTATTCCTCCTCACTTTTTCTATGTATGCTAGGTTCTGCAGCACATATAGAAGAAGGAAAATGCCATGGATGATTGTTTATGTGCAAGAAGATGTTCTTTTCTACGCAGAAACAATCATTCCAAAATGACGCTTTGGTAATTCTATGTGTGCTTCATCTTGCAGCACACATAGAAGGGCCAAATCTCCACTATAGATTGTTTATGTGCAGGAAAGGACACGTTCCTACACATAAACAATCTATAGTCTCAATGCAGACACCCCTGCACTATCATGCAAGGATGCTTGCGTTGGCGCAAGCAGCTTAACTCAGCACCAGTGCAGGAGGAAATGAAGGGGTACACCATATTCCTGTAAATATGGCACATCCATGTGTTTCAAAAGTGGCGCAGCATGGTGCTGCTATTTTGGGCGTAGCCAGCACTGCACAACTTTGTAATAAATCATGGCCTAAGAGTCTAAGGCTACTTGAGCTTTTAGCCTGTAGCACCAAATAGTATTTAAACACAGGCTTTCATGAGAATCCCTGTTAACACTTTGGTCCAACGCATCAAGCTCTGCTCCATATAGCGCCTGCAGGATTTTGTTCCCTGCTGCTGCCTTCATAGGGGTTTGGCAGAGAACCTCTGAACCGCC
Source organism: Pleurodeles waltl (assembly GCF_031143425.1). NCBI lineage: Eukaryota > Metazoa > Chordata > Amphibia > Caudata > Salamandridae > Pleurodeles > Pleurodeles waltl. The sequence goes on along the minus strand of NC_090444.1, from coordinate 1,020,420,105 downwards.
AATCAAACCTTTTTAAAGTTTTTGCAGTCCTTAAAAGTGAAGATTTTACATTTTCCATGTCCCTATCCCATTTCATAGTCCAATGAAATGTAAGGCCAACATATTTATCATGACTAACCTGCTTTAGCAAAACATTATTTAAAAAACCAAGTGGCACATTTAAGGAAAGTGGCGCTGCAACTAGTGCAGGGCCACTTTCCTTGTGCCCCCCTGCCCCCACCATGTTTGAGCTGTAGCTAAGAAACAGTGCACCATGGCACACAGTAGGGGGCAGTAGCATCATCATTATTGATGCTATTGATGTACTCTGCAGGGTTAGCCCCAAAATATTTCTTAGATTTCCTTGCACCATTTTTCACCCTCCCCAACAGGGGAACGCCCCCTTTGCATACAGTATGCCTGGCACAGGCATAATGTAGGACAAAGGGTTACAAAGTGGTGCAATGCATGCATTGCACCACTTTGTAAATATGGCACAAGGATTTTGGCCTCTTTGGTCCATATTAGCGTAAAAAGAATGACGCTAATGTGGCACAAGGTGGTGCTAGTGGATTATAAATATGCCCCCAAGTTTATTTCCCAGAGTGATTAGAGAAGATCTGAGTCTTGTTTATTCACATTTATTGTTAAACAATTTTTCTCGCAATAGGAGTGGAGGGCTTGTAATTTGTGTTGCAGCCCTATTGGAGTGTAATCCAATAGGACTAAATCATCTGCATGCATGAGACAATGTATGTGGATTCTTAGGGCCATATTTATACTTAAAAATATTAGCGCCGGCTAACGCCATTCTGAAGCACCATGCGGGCGCCGTATTTATTGAATGGCGTTAGCCGGCATTAGCCGCCGGCGCTGCCAGGTGTGCGTGAAAAAAAACGACGTACACCAGGCAGCGCCGGCGTAGGGAAAAATGGGGTTTGGGCGTCCCAAAATGGGGCAAGTCAGGCTGAGCCAAAAAAATCTTCTTAACCCGATTTGCGCCATTTTTTTTGGGCGCCCAGACGCCATTAACATGACTCCTGTCTTAGCAAAGACAGGAGTCATGCCCCCTTGCCCAATGGCCATGCCCAGGTGACTTATGTCCCCTGGGCATGGTCATTGGGCATAGTGGCATGTAGGGGGGCACAAATCAGGCCCCCCTATGCCACAAAAAAGTAATTAAAAAAATACTTACCACAACTTACCTTTTCTTCCCTGGGATGGGTCCCTCCATCCTTGGGTGTCCTCCTGGGGTGGGCAAGGGTGGCAGGGGGTGTCCCTGGGGGCAGGGGAGGGCACCTCTGGGCTCATTCTGAGCCCACAGGTCCCTTAACGTCTGCCCTGACCCAGGCGTTAAAAAGAGGCGCAAATGCGGGGTTTTTTGCCCCGCCCACTCCCGGGCGTCATTTTTGCCCGGGAGTATAAATACCACGCACATGCCTGGGAGTCATTTTTTAAGACGGGAACGCCTACCTTGCATCTCATTAACGCAAGGAAGGTGTTCAGGCAAAAAAATGACGCTAACTCCATGAACTTTGGCGCTAGACGCGTCTAACGCCAAAGTATAAATATGGAGTTAGTTTTGCGTCGAATTTGCGTCGAAAAAAACGACGCAAATTTGGCGCAAACGGAGTATAAATATGCCCCTTACTATTTTGGGAGAAAAAGAATTAATGGCACCAAAGGCTGCCGGCATATTAGAAATAAAAAGCCTAAATAGCACAGGTTGAAACGCACCTCTGCCTGAGTCCATTGTTGTCAGAATTGTTTTGGCTTGAATTCCTGATTCATCCAAATTTACCTGCACCCTGCTGTTATCATGCAGTAGCTGAATCATAAGCAACAGATATTTTGAGATATTCCGCCTTACCAATTTTACCCATAAAATGCCGCGGTTGACATAGTCAAACCCTGCCTGAAAGTCATTAAAGCAAAACGGTATCATTTGCTTACTGTAATCAATAACCACCTAGCGGCACCCCAAAATAAGAAGAAGCGGTCAGTCATGAAATATCATGGTCTAAAACATGCATCTAGGGATATTAATAGGGTATGAGCATATATTTAGATGACACATTCAACAATGTGATTAGCAGATAATTGGCTACATCATTATGAGAGTACTTTTTCAAGATAGGCTTCATGACTGCTGCTCGCCAGGAATCTGGGATGAGCCCATTGCGTGTCCTTTTTTTAAAAAAAAGGAATAAGGACACCACACTAACAAAGCGGATAAGATTTGTATACTACATCAAGCAGTCTTTCGGGGCTGCCTTCCCGTGGTGATTTCAAATTACAAATATTCTCCGATATTAGTCCTGTCTCCTGTATTTTGTTAACTGTGTGCACTCAGTTTGAGGTACACTGTAATAATTTACGACCATAACAGTAGGCTTTTCATTTAGTTTCAAAATTAATGCAGCCCACTGGGATTCTGTGACTTGACCTCTAGACTTGGGAGGGAGACTGGTATAGCCTAGGTAGGAATTAGTCTATTGACTCTAGTGACAACATGGTAGCGTTATTTCTATGCTTTACTCTCCTTGTCACCATCGTAATCTTCTTATGCACTATTGTCCTGATTATTGCAGCCCATGCTTTGCTCTCTAAGATGCAGTCGCTTCATTAAAACATTAGTGAAACACATACTGCCTCTGATTGTCTTTGTGCATGTGAGACTAATGTAATTGAGAAAAACGGATGAGACCTGAGTGACCACGGTTTCCCTGAGAAATCAATTATGTCATGTGCTCGGCTGCCCAATCATCCCTGCCCTTGGGTAGAGATGAGGCACTGCTAGTTACCAGGAGCAAAACCAGGATGGGGCGGTAGGTGTCACCAGTAGTGGATCAGACTCTGTCTCTCACACCACAGGTGATTCTGCCGCTCAAAATCCAGTAGTCTCATTAGAATAATGAGAGCCCGCGCGACAAAGTTTTGACATGTGGTTTATTGATCTTGATCTCTTTAGGTGATCAGAGGTTATTACGCAATGTCATCAAAGGTATTTCCACCAGCCTTTAGTATATTTGTAAATTACTGCATAGTATTGAGCCGTGTATGTCATAAATCTATTTTTTCTTTTCCGAAAGAAAAAGCAGACTGAAAAATTATTATTTGAGTGTTATTATTGTGTGCCAGCAAATGATGATTACTAGTCCACATCACCTCCCTTGAGGAGGCCTTGGACTGCTCTGCTCCGCTACGCTGAGAGTGCCAAGCACTACAGTGGGGTGTTTGGTTCCCAGTGGAGGGCAAAAGAGGAAGCATTATAATGGCGGCTCCTCTATTAGGGCGACCCCGAAAGCAGCAGCAGCTGCAAAACCTTTTCTAGAAAATGATAATAAACTGTAGGGCATATTTATACTTGTTTGCGCTGAATTTGAATAATTTTTATACGTGAATTCTGCGCAAACTTAACTCCATATTTATATTTTGACGCTAGACCCGTCTACCGTCAAAATATGGGAATTATTTTTTGGATACCTGAACCCTCCTTGTGTCAATGAGATGCAAGGTAGGCGTTCCGGTCCAAAAAATGACTCAAAGCCCCTAGCGCCTTATTTATACTCCCATGCAAAAAAGGTGCACAAGGGAGGAAGGCCTAAATAATGGTGCTATGCCTGCTCAGTGCCATTATTTGGAGCTTGGGTCAGAGCAGGTGTTAGGGGAACTGTAGACTCTTTTTCATGATCAAAGAACCTTTGAAAGAGCCCACACGTGCCCACCCCAAGCCCCAGGAACATCTCCACCCACACCAGACGGACACCAGAGGCTGGGGGAGCCCATCCCCGGCAACTAGGGTAAGTAGAGGTAAGCATTTAAAAAATATTTTTAAAGTGCAATTGGGGGCCCTGAAATGGGCCCCCTACATGGCACTGGGTGCAATAGCCATGCCCAGGGGATACTTGTCCCCTGTGCTGGCCATTGGGGTGGTGGGTATGATTCCTGTCTTTTAGAAGACAGGAGTCAAGTGATATGGATGGTTTTGCATCAGGAAATGATGCTTGGCAGGTTAACCCCGTTTTTTTGCCTCTAACCAGCCTAGCGTAAGTTTTTGAGGCAAAACCACCTTCCCCCATACTGCCACCTCCACCCAGCTATCATAATTTTCCCAGAGGCTAGCCCACCCTTTGCGCCAGCTTGCGGGATTCCATAAATGTGGCGCCTGGCTGGCACTCTGGAATGATGCAAATTGGCGCTATACTTTTTGACGCAAAACTGAGTTTGCGCAGTTTTGCGTCAAAAAGTAGAAATATGGGCCTGTGTTTATTATTGTTTCTTGAAAAAGGGCAGCGCATTGGGGGTGATGAGCACTTGTGGGAAGTGCACTATGCACTCCCCTCAGAGTTCATGTGTGTTTGGCCGGCCGCCTAGACCCGGCCAAACACACGTGCGCAGTAGGCTCTCTCCAGCCTGGCATTGTGTTTCTGGTCTGGAGAGAGCCTGAACAGGCTGCGAGTCTACCTGGGAGCGCCCTGGCTGGGCGCTGCCAGCCAATCTTGATGCTGCTCTGAGCAGCGTCAGGATTGGCCACAGGCAGGCTGGGAGCCTGTGCCTGCAGCCTGGAGCGACGAGGGACAGAGGAGTGTCGCGGCGGCAATGAAGGAGGTAGGTCTTTAAAAAAAATATTATTAAATGTCCCCCACCACCTGCACCGTACCCGCCCTGCCCCTTTAGAGGTCAGCGAGCCGCAACTGCATTTCTGGGTAGAATCTTAGAAAAATGGCATAACTCAGTTGGGGTAGCTAAGCCCTTTAGGTTTTCTTGAGAAAGGGGGATGAGCTGTTCATTGTTTGGCGTTTACACCATGCTTGATCAGGTCAGCCTGACTCTCCGTTACAGAGATTAAAATTCAGGTAGGATAAAAATGAACCTTACTTACCTCATCCCCTTTGCTCAAGAAAAAACCCACAAGACCCCAATGGCCTTAGTTACTTTGTCTGAGTGCTGTGGAGAGTTTAAAAAAAGCCAGTCGTGTGGATCGATTTAACAGGCATGGCTTAGACTTTCTCTTCCCTGCCTCTAAAGACCTGAAAAAAGTTTTTTAAATCGCAACCCTAAAAAGAGGAACTTTGCTTTAAAGTTTGGGATTACAGTCGGTTTATTAATTTGTTTTGGGCCTCATTTGCTTCTTTTCTACTGGCACTCTCACATGGGTGACCTCTTTCAACTGTGCCGATAGGCATGGAGTTAATGGTACTTCCTTATTAACCTTCGGTAACACTTTACCTATTTTACAAGTCTTACTTATCAGATTATAGGGCATATTTACAAAGAACTGGCAAAGTGTGGTGCTGCATCAAAATTGGCAGCACCGCACTGCATCAGTTCTGAAATGCTGGGATGCGCTGTATTTACAAAAATACGCCACATCCCTGTGTTTCCCCGGCGACGGTGCTAAATTAGCTGAAGAGTGCCAACGCAGCCATCCTTGCGCCATGGTGCAAGGATGGCTGCGTTGTGGGGGGGATTATTTTTGTGCAGGAAGAGACACCTTCCTGCACAAAAACAATCTTCATTAGTGATTTGCTCTTCCTGTGTGTGCTACAGAATGCAGCACACACAGAAAGAGCAAAAAACGAGGAGAAATAAAAACATTTCTCCTCGTTGCGCCATGCTACTGCCACCCCAGGTGTGGCATTGGATTTTGGCGCTGCCACAGATTTACAATTTCTTGTAAATCTGGGGCAGCATCAAAATGCAATGGGTGTTGCTGTGGAATGCCAACAGCAGCACTTATTGCACACCCCTTCCAAGCAAAGTGCTGCGTGTGAAGGGGCCGTATTTACAAGGTGGTGTTAAGCCACAAATAGTGGCTTAACGCCACCTTGTAAATACGGCACTGTGCACAGCGCCACTGGAGCGTCACAAAATGTGACGCTCTGGTGGCGCTAGGGGCTTGTAAATATGCCCCTATATTGCTTGCTGTCCATATTACAAAGTGGCAATATCTGAGATAGCCCATAACACTTGCAACATTTCTCAGCCCTTGTTCTCATTCTAGTGGTAGGGACTCTGTTTCTTCTAAGCCTCCTCTAACACTTTTGTAGACTAAATCTAGAGAAGGTCCTATTTTCCTATATCTTTCCCCTAAACAGTAGATCAACCCAGGACATCAGGATACAGAAACACTACCAGTTTTCTCAGGAATTTAGGAATTCAATTAAGTGGTATAACCTGTTGACTTAAATTTGGAAACATAGAACTTACTTAACCTCTTAGCTGCTGAGCCTTTCCCCCTCGCCCCCTCCCTCCCCCCAGTGCTGAGCCCTTTCTTGGCTATTTGGGATAGTTCGCGCTTAGGACATCATAACTTTTTGTCCACACAAGCTGTCCACACTAAGTTTGCGTCCTTTTTTTCCAACATCCTAGGGATTCTAAAGGTACCAAGAGTTAGTGGGTTCCCCTGGAGGAGACCAAGAAATTAGCCAAAATACAGCTAAACAAAAACTTTGTTGTTTTTTTTAATGGGGAAAAAAGGGCTGCCAAAGAAGGCTTGTGTTTTGTTCCCTGAAAATGGCATCAACAAAGGGCTTGCAGTGCTAAAATCACCATCTTCCCAGCTTTCAGGAACGGGCAGACTTGAATCAGAAAACCCAATTTTTCAACACAATTTTGGCATTTTACTGGGACATACCCCATTTTTACTATTTTTTGTGCTTTCAGCCTCCTTTCAGTTAGTGACAGGAATGGGTGTGAAACCAATGCTGGATCCCGAAAAGCTAAACATTTCTGAAAAGTAGACTAAATTTTGAATTCAGCAAAGGGTCTTTTGTGTAGATCCTACAAGGGTTTTCTACAGAAAATAACAGCAAAAAAAAAGAAATATTGAAAATTTTCTCCACGTTTTACTCTGTAACTTTTTCCTGCAATGTCATATTTTTAAAAACAATTTACCGTTACGTCTGGTGGACTCTTCTGGTTACGGGGATATATAGGGCTTGTAGGTTCATCAAGATCCCTAGGTACCCAGAGCCAATAAATGAGCTGCATCTTGCAATGGGTTTTCATTCTATACCAGGTACACAGCAATTCATTTACTGAAATATAAAGAGTGAAAAATAGGTATTAAGAAAACCTTTGTATTTCCAAAAGGGCATAAGATAAGGTGTTGAGAAGCAGTGGTTATTTGCACATCTCTGAATTCCGGGGTGCCCATACTAGCATGTGAATTACAGGCCATTTCTCAAGTAGATGTCTTTTTTACACACTGTCTTACATTTGGAAGGAAAAATGTAGGGAAAGACAAGGAGCAATAACACTTGTTTTGCTATTCTGTGTTCCCTCAAGTCTCACAATAAAAATGGTACTGTAGGAAGGTAGCCTCTTTCTAGCCTTGTTACCCCCACTTTTGGCCTGTTTGTGAGTATATGTAAAGGTGTTTTCACTGTCTCACTGGGATCCTGCTAGCCAGGGCCCAGTGCTCATAGTGAAAACCCTATGTTGTCAGTGTGTTTGTTATGTGTCACTGGGATCCTGCTAGCCAGGACCCCAGTGCTCATAGGTTTGTGGCCTATATGTGTTCCCTGTGTGGTGCCTAACTGTATCACAGAGGCGCCGCTAACCAGAACCTCAGTGTTTATGCTCTCTCTGCTTTCTAAATTTGTCACTGCAGGCTAGTGACTAAATTTACCAATTCACATTGGCACACTGATACACCCATATAATTCCCTTGTATATGGTACCTAGCTACCCAGGGTATTGGGGTTCCAGGAGATCCACATGGGCTGCAGAATTTCTTTTGCCACCCATAAGGAGCTCAGGCAATTCTTACACAGGCCTGCCACTGCAGCCTGAGTGAAATAACGTCCACGTTATTTCAAAGCCATTTTTCACTGCACATAAGTAACTTATAAGTCACCTATATGTCTAACCCTCACTTGGTGAAGGTTGGGTGCAAAGTTACTTAGTGTGTGGGCACCCTGGCACTAGCCAAGGTGCCCCCACATCATTCAGGGCAAATTCCCCAGACTTTGTGAGTGCGGGGACACCATTACACGCGTGCACTATAAATAGGTCACTACCTATGTATAGCGTCACAATGGTAACTCCGAACATGGCCATGTAAGATGCTAAGATCATGGAATTGTCACCCCAATACTATTCTGGTATTGGGGGGACAATTCCATGATCCCCCGGGTCTCTAGCACAGAACCCAGGTACTGCCAAACTGCCTTTCCGGGGTTTCATCTGCAGCTGCTGCCAACCCCTCAGACAGGATTCTGCCCTCCTGGGGTCTGGGCAGCCCCGGCCCTGGTAGGCAGAACAAAGGATTTCCTCTGAGAGAGGGTGTTACACCCGCTCCCTTTGGAAAGAGGTGTGAAGGGCTGGGGAGGAATAGCCTCCCCCAGCCTCTGGAAATGGTTTGATGGGCACAGATGGTGCCCATCTCTGCATAAGCCAGTCTACACCGGTTCAGGGATCCCCCAGCCCTGCTCTGGCGTGAAACTGGAGAAAGGAAAGGGGAGTGACCACTCTCCTGACCAGTACATCCCAGGGGAGGTGCCCAGAGCTCCTCCAGTGTGTCCCAGACCTCTGACATCTTGGAAACAGAGGTGTTGGGGGCACACTGGACTGCTCTGAGTGGCCAGTGCCAGCAGGTGACGTCAGACACCCCCTCTGAAAGGCTCTAACCTTTCTTGGTAGCCAATCCTCCTTTCTTGGTAGCCAAACCTCCTTTTCTGGCTATTTAGGGTCTCTCCTCTGGGGTATTCTTCAGATAACGAATGCAAGAGCTCACCAGAGTTCCTCTGCACTTCCCTCTTTGACTTCTGCCAAGTATCGACCGCTGACTGCTCCAGGACGCCTGCAAAACCACAACAAATTAGCAAAACGACTACCAGCAACCTTGTAGCGCCTAATCCTGCCGGCTTTCTCGACTGCTTCCTGGCGGTACATGCTCTGAGGGCTGTCTGCCTTCACCCTGCACTGGAAATCCCAAAGAAATCTCCCGTGGGTTGACGGAGTCTTCCCCCTGCTAACGTAGGCACCAAACATCTGCATCACCAGTCCTCTGGGTACCCTCTCATCTCAATGAGCGTGGTCCCTGGAACACAGGAGCTATATCCAAGTGACCCCCACAGTTCAGTGATCCTTCAGTCCAAGTTTGGTGGAGGTAAGTCCTTGCCTCACCACACTAGACTGCAAACCTGTGTACTGTGTGATTTGCAGCTGCTCTGGGTTATGTGCATTTTTCCATGGATTCCTTTGTGCACAGCCAAGCCTGGGTCCCCAGCACTCTGTCCTGCAGTGCTCAATCCTCTGAGTTGGACTCTGATGTCGTAGGACACTCCTTTGTGACTCTGGGTGGACTGAAGTTCACAAATCTTCTAAGTGCCTGCTCTGGTACTTCTGCGTGCTGCCTGCATTTGTGGGGACTCTCTGAGTTGCTGAGTGCCCCCTCTGTCTTCTCCTCGAAAGGGCGACATTCTGGTCTTTCCTGGTCCCCAGCAGCACCCAAAAACCTCTACCATGACCCTTGCAGCTAGCAAGGCTTGTTTGCAATATTTCTGCAAGGATACACTTTTGCAACATCCAGTCACCGTGGGACATCTTCCATCCAAAGGAGAAGTTCCTAGCCCTTTTCGTTGTTGCAGAATCCTTGGCTTCTTCCACCCAGAGGCAGCCTTCTTGCACCTTCATCCGGGGTTTCCTGGGCTCCTGCCCCCCCCTGGACACTATTGTGACTCTTGGACTTGGTTCCCTTGCCTTGCAGGTCCTCAGGTCCAGGAATCTGTCTTCAGTGCCTTGCTGGTGTTTGTGGTTCTTGCAGAATCCCCCTATCACGACTATTGTGTCCTATTGGGGCAGTAGGGGTACTTTACTCCTACTTTTCAGGGTCTTGGGGTGGGGTATCTTGGACACCCTGACTGTTTTCTTACAGTCCCAGTGACCCCCTACAAGCTCCCATAGGTCTGGGGTCCATTCGTGATTCGCATTCCACTTTTGGAGTATTATGGTTTGTGTTGCCCCTATACCTATGTTCACCTATTGCACCCTATTGTAATTCTACACTGTTTGCATTACTTTTCTTACTATTACTTACCTGTTTTGGGTTTGTGTACATATGACTTGTGTATTTTACTTACCTTCTAACTGAGGGTACTCACTGAGATACTTTTGGCATATTGTCATAAAAATAAAGGGGCATATTTATACTCCGTTTGCGCCGGGATTGCGTCGTTTTTTTTGACGCAATTTCGACGCAAAACTAACTCCATATTTATACTTTGGTGTTAGACGCGACTAGCGCCAAAGTCCATGGAGTTAGCGTCATTTTTTAGCGTGGACACCTACTTTGCGTTAATGAGATGCAAGGTAGGCGTTCCCGTCTAAAAAATCGACTCCGAGGCATGTGCGTCGGATTTATACTCCCGGGCAAAAGTCACGCCCGGGAGTGGGCGGGTCAAAAAAAATGTCATACGGCCGCTTTTGCGCCGTATTTTAGCACCTGCAAAAGGCAGGCGTTAAGGGACCTGTGGGCTCTGAAGGAGCCCATAGGTGCCCTCCCATGCCCCCAGGGACCCCCCCTGTCACCCTTGCCCACCCCAGGAGGACACCCAAGGCTGGAGGGACCCATCCCAGGGACATTAAGGTAAGTTCAGGTAAGTTTAAAAAAAAAAAAAAATTGTGGCATAGGGGGGCCTGATTTGTGCCCCCCTACAAGCCACTATGCCCAATAACCATGCCCAGGGGACAGAAGTCCCCTGGGCATGGCCAATGGGAAAGGGGGCATGACTCCTGTCTTTGCTAAGACAGGAGTCATTTCTATGGGGGTTGGGAGTGAAAAACAAATGGCGCAAATCGGGTTGAGGCGCAAAAATTGCCTCAACCTGACTTTCCCCATTTCTTGACGCCCAAGCTCCATTTTCCCCTACGCCGGCGCTGCCTGGTGTACGTCGTTTTTTTTAACACACACCAGACGGCGCCGGCGGCTAACGCCGGCTAACGTCATTCAATAAATACGGCGCCCGCATGGCGCTTCAGAATGGCGTTATCCGGCGCTAATTTTTTTTACGCAAAACTGCGTTAGCGCAGTTTTGCGTCAAAAAGTATAAATATGGGCCAAAGTACCTTTATTTTTAGTACTCTGAGTATTGTGTTTTCTTATGATATTGTGCTATATGATATAAGTTGTATAGTAGGAGCTTTGCATGTCTCCTAGTTCAGCCTAAGCTGCTTTGCCTTAGCTACCTTCTATCAGCCTAAGCTGCTAGAAACACCTCTATTCTACTAATAAGGGATTACTGGACCAGGCACAGGGTGTAAGTACCACAAGGGACCCACTATAAGCCAGGCCAGCCTTCTACATTGGTGGTGCAGCGATGGGATAAGTACTTGCAACTGCTTTACCACTTTGTCATTTGGTACTTTTCATACGAGAATCATATACCAAATAGTGCAGTGTATGTACACTTAACCAAAAAAGTTTACTTTTCTATTCTAAAACATTTAACAAAGTTCTGAAAAGTTTTTGAAAACTTCTAAAAGTTTTCCCAAAGTTTGAAAAAGTTTTTTCTGTGCTTTCTAAAGTTCTAAAACTATTTTCTTTCTCACTATCCTTAAACCTATACTATCATGTCTGTCGTAGAGCCCACTCCCCAAACTGTTAATGCAACATATGAGAGTTCAAACTATAAATGTTTGAGGGGTCTCTGCCTGGATAGAGGTTTGAGAATAGGGAAGAATCCTACAAAAGAGTTTCTCTTTAACATGCTCATTGTAGAAGACCAGAACCAGTCTGGCCCATCTCATGAGAGGTTAGAAAATGGGGAAGCTTCCCAGTCTGACTCGGGGGAGTTCCATGAGAAAACTGGGGAGGGTTCTTACCAGGTCCTGCCCCCTAGCAGGGCACCTAGTGATACTGGTAGTGATAGAGGCTCCCACAACAGTAGGGCATCTTTCACCCCTATAGGCCAGGTTACTAGGGTCCAGACAGTTAGGTACACGTCTCTCTCTGAAACTTCAAGCATTTCCTCTGTGTCTAAACATTCCCAACCCACCCACCACGAGGATAACTTGTTAGAAAGGGAACTCAAAAAGTTGAGGGTTGAAGAGACCAGACTGAAGCTTAAACAGCAGCAGCTGGCCTTAGATAGGGAATCCCTAGACATAGAGAGGGAAAGACAGAGGTTGTGGTTAGTTCCCCCATGATGGCAGCAGGAGTATTTCTGATAGCAATCCTGTTAGAGAGCAAGATTCCAGGAATCTGCACAAGATAGTCCCCCCTTACAAGGAGGGGGATGACATTAATAAATGATTTGCTGCACTTGAGACGGCCTGTATGGTACAGTTGGTCCCTCAAAGGCAGTGGGCTGCTATTTTGTGGCTATCTTTCACTGGAAAGGGTAGGGATAGGCTCCTTACTGTCAGAGAAAGTGAAGCCAATAACTACAAATGTTTGAAAGATGCACCCTTGGATGGATTTGGCTTAACCACTGAACAATACAGGATTAAGTTCAGAGACACCATAAAAGAGTCTTCTCAAGACTGGACAGATTTTGTGGACTGTTCAGTGAAGGCCTTGGATGGGTGGTTGCATGGCAGTAAAGTTTCATACTTTGAAAGCCTGTATAATCTTATTCTGAGAGAGCATATTCTTAACAATTGTGTGTCTGATTTGTTACACCAGTACTTGATAGACTCAGATCTGACCTCTCCCCAAGAAGTTGGAAAGAAGGCAGACAAATGGGTCAGAACAAGAGTGAACAGAAAAGTTCATACAGGAGGTGACAAGGATGGCAGGAAGAAAGTTGGTGAGAAATCTCAGGATAAGCATGGGGATGAATGTAAAACTAAAGATCCTTCTTCAAATCCTAAACACTCTTCAGGGGGTGGGGATAAATCAACTTCTTCCTCTTCTTCACAACCCATGCACATTAAAAAGCCTTGGTGCTTTGTGTGTAAAAATAAAGGCCATAGGCCAGGGGATAAGTCCTGTCCAGGTAAACCCCCTGAGCCTACCACCACTAATACATCAAACTCTACTGCCCCTAGCAGTAGTGGTAATAGTGGTGGGACTGCTGGCAACAGTCAAAATAAGGGTGTTGTTGGGTTCACTTATGGGTCCAGCATGGAAACTGGGGTAGTCAGTCCCAAGACAGTTTCTGTCACACCTAGTGGCATTGGCCTTGCCACACTGGCTTCTTGTCCCCTTACAATGGATAAGTACAGGCAGACAGTTTCAATAAATGGTGTTGAGGCTCAGGCCTACAGGGACACAGGTGCCAGTATCACTTTGGTGACTGAAAACCTAGTTTCTCCTGAACAACACATCATTGGACAACAGTACAAGATTATTGATGTCCAGAACTCCATTACGTTTCTTCCCTTAGCTATAATTCAGCTTAGTTGGGGTGGCGTTACTGGCCCTAAGCAGGTGGTAGTATCACCTAGCTTACCTGTAGACTGTCTCTTAGGTAATGACCTAGAGACCTCAGGTTGGGCTTAGATAGAGTTTAATACCCATGCAGCCATGCTGGGTATCCCTGAGGAATTGCTTCCTCTCATTTCAGCTGAAATGAAAAAGCAAAGGAGAGAAAAAGGCCTGAAAACTCAGGATCCTTCTCCAACAACAGGTAAAAAGGGCACCAAAGTATCCCCTATCCACCTTGCCATTTAGGAAACCATTCCTGTGGTAGGAGAAACCTCTCCTGGGGTGGCACCTGTAACAAGGGAATCATCAACTGGCACAGCTGTACTCCCTGAGGTGGAAGTTCCTCTCTGTGGGATAACTAATATTGGTGAGAAAAAGTGCACCATTTTAGTTAACATGGAGCATTCCTCCAACCCTCCCAGAGAAACTTTAGTACAGCAACCCTGCACTGCCTCGTAATACTTAGGACAGCAGCCCTGCCCTAGTGTGGAGCTCATAGGACAGCATCCTTGCCCTGCTCCAACTCAAGAGAAACAGCAACCCTGTTCTCTCCTACAGCCACAAATTTCCTTCCACCCAGCATTCCCCCAAGTCTCCCGATAAAAATGGTACCTCACTTGTGTGGGTAGGCCTAGCGCCTGCGACAGGAAATGCCCCAAAACACAACATGGACACATCACACTGTCCCAAAGAAAACAGACCTGTTTTTTGCAGTGCCTAGCTGTGTATTTTGGCCTCCTGCTCAGCCGGCACCTAGGGAAACCTACCAAACCTGCGCATTTTGGAAAACTAGACACCTAGGGGAATCCAGGATGGGGGTGACTTGTGGGGCTCTCATCAGGTTCTGTTACCCAGAATCCTTTGCAAACCTCAATATTTTGCACAAAAAGCACTTTTATCTCACATTTCGGTGATAGAAAGTTCTGGAATCTGAGAGGAGCCACAAATGTCCTTTAACCCAGCATACCCCCAAGGCTCCGGATAAAAATTGCATCTCACTTGTGTGGGTAGGCCTAGAGCCCGCAACAGGAATAAATCGCACAACGGTCAATGTTGGTCCTTACATGAGGCAACTGTTGACACTGGGGTGATCCATTCCTGACGCAGGCACTAGGTACAGGCACTCAAGTGGGGTAGTGTTTTTATCAGGACAGGTGAGGAATCACTGGGTGGTAGGAATGTTGTGGATCCCAGCATATTCCTGTAGTTTGTGTGACAGAAATGCAAGAAAACATACAGTTTTTATTCAACATTTCAGCTTTGCAGGGTATTCCAGGTAAGAAAACTTTGGGGAATCCAAACAAGTCACACCTTTGTAGACTCCCCCAGATGTCTAGTTTCCAAAAATGTCTGGGTTTAGTATGTTTCCCTATATGGTCGCCGAGCCCATGACCAAAAACACAAGTGCCTGCCTTACAAAACCAGTTTGTTTTGTGATAGATAATTTTGATGTCTCCACAGTACAATTTGGGCGGTGGAATTTGGGGCTGAAGTAAATTGGGGAGCTCCCAAGAGAGCACTCTCTCTTTGTTCTTGCCGCTGCATTCACCTGCCCTCTGGGTTGGGCTAACCCACTATTGTCCCGTTGCACAGACTGTGCTTGCGAAGGGACAGCAGGACTGTCCTCATCACCTCTCTCATAATTACTGGAAGAGGAGTTATTGAATGGGACTCCTCTGACTACAAAATCACTCCCAGAGTCTGCGCCATTATCCTATCCCTCAGATGATGTCTCAGTATCTGCTGTCTCAGTCTCTGATCCTATGTCAGAGCTGTCCTCTATAACCCGAGTGAGGGCGTGAGCAGCAGTCATCCAACGAAATGCCATCTCTGCTACTGGCTAAACTGTTGCTCTAAAACACTAGCCTATGTAGACAGTCACAAAATTTCTGGTGTGGGTGTGATTTGTGCAACAGTAGAGGTCACCTTACCTTCGCTTCTTCCCTCAATCAGCACGTTCTTTCACGACACTCAAAAAACACCTTCTCACATACCAGTCGCCACAGTCTTTAGCACTTCTAGCGCCCAGTCCAACAATCATTATTGGTGCTCCCACTCCCATGTCCTCCTTCTCGGATAACCTCGCTACCACCCAGGTAAAGTGGCCTTCATCTCTCCATAGCCCCACCCCGCACATACATTTCATATGTATGATAGCGCAGGTAATGGCTGACTTTACTAATAGACTCAGCTATTTACTTAAAATACAGATTTGCTCTTTGAAGTAGGCATATAAACCTTCTGGGCTTCTTTATGGCACCAAAATAGCCACTAGACAAAAGTCTAAGGGACATATTTATACTCCGTTTGCGCTGAATTAGCGTCGTTTTTTTCGACGCAAATTCGACGCAAAACTAACGCCATATTTATACTTTGGCGCTAGACGCATCTAGCGCCAAAGTATGAGTAAAGAGCGTCATTTTTTAGCATGAACGCCTTCCTTGCGTTAATGAGATGCAAGGTAGGCGTTCCCGTCCAAAAAAATGACTGCGACGCAAATGTGGCGTATTTATACTCCCGGGCAAAAATCACGCCCGGGAGTTGGCGGGGCAGAAAACCCCGCATTTGAGCCACTTTTTAACGCCTGGGTCAGGGCAGGCGTTAAGGGACCTGTGGGCTCAAAATGAGCCCACAGCTGCCCTCCCATGCCCCCAGGGACCCCCCCTGCCACCCTTGCCCACCCCAGGAGGATAACCAAGGATGGAGGGACCCATCCCAGGGACATTCAGGTAAGTTCAGGTAAGTATACATTTTTTTTTGGCATGGGGGGCCTGATTTTTGCCCCCCTACATGCCACAATGCCCAATGACCATGCCCAGGGGACAGAAGTCCCCTGGGCATGGCCATTGGGCAAGGGGGCATGACTCCTGTCTTTACTAAGACAGGAGTCATGTAAATGGCGTCTGGGCGTCGTTTAAAATGGCGCAAATCGGGTTAAGACGGTTTTTTTGCGTCAACCTGACTTGCGCCATTTTTAAGACGCCCTAACGCCATTTTTCCCTACGCCGGCGCTGCCTGGTGTACGTGGTTTTTTTCCACGCACACCAGGCAGCGGCGGTCTGCTTGCGCCGGCTAACGCCATTCAATAAATACGGCGCCCGCATGGCTCTTCAGAATGGCGTTAGCCGGCGCAAAATTTTTTGCCGCTAAACTGCGTTAGCGCAGTTTAGCGTCAAAAAGTATAAATACGGGCCTAATCCTTTTGTAGCAGAAACATAATCACAAGACTTACTTGACTTTTTTATTGATGCCTAAAAGCTACAGTTGAAACGCGTCATTTGAAGTATGTGCAATGCTTTGAAGACGCAAGCTGCAACTGCAAGACAACTGGTGGCAAATATGTATAATGTTGGCGATTAAACAATTACACTTGCTGTGTTCGTGGAGTGCTGTCTTTCTTCGGAAACGTGGAAGAAACGTGTTTATAAAATACGTGGTGGCGCGCGCATTGAGACTAGCACCGTTGACGGTCTGGTGCAGAAAGGAAACGCCGAGTTTGAGTGTTTGATATATATATATATATATATATATATATATATATATATATATATATCGCAGACCCCAGGGAAACCACACATGCATTGACAAAAGTGATCTATATATATATAGATAGATATATCTATCTACATAGATATATATATCTACACAGATAGATCTATATACATAGATAGGTATATCTATATATAGATCTATATACATATAGATCTATATATCTTTTTAGTAGTTGTGTGGTTTCGTTGGGGGCCATAATGGCCCCCAGGGAAACCCTGCAACTACTAAAAAAATTATTGTTCCCACAGGGGGTCGCCCTGCCTTCGGGCGACCCCCTGTCAATTTCTTTATTTTAAAAAAAAAATGTAGGCCCTGGGGGTGCGCGATCGGGTGTGATCTCGCCTCCCCAGGGGACACTTACCTTTATTTAAAAAAATCTCCCCTTACAAACAAGGCCTTCCCGAACGTCAGGAAGGGCTTTTGGGGCCATTTTCCCCATCAGAGCAGGAAGCAGGCTTGCGCTGATGTCACAAAGGGGTGGGGGGGACGCGGCCTTGGGGTTTAAAAGAAATAATAATAATAATTTAACCCCCTCCCTGGTGTCGGCCCCTGGTCGTGACCCACACCAGGGAGGTAGTGTGAGCATCGGCCTGTGGCCGATGCCCGCATTAAACAGGTTAAGACTTCAGTTGTCTTGAAGTCAAGCATGGTTTTAATAGTTTCAAGTAGCAATATCTGCTTAGCCTGCTGGGTATCTGCCAACATCACGGCTTTTAGTAACCACCCTTGAACGTTGTTTACTTTAGCTTTAACAAAACATGCATAGACAGTCCAGGGACACCATCTAATGAGTGAGAAAAAAGTGATGCGCTGCGGTGAATGTTGAATTCCAAAGTCTATAGTCTCAGGTGGATTTCAGAGATTGAGACCTTCACCTGCCAAGTAGGGCAGGCTTCTAATTGCGGATAACAACAAAGACGAGGGAGCAAGGAGCCCGTTCCTTTCAACAACCCATGCAACCTTAATTAGGACTGATCCCAGGACTGACTTTCCACAATATACACCATGGTGACTAAAACTGCAGGTGTTAACAGCATTCAGGTCATCTAAATCATTAGAGAACAATAATAGCAATATTAATTTCAGGGGCAAAAATCAGATTGAATAGATGTTACCTTTAAAAAGGGCAGAACTCCCCCTGTAACTCATCCTGTGTCACATTGTTTACACCATCAGCTGTTTGCGGTAAAACCTCACTTGAAACTCAACCCTTTTTAAGCATGTAAAGGCTTGATTCATTATCGTTACCATCACTGTAATCATTACAATCAATATTAAAATGTAGGGTCCAAGAAACAATGAGACATTTTGATAGTTTTGAGCTAGTTTCTTTGAAGTTTCAAGACACAGTTCCACAAGGAGCTAGACAAAGCTGAACAGTTTGCAGCATCCTCACCAGTCCGACAGCCTGAAAATGAATACACCACACTGGGAGCTCTGTAACTCATGTCGTTATGCCTGAACGCACTATTGCACTCTGCATGCATTGCCTCCTAACTTTTATAACCGCACCTTAAACACCTCCCATCCGATTACGTAATTCCAGTCTAGATTCCACCCAGGACGACAAGGGTCCTAACGCTCATGATGTCGAAGACACAACACAGTTTTCCCTTTCCTGTATGCATTTTTGTTATTTTTCTCGCTCTAAATCAATATCTAAAGTAGCTAATTCTGCGAGGCTTGACACACGATTAACTTTGGTTGTGTTGGTAGCCTGAACTAATGTCGCAGGTGTTGGGTTATATGATGGAACGTTGTGTATGTAATGTTACTGGGCAACATAGTGGAGGGAATGTTGAGGTGCCTCTGTCTGGCAGTTGTCCTTGGTATCTGCCAGGCATGGTAGCATCTTCTTGTCTTAAAATAAAGCTTAGAAAAAGAAGATCTGAATGGTGTCTTTTTAGTGGCGATGAGGATGGGATGCCACAAGTGACCAACCCTGGTGGAGCGACACCCCTACGTTACGAAGAAGAAGAGGATTCTGGCGTGTTACGAGTTTCATGGCTCCAGCAGAAGAGTTTCAGCGTGTGTCAAAGTTCCTGGCTATTGACAATCTACGTGCTGTGTTCAACATGCACGACTTCTAGGGATATTCATCCTGAGGGGGTTTATGAAGAAGGACAATGATTCAGTACGAGGGAGTGCACATTTGTGTCAAAGTACGTCCTAAAATTGAGGTACTGTAGATCGGCCATCGCTATAGTGCTATTTTACTAATTGAGCGCCGTACGGAGACTGTGTTTTAGCACTGTGTGCCGATATTTGTTACTTTTTGTGAGCATTGTAGCCCCGCGCCAGATTGTTTTCCTTTGAAAGCCAGTCGTTGGGTACCGGCGTGCGCACAGTGGATCTGCTTGCGCCTGTCTGCTCAGCAAGCTACAGCGGAAGTGCAACCGCACGCCGAGACTTGTTTACCTTCGAAAACTGGCCGGGGCCTGCGCACGCATACTGGATCCGCTAGCGTCTGTCTCTACCGGTGCCAGTGCGAGCCAAGGCGGAAGTAGTCGTGCGCAAGAGCTGTTGCGCGTGTGCTGCTATTGACGTTGCTCCAAGGCAACGACGTCGTGTGTCACATTGTTTCACGTTACAAAAACAAGGGCAATTGTCTTGCTAGGTAACGAAAAGGGTACAAATCTTCCTCAAGATCTATGCTGATGTCGGCGTCATCGAGTTTTTAAACAAAAAGGTGGATTTTGCCTGTATCAAAAGGGATCTAAAAGGAACATTTAGACAAAGAAATAAAAGAAAAAAACCGTGTGTCCTGTTCAGGCAGCAGCAAGTTGACATTCTTTCAGCAAGAAAAAGGGACAAAAGTAACACCTTCATACATAATACACTATGCAGTCCATAGCACCGCCACCTGCATTTTTGCCACTCCCTGGTGACCCCATTATGCCATGGGAAGATTGGCAAGAGACCTTCGAAACATATCTGGAGGCGTTAGGAGGAGCTATATTTACAGCAAAAAGGAAATTAGCCTTATTGAAGCATAATTTAGGTGTTGAACAGCAGGAAAGTATTGAAAACCTTGCCAAATAATGCTGTTGTTGAGAATGATGAAGGATCTGATGAAGAGGGGGAAGGTGATGATGTGTATGTGAGAGGTATACAAGCGTTAGAAAGTCATTTTAGCAGGAAAGTAACGCCACAAGTTTTTTTCAGGGCACAAGCGCATGGTGAATCGATTGACCAATTTGTAAGTTCATTAAGAAATTTGGCTAATACCTGCAAGTTTAGGGACTTGCATGAGGAAATAATTAGAGACCAATTAATTAATCGCATGAGGAATTTAAAAATCCAGGGAAAACGTTTGAGTTTAAGGAACCCATCCTTGGATGAAGCAATACTTATTGCACGGCGTATTGAAGACACATTACGTTATATAAAAGAATTGGGCAGAAGCACAGCAGAGAATGTGACTGTGCAAGAAGTAGACAGAGTTAAAAGCACCAGTAGTGATAATAAGTTGGAAGAAAAAAAGAAAAAGGGGGTCATTCTGACCCTGGCGGTCAGTGTTAAAGCGGCGGCCAACCCGCCAACAGGCTGGCGGCCCAAAAAATGGAATTCTGACCCTGGCGGGAACCACCAACACAAACCGCCGCATTAACTCTCCGACCGCCACGGCGGGGCAAACAAACAGCGCGGCGGTCACCGCCAACAGGCAGGCGAGAGACAATGTACCGCCCACCCTATCACGACTCACCAATCCGCCACCTTTTCCGGGGCGGGAGCCCCGCCGATAAAAACACGGCGGAAACATACATCTCCAATGGAAAACGCTTACCTAAACACACTCCACGCGGAATCAGAACAGCATGGAACCCGAACTCCACATCCTCCCGGCCATTGCCTTCCTGCTCTTTTTCCAGGATCACGAACCTCGGCGCAGACGACAACGGTGAGTACTGCACCTACGACACAGGGGAGGGGGGGAGGAGGAAAGGTTACGGGCACACACATACGCCACACACCCACCCCCACCACCGCCGAAATACCCACACACCTATAGATAAAAAAGTCAGAGTGACACCCCCAAACCCCCCCCCAAAAAGCAAAGACAAAAGGCAATTAATGTAAAAGTAGAACTATATTATTGCAAAAATAAAGTATAGCGACCTTAGCAATATATGAAGAAGCAATACACATCTAGAACCATATCCACACAAGTAGCAAAAGTCCGGTCCAGTCATTCAAAGTTCAAATGTCCGTGGGCCAATGTGCAGCAACACATGGGCAAAGCCCACACACGAGATCGAGTCCATTGGAGAGAACACTGCTGGGGCATCACAAAAATAAAAAACAGGCACCTTAGGGGGAAGGGAAGGGTGGGCACCTCAGCCACATGAGTCCACGACGCCAGATCCACGAAGACCCTCCATGCCCACTGTGCCATCCTGGGGAGTGCAAAGCCACAGTCTAACAAGTCTCTCCAGTGGGTGGAATGCCCACTGTGCCATCCTGGGGAGTGCAAAGCCACAGTCTCACAAGTCTCTCCAGTGGGTGGAATGCCCACTGTCACATCCTGGGGAGGTCAAAGCCACAGTCCATCAGGTGGATTACGGAGACCACTGGTCATGGAGGAGGCACGGTGGGCAGAGTGCGCCGTGAAGGCCTGCCCGACAGAGAACCGGGACTGCCAATGGGCCAGCGGTGCTTGACAGGAAGGGCCCAGCGGAGCGGTGCTTGACAGGAAGAGCCCAGCGGAGCGGTGCTTGAGACGGCGGTGCCCAGCGGAGCGGTGCTTGACAGGAAGGGCCCAGCGGAGCGGTGCTTGACAGGAAGAGCCAGGCGGAGCGGTGCTTGACAGGAAGAGCCCAGCGGAGCGGTGCTTGACAGGAAGGGCCCAGCGGAGCGGTGCTTGAGACGGCGGTGCCCAGCGGAGCGGTGCTTGACAGGAAGGGCCCAGCGGAGCGCTGCTTGACAGGAAGAGCCCAGCGGAGCGGTGCTTGACAGGAAGAGCCCAGCGGAGCGGTGCTTGACAGGAAGGGCCCAGCGGAGCGGTGCTTGAGACGGTGTTGCCCAGCGGAGCGGTGCTTGACAGGAAGGGCCCAGCGGAGCGGTGCTTGACAGGAAGAGCCCAGCGGAGCGGTGCTTGACAGGAAGGGCCCAGCGGAGCGGTGCTTGACAGGAAGGGCCCAGCGGAGCGGTTCTTGACAGGAAGAGCCCAGCGGAGCGGTGCTTGACAGGAAGGGCCCAGCGGAGCGGTGCTTGACAGGAAGGGCCCAGCGGAGCGGTGCTTGACAGGAAGAGCCCAGCGGAGCGGTGCTTGACAGGAAGGGCCCAGCGGAGCGGTTCTTGACAGGAAGGGCCCAGCGGAGCGGTGCTTGACAGGAAGGGCCCAGCGGAGCGGTGCTTGACAGGAAGGGCCCAGTGGAGCGGTGCTTGAGACGGCGGTGCCCAGCGGAGCGGTGCTTGACAGGAAGGGCCCAGCGGAGCGGTGCTTGACAGGAAGAGCCCAACGGAGCGGTGCTTGACAGGAAGAGCCCAGCAGAGCGGTGCTTGACAGGAAGGGCCCAGCGGAGCGGTGCTTGACAGGAAGAGCCCAGCGGAGCGGTGCTTGACAGGAAGGGCCCAGCGGAGCGGTGCTTGAGACGGCGGTGCCCAGCGGAGCGGTGCTTGACAGGAAGGGCCCAGCGGAGCCGTGCTTGACAGGAAGAGCCCAGAGGAGCGGTGCTTGACAGGAAGAGCCCAGCGGAGCGGTGCTTGACAGGAAGAGCCCAGCGGAGCGGTGCTTGACAGGAAGGGCCCAGCGGAGCGGTGCTTGACAGGAAGAGCCCAGCGTAGCGGTGCTTGAGACGGCGGGGCCCTGGTCAGCGGTGCCTGTCATGTGTTTCCAGTGAACCACACCTGCCCAATACTTGCTGCTCAGTCTGCATCGGACCTTTCCATTGCAGGGCCCTCCTGTGATGGAGTCCTGGGGCCCTGGGTCTCCTCCGATAGCCCCGGAATGGGGCTGGTGGGGCCCTCATGGCCAGGTCGGCTGCTCCCTGCCTTTTGCTCCTTGCTGCCCTTGCCCTCCTTGGCAGACTGTCTGTGGCCCTTGGCTCCCTTACCCGATGTGGCAGGTGATGGTGCACGGCTCCCAAACCTTGGGGGCAGGCGTATCAGGCCTGTCGCGCCTGCCCTTCACTTTTTTGCTCCTCTTCCCGGGGGGGGGGGCTGGCTGTGCCTTTGCTGCTGGACGATGTCCCAGCCCAAGGAAAGGGCGGACTCCAAAAACCAGGCACAACGTTCTTGGGAGTTGCTGGGCTGGTGGTGGCTGAGGTGTTTGTGGAACTCTTAAGGGATGGAGGGGGTGGGTCAGGTGAGGAAAAGAGGTCAAGTTTCGAGAGGAATAATTTCTTTGGAGCTATGGGAAGGGGAGCTGGAGTGGGTATGGGAGTGGAGGAACAGGATGTGGTTGTAGGAGAGTCAAGTGTGCTGTTTTTGGGTGCAGGTGCTTGGACAGGAGGCTGATGTGAGGTGGATGGCTGTTGTTTGGGCGCCTGCCTGCCTGCGTTAGTGTGTTTGGGAAGCGGGGGTGACAGACACACTGGGAGAGGACACAGGGGACGTGTACATGGCAGTGGGGGTGGTGACTGCACGTGTGCGGACTGGTCTGGAGGGTGTGCTGGTGATGGGTGCAATGGCTGATGGTGGTGTCCTTGCAGGTGTGTGTGGAGACGTCACAGGGAGGGAGGAGGGAGCCGAGGAGGTGGGGGACACAGAGGAGGTAGTGACTGTTGGCATGTCTGCATCTGGATGTTGCTTGGGTGAATGCTTGTGTGTCCTGTGGTGCTTATGTCTGGATGAGCTGCCCTTGGGTGTTGAGGTGTGTGCAGGCTGGTCTGTAGGTGTGGATGGGATAGGCAGAGGAACAGGGGAGTGGGACTGGGTGGAGGGAGTCAGAAGAGGGAGGCTGGAGACAGGGCCAATCGCTGCCGCCAGTGCTGAGGCCAGAGCGTTGAACGATCGTTGATGGGCAGCCTGACCCTCCAGGTATGCATTGCTTTGATGCACCTCCCTCTCCACACCCTGGATGGCATTTAAAAGGGTAGACTGCCCAACAATGATGGTCCTCAGGAGGTCAATGACCTCCTAACTGAGGGCAGCAGGGGTGACTGGGGCAGGGCCTGAGGTGCCTGGGGCGAAGGAGATGGCCGGCTTCCTGGCCTTGCGGGCACGGGGCGAAGGCCGAGGGGCTGCTTGGAGGGCGGAGCTGGTGCGCTGGGTGGCGGCTGTACCTGTAGGATCGCTGGGAACGGATGTTGCCGCCACCGCAAGGGAGCTCCCTTCCGAGGACGTGTCGGTGTCGCTGACGTCTGCACGGGTCCCAGTGGTGGAGCCCCCCTCGCCCTCCGTCTCACTGGTCATGTCGGAGTCCGTTGCATGGCCCTCCGGGGCCATGTGAGATGCAGCTCCCTCTTGCGCCGATGCCACTTCTCCTCCGCCTGATGATGCTAATGCACACATTCACAGAAAAACAAAGAAAAGGGGGGGGTGTAAAACATAAAGACAAGTTGAGTGCATGCATTGGGGACACCGTTGGCGGAGAGGACAGACACAGAAGCCCCCTGCACTACGCTGCGCACTTGGTGTACACTACTAATTCACTGGGACATGCCCTACAAGCCTATGGGCGACAACTGCCCACACAGTATACACTGGTCCATGAATCGCGTTACTAGGCACCCTTCAGAGGTGGGGGGCGGGGGCACAGGACCATACCTCACGGGCGGGCCTATCCTACAGAAATCGCCTTGGCCTAGGGATACCCACAGCCCTCCTCCCCCACCCAGGCACCTCCACTGCGCGCAAAATAGCAGAATGTGCTGGTACTCACCCCCTTGTGTCTGCTGTGATGTCCTCAAGCGCCCATCTAAATCGGGGTAGGCCACCGCCAGGATCCGGGACATCAGGGGGGTCAAGGTACGACTGGCACCCCTCCTAGGTTGGGAGGCCATCCCCAGCAGAGCCTCCACGGTCTTCCTGCTCCCGCGGCGGATGTCCTCCCACCTCTTGCGGCAGTGGGTGCCCCTTCTGTTGTGGACCCCCAGGGCCCGGACGTCCTTGGCGATGGCACGCCAAATGTCAATCTTCTGATGGGCGCTGACCTATGTGACATGTACAGGGGGGGAAGAGAAACATCATCACTTTTCTGCATTCTCGATGTGAGTGGCCCCCCCTCCCCAACCTTGCCATGTGGCACATGCTCTCATCTGTCGTGCCATGCATTCGTCATTCGCTGCCCTCCCCTCCATCGTACATCCTCCCCACTCAACCCACGCATTGGGCACTATGCATTGCCCCCCGTGTACTCACCTGTTGGTCTGGAGGCCCGTAGAGTAGCGCATACTGGGGGAGGACCCCGTCCACGAGCTTCTCCAACTCCTCGGAACTGAAGGCGGGGGCCCTTTCCCCAGTCGCAGCAGCCATTGTCACTTCCAGACCGAGGTCACAGCAGCACTTGCAGTATAGGTCCTCTCCTGTGGATGCTCAGGTCTCGTGTGATCAAGCAGATAGAAAATGGCGGTTACGGCCGCGGCGGTGCGTACCGCGACCACCGGCGCTCACCGCCATTGGCTCCTGAAACCCATAGGGTTCAATGTTGTCCAATGCGCCTTTGCGCCGCGGCCTGCGACCGCCTACCGCCACGGTGTGCCACGCTTGCGCAATGACATCACTTCACATTGTCACACTTCACAGGTCAGGCAGCCGCCATTTCAAGGGCCCACATGGCTTAATTCCTTCTGTGTCACACATGGCTAGGCCTTGCACCGACAATCACACTAGCCATTCAATCCCGAGAGATTCGTGTACTGTGCATGCTGTGGGCACTTACCTGTGGGTTGCTTGACTCTGTGCTCCATGTTGTCCCTCCTAGGCATCGTCCGCTGGGACTTGCGAGGAGACGGAGGAATCTTCCCGTGTACAGACCGCTGGTGGACCTGTCGACAATGGAAGAAAGACACGTCATACTCACCTACAGACTCAACCGTGCCACTATACAGGAACTGTGTGCCCAGCTGGAGCCAGACCTGATGTCACCCATCCGCCAACCCACAGGGATTCCGCCTCTAGTGCAGGTGCTGTCAGTACTGCATTTTTTGGCCAGTGGATCATTTCAAACTACCGTGGCCATTTCATCTGGGATGTCTCAGCCTATGTTTTCAAAGGTGTTGTCCAGAGTATTGTCTGCCCTGATGAAATACATGCGGAGCTACATCATTTTCCCTGAAGTGGGTGACTTGCCTACAGTGAAGGGTGATTTCTATGCCCTTGGACACATTCCCAATATCATTGGTGCCATTGATGGTACCCATGTGGCCTTGGTTCCCCCAAAAGACGATGAGCAGGTGTACAGGAACCGAAAGAATTATCATTCGATGAATGTCCAGGTGGTCTGTTTGGCTGACCAGTACATCTCCCATTTAAATGCCAAGTTCCCAGGGTCAGTGCATGACGCGTACATCATGCGAAATAGCAGCATCCCTTATGTGATGGAACAGCTACAGAGACACCGTGTGTGGCTAATTGGTGACTCTGGTTACCCAAACCTGCCTTGGCTATTGACCCCAGTGAGGAATCCCAGGACCAGGGCAGAGGAACGGTACAATGAGGCCCATGGGCGTACCAGGAGGGTCATTGAGCGGACCTTCGGCCTCTTGAAGGCCAGGTTTAGGTGCCTGCATATGACTGGTGGATCCCTAATGTACTCACCAAGGAAGGTGTGTCATATCATCGTGGCCTGCTGCATGATTCACAACCTGGCTTTGCGACGCCAGGTGCCTTTCCTGCAGGAGGATGGTCCAGATGGTGGTGTTGTGGCCGCTGTGGAGCCTGCGGAGAGTGAAGAGGAGGAAGACGAAGAGGACGACCCAGACAACAGGGACAGAGTGATACTGCAGTATTTCCAGTGACACACAGGTAATAAGCTACTCCTGCATTGTATTATATCTGTAACTGTAGTGGCTCTCTACTGTCTGACCTTTCACCCCAATGTATGGTAACTTAGTTGTGTATATCACTTCCTATTACAGTGCTCTGATCCCCACGGAGTGCCCTCTGGTTTTTATCCCCATGGACTACCGCTGTGTGACACTGGTATGTTGTCATCACAATGTAACTGGAAATGTTTTGTTTGTTATATCGATTACATTTGGTTTAAATAAATAGATAGCAGAATCCAGTTGTTTTTTGTGCAATAATTGTGTTTATTGAAGTTTTCAAATAGGTGTAGAGTTCAAAAAGGGTGCTGGGTGATGGTGGAGGCATGTCCATGGCAGAGTCCAGACTCTCGTTCGCACAGGTGCATTGTCCATATGCCTGTGGAAGGTGGAGCAGGGGCAGTTCAAGGTTGGACAGGGTGAACAAGTGGAACAGTGGGATGGCATCCGTGGGTTTCCGTGCATGGCAGGGGTCTTGACATCCTACTCTGTCTTCTTCCTAGATCTCAGGCCTTTCTTGCGGGGTGGTTCTTGTTCTGCAGGGGGTGGGGTCCGGGTGGGCCGTTGCTGTTGTGTCGGGGCCTCCTGACCACTAGCGCCGGCGGAGGTGGTGGGCTGTTCTTCCTCCATGCTAGTGGCAGGGGCCCTTTGGGGGGCCACATGGTCCCGCAATGTGGTGACAATCTGGTTGAGTGGCACCACGATTGTACCCATTGCGGAACTGATGCTGCGCAGTTCTTCCCGGAACCCCATGTACTGGCCCTCCTGCATGGCCTGGATTTCATGGAACCTGGCCAGGACCGTCGCCATCGTCTCTTGGGAGTGGTGGTACGCTCCCATGATGGTGGTGAGGGCCTCTTGGACAGTGGGTTCCCTAGGCCTGTCCTCCCTCTGTCGCACAGCAGCCCTCCCAGTTCCTCTTTGTTCCTGGGCCTCTGTCCCCTGGACGGTGTGCCCACTACCAGTGCCCCCAGGTCCCTGTTGTTGTTGGGGTTGTGGGTTACCCTGGGTGCCCTGTACTGGTAGACACACCGCTGCTTGACCTGTCCTGGAGACAGAAGCATGGGCCCGCTGGGTGGGTGCTGTGCTGTTGTTTCCAGAGGGGGTTGGTCTGCTGTGGCCTGTGGCTGACTGAGGGTAACCGACTGTCCAGAGGTCCCCGATGGTCCGGGCTGGTCATCAGGTTCTAGGTCGACAGAGCTGCTGTCATCACTGGGGGCCTGTTCTGGGGGTGGGATGGACAAATCTGGACCCTCCTGGACGGTGTGTTGGCGTTCGGGCCCTGCAGGGGTAAAAGAGTATGGTTATTGATTTTGTGTGTGCCATGGCGTGCGATTTGGGGGTGCCCTTGTCGCCCAGTGCTGGCAGTCCCGTGTGGGAGGAGTTGTGAGGGTGGTTTGTGGGGGGGGATGGGTAGGTGCAGTGGTCATGCTTAGGTGATGGGTGTCCATGGTTTGTGTTGGCATTCAGGGGTTGGGGGTGGGTTGTGCTGGTGAGACATTAACAGGGAGTATGTGTGCTGGGGGGTTAGGGATGAGGGTGGGGGTGTGGGTTGGCATGCTGGTGGTTGGGGGGTGAAGTAGTTGAGATTAGACTTACCAGAGTCCATTCCTCCGCCTACTCCAGATGCCACCCAAAAAAAGAAAAAAAACACTTACCTGAACTTACCTTATGTTCCCTGGGATGGGTCCCTCCATCCTTGGGCGTCCTCCTGGGGTGGGCAAGGGTGGCAGGGGGTGTCCCTGGGGGCATGGGAGGGCACCTCTGGGCTCCTTCCGAGCCCACAGGTCCCTTAACGCCTACCCTGACCAGGCGTTAAAAAATGACGCTAAAGCGGCTGGGAGTCATTTTTTTTGACCCGCCCACTCCTGGGCGTCATTTTTGCCCGGGAGTGTAAATATGGCGCACATGCCTCGGAGTCATTTTTTAGAAGGGAACGCCTACCTTGCATATCATTAACGCAAGGAAGGTGTCCACGCTAAAAAATGACACAAACTCCAAGATCTTTGCCGCTAGACGGGTCTAACGCCAAAGTATAAATATGGAGTTAGTTTTGCGTCGGATTTGCGTAAAAAAAAACGACGCAAATCCGGCGCAAACAGAGTATAAATATGCCCCTAAATGTTTAATTGTAACAGAGTGGGTCATTTTGCTAAGGTGTGAAACCAAAAGAAAGGTGGAATGGGAATCAAAAAGAAAAGTGTAAATTGTTTGCAGGGCGACAGTAAGAAGATGGAGAGAACCTCTGATTATGATGAAGAAGACCACATACAAATATTAATGTTGAATGATGCTCCTACGGAAGGAAGCACAGTTGGGGACAGTGTGATGCAGTTAAGGAATGAATGTTACAGGCCTCCAAAATGTAGTGTGAGCCTGAATGGTGTAGTAGTTGACATGTGGGCAGATTCGTGTTCTCCACATACGCTTATAGATAGAGACACATGGTTCAAGGTAGGAAAGTTGGAGTTATCCAAATCTAAGATTGAATTGGTGGGATATAGAGGTACCAAAATGCCTGTTGTCAGATGTTTCAGGAAAATATTGTTTTCAAACGGAGGGAGATCGTTTGTTGTGTGTATGTTGTGGAAAAAGGGAGATGCTTATTGGGCTGGAGTGAGCAAAGAGCATTAGGTATAGTGTTGAACCCAAACTCAGAGGATCAAGTACTAACTGTGTTGCATGAAGACTCTAAGGTAGAAAAATGGAGGTCGAAATTTCCGTTGTTGTTTGGGGATAAGTTGGGTTGTCTTAAGAAATTCCAACATAGGATTGTCTTGAGGGACGGTGCAGTACCCAAAGTGCACAAAGTGAGAGCTGTACCGTTGGCATTAAGGGATGCATTAAAGGTCGAGTTAGCAAGGTTATTGCAGTTGGGCGTAATAGAGGAAGTGGAGTCTTCGGATTGGTTGAGCCCAGTAGTGGTAGCTCGGAAACCTAATGGCAAAATTAGGATGTGCATTGACCTGAGAGATTTAAATGAGAATATATGGATAGACAGACATTCCATACCGAACATAAATGAGTTGCTAGTCAGTATTCATGGGGGCAAGGTGTTTTCCACCCTTGATTTATCAAATGCATATCACCAGATTTTATTACACCCGGACTCTAAACATCTCACTTTGTTTATCACGCCTGAGGGAGCATATAGATTTGTGCGAATGCCATTTGGCCTGGCATCTGCTTCTGCAGTTTTTCAAAGAGTGATGCAGAGTTTATTGGCCGAGCTTAAGAATGTAAGGTTTTCCAGGATGACGTGTTAGTGTGGGCAGAAAATAGTGTGGAACATGATAAGGGCCTGGATAGGGTGTGTTCGATTTTGGAAAAGGCAGGTTTGAGTGTTGAGATGAAAAAGTGTAAGTTTGAATGCCAGAGTGTGGAATATTTGGGTCATACAGTGTCTGGGGATGGAATAAAACCCAGGATAGGATTGATGGATGCGACTGAGAAAGCGCTGAGTCCAAGGGATTAGGATCAACTAAGGTCATTCTTGGGTTTAGCAGAGTACTATGCGAAATTTGTGAGGAATTTTGCGGACATGGCTCATCCACTACGCGCATTAATGAAGAAAAACCAGAAGTTTGATGGTCAGAGATATGTCAACAAGCATTTATTAAGCTTAAGAAGAACATTATAAACGCTGTGGAACTGAAACCTTTTGTGACAAGTGATCATACCATTACTTATACGGATGCTAGCATGCACGGTTTGGGGGCGGTTTTGGTGCAAGTGAGGAAGGGCAAGGAAAATGTAATTGTGTTTGCCTCGAGGACACTTAAGGGGGTGGAAACGACCTACTCGGCTATCGAGAAAGAAGCTCTTGCTGGTTGGTGGGAGGTGCAACATTTCAGGAATTATGTATGGGGAAGAAAATTTGACTTGCGGACGGACCACAAACCATTGGTGGGTATTTTTACAACAAAGGGTGCCAGCCGTGCATCACCTCGAATAGCAAAGTGGTTATATAGACTTCAGGAATATGATTTTGTTATTGAATATGTTCCGGGCGTGGCGAACGTGAATGCCGATTATTTGTCTAGACTACCGATGGAGGCTGTAAAATACGATGAGTATGAAGATTGGGTTGTGGCGGACATACACACCATAGAAACAAAGGCTATAAAGGAGGAAGTATGGAAGACAGCAATGTTGGAGGATGTAGTGATGCAAATGATAATAACAAATTTGAAAAAACATTGGGGGGAATTGTAAGAGAATGTTGTGGAGGTAATATAAAATTTTAAATATGTGGGGTCGGAGTTATCTGAGCAGGGAGGAGTGTTGAGAAGGGGAAACAAAGTGTTTGTGCCGCACAAGTTAAGAGAATATATTTTGGGAATGCTGCATGAGGGCCATGGGGGTATGTGAGGAATGAAAAGGAAGGCGAGGGAGGATTTTTGGATCGAGATGTTGAGAAGTTTGTCAGAAATTGTTTGTGCTGTGCGTGCAGTGACAAGACGCATATTGGGAAGAGTACTTCTGTTGTTCCCATACCTTTTCCACATAAACCATGGGAAAGGGTAGGTATGGATGTGTGTGGTCCATTTAATTTGGAGGGTGAAGGAAAAACTTATGCCATTGTGATGATGGATTACCATTCGAAACGGCCTGAGGTCAGTTTAGTCCGTGACTTTAGATCTAGTGTAATCATCGAGTTGTGTGAAGAAATATGGAAACGAGAGGGTTACCCTGAGGTACTGGTAACTGACAATGGTCCACAATTCACATCTAGCGAGTTTGAAAATTATTTAGAGTGTTGTGGGGTTAAACATATTAAGACGGCCATAGCGCATCCCAGGGAGAATGGATTGGTAGAAAGATTCAACAGAGTGTTGGGGGAAAACATTCAGTTGGCGTTGCAGAATGAGTTGAATTGGAGGATGGAGGTCAAAGATATGTTGTGGAGCTATCGTACCACCCCACATTCCCTTACGATGGAGACCCCATTCATGTTGTTGAAAGGTAGGAAACCTCATACCAAAGCAGTTCCAGGGTGGATGGGCAAGGCAGGTAGAGAAAGAGTGAATGAGGGAAGTTTAATGAGTCGCGTGACGGATATGCAGGGAAAGTACGAAGGTAGGGGTATGGGGAGTGTAGTGGAACGAGAGTTGGCAGTTGGTGATTGGGTGCGAACAAAAGTTTGGGACAAAACTAAGAAAGGAGTATCCAAATGGTCTATTCCAAAGCGGATTGTGAAGGTGAGGAGATACAGTGTGGAACTGGAGGACGGAAGGAGGTGGAATGTGGAATGTGGAAAGTGTAGTGAAGTGCAATGAGTTAGAGTTGAGGAGGTGGAAAAATGAAATAAATGGTGGTGGACGTGAAGAGAGCCATGTGGGATTGAAGGGAAGGGAAAAGAGAGTTGTGAAGAGTCCGGAGATTATGTAGTTTAAATGACAATGTTGTAGTCTAGATTTAGGTAATTTATTAAACAGTTATACGCTATTTTCTTAATAGTCATGTCAGAAACATTTTTGTTAGTTTGGGAAGGAGATATGTTCGGTTATATGATGGAACGTTGTGTATGTAATGTTGCTGGGCAACATAGTGGAGGGAATGTTGAGGTGCCTCTGTCTGGCAGTTGTCCTTGGTATCTGCCAGGGTTGGTAGCATCTTCTTGTCTTAAAATAAAGCTTAGAAAAAGAAGATCCGAATGGCGCCTTTTTAGCAGGTGCAGGAGACATGACCTGCCCAGAATGACTTTATGTGTCCAAATTATTCTGCCAGGATTTTGTAGGCTTTGTTTTTGTTGTTGCCCTCTCTGCTTTCATGATCGAATTATTTGGCACGGCTATGTTTAATTTGTTAGTAACCAAAAGAGTTATAAATCACAGATCTTCATGAATCTTTGAAGTTCCATTAGCAAAGCTATTGAGATTCTGGAAGAATTTTTCCCTAAGCAGAAGTTCAAAAAGGCAGCAAAAACATCAACACCTTTACTCCACACACTATTAGTCAGTTGAGTCAATCGAAGTTTCAGTTTCCCACTTGAGGAACCTTGGGGCACCTATCTTTGGTGAGGCGCTGACAGCATTTGTTTTTTTTGTTGAAGAACTAATATCAACATGCTACAAAAGTATTTCATTCTATCTGGGTGGAGGCCTGCTTGCTAATCTAAGTGCACTCTGGACTCTGTAATTTCACAAACTTCAAGCTCCTCAAGTGAGACCAGTGCTTCAATGCATGAATTGGATTTGCTTGAACTGGATTTAAACTGTCACCTTGAACATTCCGTTGGAACAATAAGCCGCACTTCTTGTTCGTTCTGTGAACTGGCTAGACCGATCAGTGCACCAGGTGTTCTGCAACGCAACTGCCCATTGTCAAAGCTTCTTTATTTGAATCTATAATTGTGCAGATACATACTGACATGCGTGGAACTGACCATCTCACCACTCTCTGATATATTCAGGGCCGTATTTATACTCCGTTTGCGCCGAATTTGCGTCGTTTTTTTCGACGCAAATTCGACGCTAAACTAACGCCAACTAACGCCATATTTATACTATGGCGTTAGAGGCGAATAGCGCCAAAGTTCCCGGAATGTGCGTCATTTTTTAGCGTGAACCCCTTCCTTGCGTTAATGATATGCAAGGGAGGCGTTCCCGTCTAAAAAATGACTCCCAGGCCTTTACGTGGTATTTATACTCCCGGGCAAAAGAGACGCCCGGGAGTGGGCGTTGCTAAAAACGGCGCATTTGCGCCGCTTTTTAACGCCTGGGTCAGGCATGGCGTTAAGGGACAAGTGGGCTCAAAATGAGCCCAGAGTGCCCTCCCCTGCCCCCAGGGACCCCCCCTGCCACCCTTGCCCACCCCAGGAGGACACCCAAGGCTGGACGGACCCACCCCAGGGACATTCAGGTGAGTATTTTTTTTATTTTTTTTTAATAATTTTTGGTGGCATAGGGGGGCCTGATTTGTGCCCCCCTACATGCCACTATGCCCAATGACCATGCCCAGGGGACAGAAGTCCCCTGGGCATGGCCATTGGGCAAGGGGGCATGACTCCTATCTTTACAATGATAGGAGTCATGTTGATGGGGGATGGGCGTCGAAAATAAATGGCGCAAGTCGGGTTACGACGATTTTTTCGACGTAACCTGACTTGCCCCATTTTAAGACGCCCATGCGCCATTTTCCCCCTACGCCGGCGCTGCCTGGTGTACGTGGTTTTTCTCGCGCACACCAGGCAGCGCCGGTCTGCTTGCGCCGGCTAACGCCATTCAATAAATACGGCGCCCGCATGGCGCTGCAGAATGGCGTTAGCCGGCGCAAAACTTTTTGACGCTAAACTGCGTTAGCGCAGTTTAGCGTCAAAAAGTATAAATATGGGCCTCAGTGTTGCTTCACAAACCACTTTAACAGCTGCAGCTGTAACTTCGACTCCGATGTTTTCATCTGCAATTGCAAAATCCTCAATCTTGAATTACTGTACTTAGTTTTAACATTTGTGACCTCCTGATGCAAGTGAGAGTTTTTGAAAATCATTGTCTCCGTCAAAGGATTCCCTCTGAACTGCTGCAGATTTGGAAGTTTAGATTTAATCTATTTTAGAATGGAATGAATTTAGTAATGCAAGAGAAAGTCAATTTGAAGTTGCTGTTGTTAGTCCATGTAATTGTTTTAAGACCGCTTATTTACTTTTTATTCCTTTGGGATTATTTTTTTATTTTTGTACCATGCCACATAGCTGAATTAGGTACGAAGAGCCACATTTAAAAGAAAATGACGGTGCGCATCGCTGTGTCAAATTTGGCAGTGTGGCCCACCGTCATTTTCCCAATTCAGGGATGCACCATATTTAACAGAATACGGCGCACACCTGTGTTTCTCCCTAAGCCGGCGCTGAATTTACTGCTGTGAGCCAACACAGCAACCCTTGCACCATTGGACATGGATGGCTGCGTTGAGGGGCAGACCTTCCTTGTCAAATACAATCTTAAATGTGATTTTCTCTTTCTATGTGTGCCGCTGTACTGCCTATTTGAGCAATACAGATCTATCAGTGGCTGTATGCTACAAATGGTAGCAGATGAAACACACAGATCTACACAGCTGGAGGTTGACAAATGGGGGCTAATAGAGTGGCTGATCAAAATGCTAGAGCCTTGTGAGATGGGAAGTGCCCCAGTGCCTCTGACTGCCAGCACAACTACTGGAGGTTTTCCGGCTAAATTGTGACGGAAATCCTTCTGTACTCGTAATATGCACTGGCGGTCTTCTGGCGCATGTGGCTTCGGTGGTCTTGTGAAAAGACCGCCAAAGTCATAATGAGGGCCATAGTGTTGCCCCCGGGTGGTGGTCCCCAGGGCAGGCCCCCCCACTCCAAATAATATTTTGTCCCGGTAGGTGGTGGTCCCTGTGGCAGCGGGGGACCACAGGGCCCCCTGCATTAATTATGAAATCACCCCGAGGAGGTGGTGGTCCCTGGGGCAGTGGGTGGGGGCCTAGAGGCCCCCTCCTGCATACTACAAGAGCCCTGGGGAGGTAGCGGTCCCCAGGGCAGCGGGGAGGGGGAAAATGGCCACCTGCATGTAAAAAAATAAGCCCCAGGGAGGTGGCTGTCCCTGAGGCATTGGGAGGGGGCCCAGAACCCCCAAATTTTTTTTCTTCTAGAAAGCCCCCAGGACTTGGCCCACCTGGGGCATTAGGCTAACAAAGCGCCGGAGACCGTGCTTTGTTTTTTTTCTATTTTTTTTAGGAGGGGAGTCATGGATCCACCGCATATCCGCTTATAAAATAAAAGAAAAAAAACCTGCTTTTTAGCCCTGGGGAGGTCACTTTGGGACCCTACCACCAGAGCTAAGGGGCCAGGGGGCTCGTACTCTGGCCCCTTTTGTTTTTTATTTTACTTTTTTTCAGAGACTCGATTGAAGCAGAGTCCCAAGATGGCTGACAAAACTTCAACATCTTCTGTTGTTGAAGTGGTATCAGCCAATCAGATCTCAGCACAAGATCGTTAGGGATCGTGAATCCTTCGCGTCTCTAGCTATACATGTTTGTTTCCCCCTCAATTTCTCAATAACTCCTGAATGGAATTACACCAAAACAAAAAAGTGCTATTTCTGGACCAGGACTTACCTTCCTGCCAAATTTGGTATAATTCCGTCCAGTAGTTTTTGTGCTATCGCTGTTCAAACTCCCTGTGTAAAAATGAATGGGGAAAACGTGTTTTGGCATCCCCCTTTTTTCTCGCCAGTGGTTGGCCGCAGAGCCTGGCTTGTGGCTACACCCTGTGGCTAACCCCTATAACCACCCAACCCCTGCCATGCAAACCCTAAGGGTCTGTCTATCTGGGTATTGGAATAGGTGTGAGAGGGTGTCTCTGGGTGTGAGAGCGTATGGGTGTGAGAGTGGGTGGGTGAGGGTCTGAGGGGTTCTGTGAGTGGGTGCATCAGTGTCTGAGTGGCTCTGTGAGTGAGTCCATCAGTGTGTGAGTGGGCCTGCGAGTGGGTGCTTGAGGGTCTGAGTGGGTCTGTGAGTGGGTGCATGAATGTCTGAGTGGGTCTCTGAGTGGATGCATGAGAGTCTGAGTGGTTCTCTGAGTGGGTGTGCGAAGGACTGAGTGGGTCTCTGAGTGGGTGTATGAGGGTCAGAGTGGGTTTGTGAGTGGATTTGTGATGTCTGAGTGGATCTGTGAGTTAGTGCATCAGTGTCTGAGTGGATCTGTGAGTGGGTGTGCCAGTGTCTCAGTGGGCCTGTGAGTGGGTGAGTTACAGTCTAAGGGCCACATTACGAGGCCCTTGTACCACTAAAGTGTCACTTTAAGTGACGCTCCAGTGGTGATGTGCCCTGTTCCATATGTACAAGGTGGCATTAAGAAACTTTAAGGGCTTAACGTGGCTAAGTAAATATGGGCCACCCAATGCAGTTTTTTTCAGCAAATGATGTGTGTCCATGTCTGATTGGCTCTGTCAGTAGTAGCGTGAGTGACTAAGTGCTACTGTGAGTGAATGAATTAGTGTATGAATGAGTCAGCTATTTTTTTTTCATTTTCTCGTCAATATTCACAAATTAATTGGGATGTTACACAGGGGCTGCGCTGAGCATCACCACATATTCGTGAATATTGTGCAAAAAAATACTTTTAAGGACATAATTTCACTTTCAAACACCCCTATGTCAGAGCCCTGTGGTCAGGGTATCTCCACCGTGACCCCTTATGCCACTTTTCATTTTATATTTCAACTCTGGGGACCATGTACCATTACCAAAAATGGCGGCTGCAACTTTTTGGTCAGGTTGCGGCCAGCCAATCACAGCATTCCTGCTAGCATGTGCATTTGCAAATACATTGAGATCTCCACAAAAAACGTCATGAAGGATCCGTGGCCCTAGATATACAAATTTATTTCCCCTTTAATATCACAAAATACTACTGAACGGATTTACACTAAATATCTAAAAACATAATCTGCATACAGAGAGCTACCTTTCTACCAAATTTGGTGTAATTCCATCCAGTTGTTCGGGCTGTAGTCATGTTCAAATATCTACGGGAATTGACATTGACAGATCAGTCCGAATCTTCCCATGCACAACAATAATCACCGGCACACTTTTTTGGGGAAATTTCGTGAAGTTTCGTCAAACTGTGCAAAAGATATAGGCAAGTCAAAAAATACTTTTTCAATTAAAATATGGTCCTAACTATAACTACCTATTGGCATCTGCCAGTAAGTAATATATGTATTACCCATTGGCATTCACAACTGGGCAGTTACAGATAAGACCATGGGCCTGGTTACGAGTGTGCCAGTCCTCGGACCACCACACTCGTGGTGGCTGTCTGACTGCCACATTATGAGGTTGGCGGTCAGCTCCACCAATCTTCCGCTGTCTCAGCTGGGTTGGTGATTCTGATGGGCTGACATCAGGTGCAGGTTGCAATTAACCAGGACACCACTGACCTCAGCTCTGCCCTGCTGATTATAACCTGGCTTTTCTCCAGCCATTTTGTGGCGGTTTTACTTTCATGAAAAGGCTGGCAGAGAACAGGTGCAGAGGGTCCCATGGAGGTCTCTGCACTACCCATGCCCAGAGCATGGGCAGTGGAGGGGTTCCCCTGCCCAGATCCTTCATAATGCACACTGTCTGCTGTGCAGACAGTGTGCATTGCGAAGGTGCTGGTGCCCCTCCGGGTGGGAGCATTGCCGCTGTCTCTATTATGAGCTGTGACAATGCTGTTGCCACTTTCCTGCTGAGCTGACCAGTGGAAACCTTGGTTTCCGCCAGTCTTACCAGCAGGAAAGTCATAATGGGGCAGGCGGGTAGGTCACCACTAAAGTGTCAACCACCTTACCGGGAGCTTTGCGGATGGGTGTTCCTGTCCACCAAACTCCTAATCAGGGCCCTAGTTTACATGCAAAAAGCATTTTTTGTTTTCCTAATAACCATGACTCTGTTTGATGAATTTTCACAAAACTTACTTTAAAGTGTTCTTCCAACTAAGCTCCTAACCGGACAGTTTTGAGGGGATCTGGCAAGCAGAGGTCAAGGAAAAAAGTAGGGTCCTAAAACGCGTTTTTTCCCTTAATTTTTTCATAGGAACTTTACAAATAGCTAAAGCCCAAACTGCTGATTAAATTTACACCATATATGGCAGAAAGCCAAGTAGTTTGTCATCAATTAAAGCTAAAAAAACTGGTATTTACGACACTATGGAGGATCTTCAGGGACAACAAATCCTCTGGTGAAATCTGATTGGCTCTCTCCACATCAACAAGGACATGACGGCAGCCATCTTAGGATTCTGTCTGGAGTCCTTAGAAAAGGAAAAAAAGCAGAAGAGGGCATGGTAGGGATACCCTGACCCCCTAGGCCTGGCAGTGGGGTCTCAGAGGGACACTGTCTGGGGCCAAAACTGTTTTTCTTTAATTTGCTGCAAATTTATGGAGGATCCATAAATCTGTGGCAAACTTTAAAAAAGCACAGGCCCCTATGCTATTAGGAACCCCACCCAAGGTGGACAAGGGCCCAGGGGACGCAGCATGATGCACTTTTAGGGACTGCGGCATATGGCCTACTTTCCTAAGCCAGCCCTGGGGACCCCATCGCCCAGGGTTTTTCTGTAAAATAAGGTGAGGGGCTCACAGCCCCACTCCCTCAGCTGTAATAGGCCCCATTAACTTCATTCTCTGGGGCCAAATTGTAC
This sequence comes from Pleurodeles waltl, assembly GCF_031143425.1. Taxonomy (NCBI): domain Eukaryota; kingdom Metazoa; phylum Chordata; class Amphibia; order Caudata; family Salamandridae; genus Pleurodeles; species Pleurodeles waltl. Next base: position 1,020,381,110 of record NC_090444.1, on the reverse strand, counting down.
ACAAAAGGGTTGGAGCCCCCAGCATGCCCCACCCCACCTTGTTAGGTCCCAGGGAGCTCACTCCTTAAGACTGAATGTTTTAGTAAAGGGGAGGTGGGTTGAACTGAACTGAAAAAATGCCCTGAGCCTGTTAAGGCCCCAATGGCCCCTCCTCCCTCCACAACGAATACCCATACAAACACAAGGCTAAACATAGGGCTAAAGTCTCCTTCTAGGCAGAAATGAGTGTCACAAAAGAACAAACAACATCTGGTGCTGTCAGGCTGGATGAGGTCAGACAATGCCATGAAGACTCCATGGCTGGCCTACATAAAGAATCTCAACTACAGGTTGAACATGTTGGAATGTTCTATAACCCGGAGGCTCTGTCCATTGCAACACTACATTAAGAGACCAATCTTTTGCAATGTGTTAAACAACAGAGAACAATCTGAGTATTTGAAATACTCAGTGTTAAATCATTTGTTAATTATTGCAACCGTTGTGCAAGCCATCTTATTTGGCTTCGGAATACTCAACATAGGTATTTATTCACACAATTTAGGCTGAACATTGTACCTGTTTTGATTGCCTTCCCAGTGCGTAGTTATTATCGACTTACCAGTGTGCCCTTGGGTTCCCCTATCCCTCAGTCACAATGTTTTTTTTGTAAATTGTATGCGCATACAAGGCCGTCTTTAGTGCTGGTGGTGCCTAGTGCAAAAATATTTTTTGGCGCACCCCACCCCTCCATTGACCTTTACCTGGGATCCCCTCACTAACACCTAGCAGAAGTGCCCCACATTTCTCCATAGCATCTCTCTCACATATATTTCATTTGTTTTAAAGCACTGGTAAAAAAAACTGGCTTTACTAATCCACTCAGCTATCCACATAAAATACAGATCTGTTCTTTGCAGCAGGCATATTAACCATCTGAAATACTTAAGAGCGAGTCAAACTGCAACTAGACAAAAATACGTTCTCTCTCTCTGGCAAGAACAATAATCACAAGGATTATCTTGATATTTTTATTGCTGCCTGAAAGCTAGATATCAAGGAACACTTCAGCAGGTGGTGTTAAATCTTAAGTTATTTCTAAAAACAGTGCTTTAAAGCCGCCCTCCCAGGTCAGTGCCCCTCTTCCAGGTCAGGGCCCAGTGCGTCCGCACCCGTGGCCCTGCCTTAATTCTGTCCCTGTGCGAAGATAAGGCGGCACCTCCTTGTTCCTAGCTTGAAGTGTGCCAATTTCAAACTATGTAGGCAAGCTATTCTTTTTATCCAATGGTTAACGTCGATTCATGAACTTTGGGTGGCAGCAAAGTTAATTCAGAATGAGAAACGGCGTGTGTCTCATTGTCTCTGCCTTTTGTATTCTGTTTATTAGTTTATTTTAGTATTCTAATTTCAATTTCTTAGTTGATGACGTTTTGATGAGTTGTTGATAAAACTGTTACCCAATTTGATTTGTGATTCATTTATGATGCTGGTCTTCATGCTGATCCGTATTTGATTATGTATTTGTGTCTTTATGGTCACTGCATTAACCGAATAAAGAATTTGTATGAGTGGCACAGCCGACATTCAGCAACTAACGGCTCAAATTGACCTCTGCCTAGTGACAATAAAAGATAGCGCACGGTTGAAAGAAAAGTAAGAACAGTTTCAGTAGGAGCAGAGAGTGGGAGTAGAATGGCCTCAGAGGATTGTTCTGATGTACGTAAGAAAAGGAACAGAAAGGCGAAAGGGAAAGGAGAATTCGATGACAATAATAGATTTGCGAGTCGCAAATGCGTGTTTGCTATGTAGAAATGCATTTTGCGAGTCGGAACCGACTCGCAAAATGCATTTCCGAGTCGCAAATAAGAAGGGGTGTTCCCTTCCTATTTGCGAGTCGCAGTGCTATGCAATTCCATTTGCGACCGCAAACGCGGTCGCAAATGGAGTCGCAGTTACCATCCACTTGAAGTGGATGGTAACCCACTCGCAAACGGGAAGGGGTCCCTATGGGACCCCTTCCCCTTTGTGACTGGACTCAAAAATATTTTTTCAGAGCAGGCAGTGCTCCAAGGGACCACTGCCTGCCCTGAAAAAATCCGAAACAAAAGGTTTCGTTTTTTTCCTTTAAGGAAAACGGGGTACACTTGGAAAAAAAAAAAACTGCTTTATTTAAAAGCAGTCACAGACATGGAGGTCTGCTGTTCCAGGCAGGCCTCCATCCCCGTGAGTGCCCAGAGTCGCTGTGGGGGCGCAAATTGCGGCCCACCTCATTAATATTAATGAGGTGGGTCTTTGCGACCCCATAGCGACTCGCAGAAGGTGCTGAGACACCTTTCTGCATACCAAATTGCGACTTGCAAGTCGCAATTTGGTATATTGCTACATCTGGCCCTAAGTCACTAGTGTTCATTTTAGCCTGAACATTTTATATTTAACATGAAAAATCTGTGGGTCTCTGAGTAAAGTGGATCAGGCTATGCGATATTTTAAGAAGAATACAACGAGAAAAAAAAGTATTTAAATGTTTTTTCAAAATAAATGTCTCACTTAAAATGGTAAGATTAGCAAGTATGGTATATATTGTTCATTAAGGGAATATGTTACACTCAAAGTCACGCTCAAACGAATTCAAACATTTTGCCGATTTTAGAAATGTTCCGTTTGCAGCGAAGAGCAGTCCTTGCATATTAGTCTGCAATGCGTACCCTTTCCAAGGTGAATTGTGTTGTAATGGGAGGTCAGCAGTTTATTTTAAAGTAAACTATTGACCTGTTGATCCCCGTTGGCTGTTAGAAGCTTGTATGGGGCGAAAACTCAAAACTGACCCAGAAATGCACCTGGAACCTTGGCCTTTGAAAAGGGAAGGGGCACATCTCAGCCTAACAGTGGGCATGTACCACTTGCTCGCTGCCCCATATGGGCGCATAGTTTGCACCAAAAAAATCCTGATGTGGTAAAACTGTTTTACTCTTTAGGGCCTACTAACACCAGAGCCTGTCAAACACGACTAAATGCAATTGTTGATTATCTACCCCAGCCAGTATGCACACTGGCTAATTTGAAATGAAAAGCCTTATGCAAACTAATAAAAATGCACAAAAAATGTCGTGCTTGTCATCACATTTCTTTCTACCAATGTTGCTAAATATTCCGTCAAAGTCTTTAAAATCTCCCCCAATGCCTTTTCTGTTTTTCAAAGAGTCCTACATGAAATCATGCTTTATCTTCTTCAAGTTTCCAATTACTGAGCCGGTCTAGACTCGTGATTAGTGTGACAGCTGCGTGTGGCAGGCAGTGCGTGCTGTCAGAGGTGGAAGATTACACAGCGACATTTTCTATCCCAACCACATTGCTTTTCCCTTACAATATGAAGCATGAAAAAAGAACGCATCTCATGCTCAGTGGTCCTCCGGGGAACAAATCTGCGTCCAGCCTGAAGCAGAGCTGAAAATTAGCAGACTACAGTGTCCAGCTGATATGAGAGTTATATTTGCGGAGGTTAGAGGGCATATCACGAAATATTTTAACTGGCGCTCTTGTCCTTGGTGGTAGGTAAGGAAGTGTAATCGTTCTGTGGTTGTTTTGGTGCATTTTATTTAGATTTTTGTTGTTATAGTGTGGTCTCTTGTGTTTATGTGGCACGATCTTCCTTTGTGTTTTGTTACTGTGTTGAGTTCTGTGGTGCATTACAACTGACTTACACATAACTGCAAATGCTGTTACATTTGGAGACAAAAGCCTTTGTGGCTTGTGACTCGACACATTCCATTAACGTTCCAGCGCCAATTTTCCATTTAGCACTCTCTAAGGTGGTAAAGTGGTGCTGCTCCAGGGCTTCAACTATTTAAGACACCAGTCAGCACAAAACGGTGGAGGAAAACTGTTATTAATTAGCGTTTTTCAATGCTCTCTAAATGTGATTTGTCTGTACGTGTGGAAACTCATTGAGGACCCGTACTACCTACACTTCATGGGGCATTGGGAGTTTCCTTAAATTATAAATGACAAAGAGAGACTGAACCTATGTTTGTAATATTGAACAAGAACCAAGAATCTAGATTAAGGTTTTTGTCTAATAATTCAGTAGCTCTGAATGCAAAGGATGTAAGGTCTAATCCAAATGTTTAGAAGCCACCAATTTCAAATTGAGATATTAAAAAAATCTACATGCATACTCCAACAAAATGTGTATGACCGCACTTTTGTTGGATTGATTTGCAGTCTAGACATCTCAATTTGGAGCACTTTAAGTCACTGTTCCCATTTTCTGTAAGCAAGTAGGAGCATATGTATCAAGAATGGGAATTAAGACTAGCAAATAGCGACTTTTACTGAATCGCTATTTGAAAATTGCAATTTCCAATGTACCTTAGAGCAATATTGATTTTGATATTCCTTAGGATCCTCAATTGAAATTTAATGATTACCAAATAGCGATTCCCTAAAGTGGAAATTGCAATTAGGTAATTGCAAAATTGCAAATGTCGCTTTCGGGAGTAGCATGATTACATCACAATGAGGAAGTGAGTTGTTCCATGCTCTTTCCAGAACTTCAAAAAATATGTGTGACATCAAAGATAGCATCAAGCAGCTGAACACAACAGTGGAGGAGGGACAAAAATCAACTGTGGACAATTACATGGAGCTGACAAATTTCATGAGGGAAATTTGCACAGTCATGCAGCACGATCATGTAACACACCGTAGGCGCCATCACAAACTAATGTGCAGATTGAATGGTTTTAGCAGATCTATCCATCACTGTTAGAAATGGGGTTTTTGGTTGGCAGTCAGGTTACTCTGTCCAAGCAAAAACCCTCACTCTAGTCAGGGTAAGTCACACACAATCCAAGATTATCCTGTGCCCACCCTCTGGTAGCTTGGCACGAGCAGTCAGGCTTAACTTAGAAGGCAATGTGTAAAGTATTTGTGCAATAAATCATACAATACCACCATATAGCACCACAAAAATACACCACACAGTGTTTAGAAAAATATATAATATTTATCAGGATAATTGTAGGTCAAAACAAATAAAGTTGCAATGTGAATTTGTAGAGATATCACTGAAAAGTGATATAAAGTGTCTTAAGTCTTTAAAAAGCAAAGTCTCTTTCAAGCACAAAGTACCTGGTTTGGAGTGGAAAATCTCCTCAGAGGGCCACAGAAGAAGAGATACGTGGAAAAATGGTGTGTGCGTCGATTTCTCCTCAGCACACACGGACTTGCGTAGTTATTTTTCACACGGGGAAGTCGTGCGTCGTTTTCCGGCGCGTGGACAGTCTCTTTCTGTGGATCGCGGGGATTACCAAATGTCCCGGGTCTGTGCGTGGATTCTCCTGCTTGTTTTCCGGCTGCGCGTCGTTCTGCGGGGCAGCGCGTCAAAGTTTCGCTCTCACGGCAGGCGTCGCGTCGATTTCTCCTCTGGAGGTCGGGCGGCATTGTCCTTGCGAGGCCGTGCGTCGAAGTTCCGGTCGTCCCGAATGCGTCGCGTCGATCAGCGTCAGTGTGCGGCGTTTTTCTCGCCGCGGAACAAGCTGTGTGTCGAAACTTTCGGCGCACGAAGCGTCCAAGTGAAAAAGAGAAGTCTTTTTGGTCCTGAGACTTCAGAGAACAGGAGGCAAGCTCTATCCAAGCCCTTGGAGAGCACGTTCACAGCCAGACAAGAGTTCAGCAGGCAGAGGGCAACAGCAAGGTAGCAGTCCTTTGTAGAAAGCAGTCAGGTGAGTCCTTTAGGCGGCCAGGCAGTTCTTCTTGGCAGGATGTAGTTTCTGGTTCAGGTTTCTTCTCCAGCAAGTGTCTGATGAGGTAGGGCAGAGGCCCTGTTTTATACCCAAATGTGCCTTTGAAGTGGGGGAGACTTCAAAGAGTGGCTAAGAAGTGCACCAGGTCCCCTTTCAGTTCAATCCTGTCTACCAGGGTCCCAGTATGGGGTGTGGCAGTCCTTTGTGTGAGAGCAGGCCTTCCACCCTCCCAGCCCAGGAAGACCCATTCAAAATGCAGATGTATGCAAGTGAGGCTGAGTACCCTGTGTTTGGGGTGTGTCTGAGTGAATGCACAAGGAGCTGTCAACCAAGCCCAGCCAGACGTGGATTGTAAGACACAGAAAGATTTAAGTGCAAAGAAATGCTTATTTTCTAAAAGTGGCATTTCTAGAATAGTAATATTAAATCTGACTTCACCAGTCAGCAGGATTTTGTATTACCATTCTGGCCATACTAAATATGACCTTCCTGCTCCTTTCAGATCAGCAGCTGCCACTTCAACAGTGTATGAGGGCAGCCCCAATGTTAGCCTATGAAGGGAGCAGGCCTCACAGTAGTGTAAAAACTAATTTAGGAGTTTTAAACTACCAGGACATGTAACTACACAGGTATATGCCCTACCTTTCCCCCACACAGCACCCTGCTCCAGGGGTTACCTAGGGCACACATTAGAGGTGACTTATATGTGGAGAAAGGGGAGGTTTAGGCTTGGCAAGTACTTTTAAATGCCAAGTCGAGGTGTCAGTGAAACTACACACACAGGCCATGCAATGGCAGGCCTGAGACAAGGAAAGCGGGCTACTTAAGTGGGTGGCACAACCAGTGCTGCAGGCCCACTAGTAGCATTTAATCTACCGGCCCTAGGCACATATAGTGCACATTACTAGGGACTTATATGTAAATAAAATAGTCCAATCAGGTATGATCCAAGACAACCATGTTTAAAGGGAGAGAGCATATGCACTTTAGCACTGGTTAGCAGTGGTAAAGTGCGCAGAGTCTAAAAGTCAGCAAAAACAGTGTCCCAAAAGAGGAGGGAGGCAGGCAAAAAGTTAGGGGTGACCACCCTAGGGCTGTGAGGTCTAACAATCACCTTACAAAGTCAACTGCAACATTGTCTCCATGCAAGATTAGATGGCACATTTTAGTGGAGATGCAGCATGAGGCTTAGTGCAAGTCACAAATGCGATTGAACACATGCACACAGCACAGATCGTAGCGAACGGTGACTTAGGTGGAGAGGAAAGTGAGATGCTCTCCAGCCACAGTATTATTACTGCCCTAGATGAGAAATAGGCATTGTAGTTCCAGACAAAGTGCACCTACAGAGGGCTCACCAAGGCAAAGAGCAGAACACACCGAATGGCCAAGTGGAATGCGTGGGGGAAAAAAGTAGTTAGGAAAAGGTTGTATGTTTATGGTTTTTTTTTTGTTAAAGAACATTTGCTGACATTTGTAATGTCTGTGGTGACAATTTAGGTTGGGCACAGAATGTGCATTTAACATTAAGTTGAGATGTAAATTTATATGTTATCTGAAGTTAAGGTATTAAACATAAACATTGGCAAATCCAATCCAAAATGCATTTTCACTCATTATTTACCTTAAAAACTATTGCGGGTAATCTCTGCACATCGTTCTCTGCCTTCTACTGTCCTTGATCCATCTGCAGGTTGATGCGGTGGAACCGACTGCTCATCTTCATCAGACTAGGAATTTGACAGGGTCAGGGGTATGCCCCTAGATTTTGCAATGCTGTGAAGTATGGCGCATGTTGTGACAATTTTGCCAAGGGTTCTGGGCTGTATTGTAGTGCTCAACCGCTATTTGTGGAGGCATCTAAAGAGACTCTCTTACAGACCAAAAGTCCTCTTTGTCACATTTCTTGTCGTTTTACGTGCAACATTGTAGCGGTATTCATTTGCAGAAGAAGGGTTCAAATAAGCTGTTAAAATAAACAAGCGCAAAGCATACGCACTGTCTCACATGATGACAAGATCAAATAATGATGCACTGAAAAATAGTAATACAAATCTACTATATACTGCACAGTTGTAAGGAGAATTACCTAGCAGATATCCTTCTCCAAACTCACCACCAAGAAGCTGTGTGTAAATTCCAATATGGTGAAATATAAAAAAAATCATGTGTACTACCCGGGAATTTGGCAACTATATCAGTTATCATATTTGAGGCAGTGCATATCACTTGAATGTTCAATGAATGGACATTCTTGCGATTTCTGAAGAAGTATTAATTTTCAGATGGTGGACATTTTGAAACATGTGTCCCATCAATGCATCCAATGGCATGTGGGAATTAGGCCAAATGGTAAAAATTCAATTTAGTATGCTGCAATTCCAGTGCTGTGTTTGGAAGTCTGATGTAATCATTGATTTTCTTGGCCATTGAAGCCAGAAATGCTTGGAAAAAAGTGAAGCACACTTTGGGAAACCCCAACTGCTGCAGCTATCACACCCTGATAGCTTCCTGAGACCAAGAGGTGCAGGTAACATAACACCTGCACATGGGTGGTAATTCCATTTGTCCTGCGAGTGTGTTGCTGCAGTTGTAGATGAAGGTCAGAGATTCAATCTGAAATCAGGGCAGAATTTAATCTGTACTTCTGAAACATTTCCTCCTCTGTCTGATCAAACATGGTAATGCGAAATCTAAAAATGCACTTTTGCATTCCTCCCCCTTCTCTGCAAAACTGCCAGGATCCTTATCCTCCCCACCATGTGTGAAGAGAGAAGCCTTTGTGGGAAATGCAGATTTACTGTCTGCCTGTTTTTATAGGTTGCACCTGACTACCGCCTGATTTTAGTTAGTGGTAAATTGCACATGCAAAATCTTGATTTTGCAAATATGCGCAATTTAAGAATGCATCATATTTAGATTAGGCGAGTACTTATTTAGAAATCGGTAACTGTGATTCCCTATTTGGAGCAGCTATTTTAGGGAATCACAAAAATTGCGATTCCCTAAAATTGAACAGTCAATGCCTTTCATACATCAGGAAAGCCTACTTTGCATGTGAATGTAAATTGGCTTGATGCATCTGGCCCCTAGTTTCTCCACCGCAACCTCCAAGCTGACTCACAATACAATTAAGAGGTAAGGACAGTGAAAGTAAGAAAACCTATGAAAATGATTTTGCCTTTCCAAGAAAAAGTGAAAAAATATGCATGAAATTAAGATATAAATGCTAATAGTGGTTTGTCCTCGTGTTCTTCCTAACACTGTTGCTATATGAAAAGTAAAAAGTAAATTGAGCATAATAAGTGTTGCATTCAGCTCGGTACCCATTGAAATCATGTGCATGCAGGTGGGTGCATGTATTGCCCCTTTTGCACAGATATGCATGTTACACGGGGATCACAGGTTTGAATCCAAGTAGGGCCATCTAAAGCATTTCAACTTTATGAGATTAACAGAAAAAGCCCCAGTGAGTTGACCAATAGGAACAGATGTTGTTGATAGTGCTCCAAAATGGAAACATCTGCCATAACAAAAGAGACCTGGAAAACAGCTGTGCTATGCTTGATAAAAAAAAATAAAAAAAGGATTTCAAAGAAAGTCAAAGTTAGGCTAGAGGCACCCTTCAACTGAGGATGTGCAAAGTTTGGAAGTTTCATTGCATGCAACACCATAGGAACTTTTGTTAAACTAATGGTAGCAATGCAAACTGTGCAGTTACTTCAATAAGAAGAAAAAAACAGTGCACTGCCTCTTAGGACAAATTGGAGACCTGCACATTTTATCAGCTGACTGTCTACTCGAATGATTGTCATTATGAATTTTGAAGCCAAAATATTGACAGGTCAAAATATTGGGACCCCAATATCTAGGGAAGAAATATCGAATAGGTTAGTGCACAGAGAATGGTATAGATTTGCTATTTTAGCCCCACATCTATGTACCTCAAAAACACACACATCTATATATATATATGTATATATATATATATATATCACCAAGGTACACCGGTATAGAGAACCTATACAAACTTACCTTTCAATATTTTGTCCCTCTTTATTCTGATAAGGTATTGTGACCTGTTGATACTCTGGCTTCAATATTCACTGCCTACATCCGCTCAAATCTGCCCAAAAGCCTTCCCTGCCCAGAATCTCCCATAATGTTTCCCTGGCCCTACGGGTGCCAGACTTCCAGCTCAACCTGCCAGCACCCTTCATAACAGTTCCCCACTAATCCTTCCCCCCATCCCCAGGCACTACACTTGTTGCCCTCTTCAGCGCTTACTGGTGTCCTTGGAAGGGTAAAGCCCTTTGGCCGTTTAGTGCCCACACCTTATTAACAAGGCTCAGCTCCATATTTTTCAGACAGTAAAGGAACTGGATTGTGTTTCACATTCTTTGCACAGCTCATTTAATTTTGGCAGGATAGCAGACTGTTTTACAGGTCTTATGGTGGCGCTGGCGATGTACTAGCTATGTTTTTAAATAGTCACTGCTTTTGTGTTCCACTCAAACAGCTGAGAGATTCCTCCCTTTTGTTTAATGAACACATTCACCACGCAAATTATGTGTTTAGAGAATCTTGTTTTATAGAAGCCAGTGTTAGAATATTGCTCATAAACTGACTTTTAGAAATCGACTCAAAAATCAACTTTTAAACTCGGAAATCTTTGACTAGTGTTCACTAAAGTTCATTTGTGCCTCCTGTGGGACTATATGAAATGCATCAAACTTTAATGGTCTTAGCAAAAGTTCTAGTTAAATAATGGTATCTGAATTCCCTATTGAAAATGTAACATTAACTTTTGTGTAGTAGTGTGAGTAGTGACATTTGAGTGAGAGTCTTTATAAGAATGTAAAAATTGTATTATTAACCTGTATATAAGGGTTTTGCAAGCCTTAACTAAACACTGCATTTTAAACGTGGTTTTGCATCCGAAATTTCCACAATGACATGTACTTGGCTGAACTGCTGGCAAAGACAAATTCTTATTTTTTCTCTCTTTCTTTCCTCTTTGTTAGTTTTGAACTGTGTCTTGGTCATAAGAATTACATTTCATTGTGCAAATATTCTATGGCAACAAAGAAATGAATAGAGAGAATATTAACGCTTTATTTCCTGGCCATTTAACCTATACAAAGCATTACTGCGATGTTAGATTAATCCTATAAACTGTTTCTTTATGAATAGTCTGTGTTAGAAAGATATGTGAGAGTGGAAGTGAAATCATTTCAAACTTGTATAGTGCTTACCTTGACTTTCTTTGCCTTCTAGACACCAATTGGTGGGAAGAAGCCAACATGTTTCATCACATCTTGTAATAATAGTTAAATATGTCGTGTATTTAGAATGTTCTTTATCAAAACGTGCAATATTGATGGAAGCCGTCCTGTTCACCTGAAGACTTCATGCTCTGATTGGACAGAGTTTAAGATTATCTACCCAAGTTTTATAATTTGTTGCAGTATACAATGTTATAAAAGTATGTTCTCAGATTAGATAGACAGAGATTCAACCCTTTTCTTGAGAGACCCTTTTCTTTGAGAGACAGACTGCTACAGACTGGTGAAGATGCTCTTGAGGGAACTCTTACACATTTTGTCTTATTCTTTTTGCTTATGCATCTTGGATTCATTCTGAGACTGATTTACCCTGCCTGAACATATTGCTGGGATATTCAACTGAAATTCTCAGTCTCTTCTATGAGATTCTCTATTAGAAAACGATATGCTTTCACATTTAAAACAAGATCTCTTCATGGGTTCTTCTGATTTATAAATTTCACTGAATTATATTAGATTAGGGACTAGATTTTTAAGTGACACACTATATACTCCGTACTGTGATTTCCATCGAGATTTATTGATTTGCTAATAAAGAAATTGATGAACTAATGATTTATTAAAATCTTGAAAATAGAACTCACACTCTTGTTGTAGTTTAGCAGCGATTAGATTAAGCATTAGCAGAAGACATCTTGTATTTAGCAACCATTGTGAACATTTGGCGGAATCCATTTTGTATTTATGGCAGCCATTTTCTCTGCCACATGTTGCCATGTGCTCACCATGTGCTCTGTCCTACCTTTCTGTTAACTACTCTTGAAAATCTGCCTAGTGACAAGTTATATTTAGCATCTCCCACTTTCGCAAATGCCCAGGAAGGTCTGCAGCTGTTAGTCCTTGAAAACTGTTAGCCCCTCCTGCCTGTCGACTGTGCATTTCCACATGACCTTATATGTATAGAAGTCTTGCTTCTATAACTGTACCACCTCCTTTTAGCCCCTGCGTGGGTATAAAAGGACCATGCTCTCTCAGTTCAGTGTGCTACTTCAAACATTAACGAAGGGTGCTGTTTGAACTTTGTCTTTTATTTCAGTTTCTGTGCCAACTTCTTCCTATATGGTCTGAGGACTTTGTGCAGAGAAGTGTGAACCCCTTGCACTAGTAGGCCTTGCTGAGGCTTACTTCAACACTCTCATAATTGACTCTAATCAGATGGATTTGAATATTCTTGATTTTTTAATGTGAAGTTCATAATCTCATTTAAAATCTACCACAAAGACCTGGCCTCCATTGTTCAGTAGAGTTGTGGGACCTTTATAGTCCTGAAGGCTCTCAATAGTCCTTGGAATGCGTCAAATATGATACTTTAACAAAGTTGGTAGCAGCAACATGGTTAGGCAATAGAGAACAAGAACTACTAAAATTAAAAAGTGCCCTGAGATAGATAGATGCCAAATGCCCAATTGCCCAAAGCCCAAGTTCAAAGATTGACAAAATGCGGTTCCTGAAGCGGCTGTTGGTTGCAGATGGTGATTGCTGATTTTCCAGTACCTGGTGTAAGTATCAATAGGATTATGTGCTACATATGCCATGATTATTGTGAATTGTGATTGCACATTTAATTGTGATTTACAGAATAGTTGTTAATGTTTTCAAATTGTATGGCTGATGGTTATGCACTTTTGTCAAAGAAGAAGATGAAGAGTTTTTGGTCTAAGAAGTAGTCCAAGATCCCGGGACAGAGAAATAAGAGCTGATTTATGATTTTCTTCTCTACTAATGACTTGAAGTGCAGGATGTGAGATGCCATTGACTGCACATTTAGAGATAGGGACAGTAACAAATCTGTAGTGGTTGTACTAAAATTTATCAGTGTTGGGGAAGCCTCATGCATAAAGGTGACACAACATTGATTAGGTGATTTGCCGCTGGTCAAGATTTCATTGTTGTGTTTGTCAGAATTATTTTTAATTGAAAAGTCAGAAGGTGTGAAAACCTTAAAACTCCAGTTGTTAAATAGTACTTTGATGACTCTATAAGAAGACAATGATTGTTATTCTATGTTGCCTAGAGTTGTAGAATTGAAGCTTAGTGTGTGCATGAAGAAACTATAAAGAGGGTAAGCCTCTGCAAAGAGCGAGTTGTTGCGGTATTGTCACGCACTCACCTAATTCCAACTGAGGGGACGACACTGGAGTGATGCTAGGTCCCCACTCCCAACTCAAGAAGAGGCGGAGCCTAGGGATAAAACTCCTGGTACTCCCCAACTTCTAAAAGGGTCAAGAGGAGGAAGGGACTACTCCACAAGTGTTGCTCTGCTGAACAGGACTGTCACTGCTTGACCTTCTCATATAATTGAAGATGGATGTTTGCAAGTCAGCACTTCTGGTTATCATGAAAGCACAATGCAAGTTTTATTACATTTTCACAACATGGGGCAGATGAATCAGATACTCCAATGGAATCTTCTGGACCTCTTGAAGAAGAACTAGAAGTACTAAGTAGAGTTAAGTCACTCTACTGAAAACTTATAACATTGACTGGAGTTAATCGCACTCCAAAACCAGTACTCTGTACATATTTTGGAATCAAAGACATTCAAAAGGAAATAGAACACCAGGTTTCTCTGGGCACATAGGTTGGAAGTTAAACACTCTCAAAGTTTGTGTGAGACTAGGTTATTTTCGGAAATGGATTACATTTAAAAGTACATGGACTTTGAAACAAGTCTAGGCAGGACACACGGTTAGGACACTGCCTCTCTCAAGGTTGTGCTCTATACATCGGTCAGAACTCAATAATGCAAATTCACATGAAACAGAATTTTTCTTGTGACAAGGTTGGAGTTATCGACACTCCCAGGATTTTATTCTTACACTCTTACTATGCACTTGAAAACACAACAATACATAAAACAAAATAATTTCAAGTCACAAGGTTGGAGTCACTGATAGTTTCAAGGTTGTGCTGGGAACATGGACTGGAGTTAAGAGGCACTCCCAAGACAATCGGGAAACAAGATTACTTTTGGTATGCAGGTTTGAGTCGAGTACACTCCCACAGTATACTAGGAAACACAGTAACACTTGATTTGAGGCTGGAGTCATAAACACTCCCAAGGTACACTAGAAAAAACAGCAGCACTCAGTTCCAGATTGGAGTCGTAACCACTCCCAAGATATGCTAGAAAACACGATCACTCTCAGTACATAAATTGGAGGTGCAGGTTGGTGCAGGAGACATTCTCTAGTCCATGAGCAACACAGTTCATAAAACCATGACTACAGAAGTACAGAAGCAAGGAGATAATGAACAGGCCTGCAATGACTACTAAAGATTAGTGCGCACTAACCTGGGGGCAAGTACTTAACCTGGAAAGGACTTTACAGGAGTTCGGTGGTGGCAGGAGTGTCGTGGCTAGAAGTAAGAGAAGAAGTGGAATCGTAGCTCATGGAGGGAGACACTGGATGGTTCTCGGGGGTCAGGATCTAGAAGTCATCAAAAGGACCTGGAAGCCTGGAATGTCAGGTGGTTTACAGAAGAATTGGCAGATGGTGCTGAAACAAGGTTGAGCAGGAATGAAGCAAGGAAAGTCTGGGCAACTAGGAAGATGAGTGCGGGGATGAAGCATGCGCTGAACAGGAACACAGGTTCCAAGGGCCCAGGGACTGGAATTGGCACCACTTGGCAAAGTCAGGACTCCCAGCAGAGGAGCCCAGGCATTGGTAGATGAAGTCTTTGATGTCCCTGAGGCTTTGCAACAGGAGGCAAGCCCAGTCCAAGCCCTTGGAGAAACTTCATAAGCAGGATACACAGCAAGGTCCAGTCTTTGTCCTCTCCAAAGCAGAAGCACCAACTGCAGGCCAACCCACCAAAGCACACACAGCAAAGGGGAAATACTCCTCCTCATAGCTCTTCAGCTCTTTTCCTTGGCAGAGTCTTCTCTTGATCTAGAATTGTTCTAAAGTTGTAGGGGCAGCAGTCCAGTACTTATACTCATTTCTACCTTTGCAGTGGGCAAAGTTCAAAGGAAAGTCTTTGCCTTTCCTGCCCTGTTGGCAGAAGCATTCTAGGGGATTGGAGCCTGAATTGTATAAAGACAGGCACAGCCCTATTGAGGTGCAAGTGTCAGCTCCTCCCACCACTCTAACCCAGGAAGACCCATCGGGATATGGAGGACACACCTCAGCTACCCTTTGTGTGTCTGTCTAGAGTGAATCCACAAGCAGCCCAACTGTCAGTCTGACCCAGACGTGTATTCAGCAGCCAGGCAGGGGAACAGAATGATTAAGCAAGAAAATGCCCACTTTCTAAAAGTGGCATTTTCAAACTTATTATCTAAAAGCCAACTTTACCAAAAGATGTATTTTTAAATTGTGAGATCAGAGACCTCAAACACCATTTATATATCTGCTCCTAATTGGAAATTACACTGAAAGGATATATCAAGGCAATCTCCATGTTAACCTATAGAAGAGATAGGCTTGCAATAGTGAAAACCGAATTTAGAAATATTTCATTAGCAGGACATGAAAAACACACCAGTACATGTCCTATCTTTTAAATATACTGCACCCTGCCCACGGGGCTACCTTGGACCTACCTTAGGGATGCCTTACATGTACTAAAAGGGAAGTTTTAGGCCTGGCAATTAGGTACACTTGCTAGGTCGACATGGCAGTTTAAAACTGCACACGCAGACACTGCAATGGCAGGACCAAAACATGTTTACAGGGCTATTCATGTGGATGACACAATCGGTGCTGCAGGCCCACTAGTAGCATTTGATTTACAGGCCCTTGGCACACAGAGAGCACTACACTAGGGACTTACTAGTAAATAAAATATGCCAATCGTGGATAACCAATCATAATCACAATTTTCAAAGGGAGCACTTGCACCTTAGCACTGATCATCAGTGGTAAAATGCCTAGAGTTCCAAAACCAGCAAAAACGAAATCCGGCACACACTCAAAAATACAGGAGGCAGGGGCAAAAAGACAGGGGAAACCACACCAAAGATGCCAGGTCTAACAACGGGAGATCCAGGTGACTCAGGAGATTTTTTGCACTGGATTTTGCCCCAGCAGTACACCCAGATTTGGGGCTTTTTTGATCACCCGGTTTTTGGACTTTTTTCTGTGGCTGAGCCTCATTACCGGTGTCTCACCCACAGTAATCAACCAAGAAATGGACTGCATGTGTTTACCGCCAGTTTCTGCCTGTTAGGATAAGACCATAGCGATGCAGCAAGGGTAAGGGGCCCTTGTTTGGGTACATGTGAACATGTATGCAGGCTGTGATTGGTAGACTGTTTTTGTGCGCAGCCCGGTAACAGCACACAGGTAGCTTGGTGCAATGGGAAACATGCAGGTATATATAATCACCTGTTAAGTGCCTCATGAAGGAAGTATACACTAATAGGGAAAAGTCAGTGTGCTTTACTGTTTCAACTATAGTGACACTCTATTATACACCTAGGGAGGGAACTTCCTTAGAGTGTAGTTCCCTTCTACTTGGCCTAGAGAAACCATTGACATCTTGAACTAAAGTATAAGCTGTGCAGGAATCAAATTTCCCACTTCCAAAATGATAACTGTACATCTTGTGGATAATTCAGAGTTTTTATATTCCCCTGGCTCAGTTCAGCATCAGAGCCCTGGCCTGCTGTCACCTTGCTGTGTTCAGTAATTATGTTTTCCCCAGCAGCAGGAACAAAGGCCGTCCCCACACAAAAGGAGCAATTAGCACTACGTCTCCTTGCTCCTGAGGTGGAAAAGGGGTGGTGCGGAATGCTCTGTATCTATTGCCCAGCTGTCACACTGCACAAGGGATGGGCCTGCCTAAGCCCCCTGAACAAAGGAGAGTGTCCAGACAACTCGAGCCAAACCAATGGTGGCTGCCTTTTGAATTCTATTGTGCAGGTCCCTGGCAGTGATGTCAGCGAAGAGTGAAGCTGAGACCCCAGGACCTGATTTGACCAGTGACTTCTTGATGATGCCATTTGGGTTTTCCCAACATGATGTGCAGGAGGGTTGTGATGGGGCGGAGAGGTGATGTGGAACTCCATGATTAGTTAGGGGTGCCTGTCTTCTGGAACTTTCCTTTCCCCTTGATAATCTCTTGCACAAGTGAAAGGCTTTCTTCTTGCCTCCGGGTTTTGCACCCACTGTGCTGCTGAATCCTGGGAATGCCATGGAGAACTGAACCCCCACTCAGGATTAGGACCAGTCGGTCTCCCCAAGCACCAGTGAGACTGGCCCCCTTACTCTAGCTGAGGACCAGTTGGGTGAAGCCCTGGACTCTTCTGCACCCACCAACAAAGCCCAAAGGAAAACTGGTTCACGAAGCCAGAAGCACTGGCTTTTGGAGGACTACACTACTTTGGGGATGAGAAAGGTTGTTGCAACGCCTGTGGTGGATAGAGGTCACCACCAGGAGTATAATGAATCCAGGATCGTCCTAATCGGCCTATCAGGGCCTGAGCTATGGCATTTTAAAGTTTAGCAACCTATGACCTAATTCACCTCTACAGCGCAGGGGGTTCTGCTGCCGTTAGATCAGCTTTACCCCGGGACGGGCCCTGAGGGTGGTACAAGAAAGCTGCACTGATTTTGGGGCAGAGGGCCTGTATTGCTCCCCCCTCCCTGTGTTTCTAACTCGCCTGGAGACCACATCCCCCAGGCGGATTCATATTGCAGGGGCTTAGACCCCATCCCTCGACCCCGAACACAGCAAGGATGTGGGGAAGTGCTGCAGCGCTTCCCTGTTGGAGACAAGAGAGGCCCAGGACCACATCCCCGGGCCCCAGAATCTGGCGTGTTGCAGCCACTACTAAACCCGTCTGCCCGCTGGAACAGGCAGACACAAGTAAGGATTGCCAACTCCCTCAGCCACGTACACGAGTGCGGGCCAAGCGGGGAGCTGGTGAGGGCAGCTGGGGGGCTCCCCATGCTGTCCTCCAACGACAGTCACCTCTGGGGTGCCCGGATGAGACTGGGCACCCCTCTCTCTAAAAAATAAAAAGGGGAAATGTGGTGTGAGGTCACCTTTTGAAGAACCAAAACAAGGAAAATCCTCAGCACAGCTCTCCCCGGCACAGCGGGAGAGCCAAACCTACAATATTCACTGTACTTGTGAAACTTGCCCCATAATGCTTTGCATGGCATTCTTTTTACAACACATTTGTGCCCATAACTCAGCCTGTTGTGGTCATACGATGATGGGGCCGCCATCAAAGTGTTCAGCATGGTGTACCTTTTCTCCCTGGACCCTCTTTTGGGTCCACACCCTAAGTTGAAGTGGACCTCAAAATCATCACCATCCCTGGTTTTTGCACTGTTTTTTTCAAACTTTTCCTAAACTGGAGCTTTTGTTCTGCAGCTGGGAGTGATTCATGTTCCTGAGGAGTTGTGTGTGCTACTATTCTGAAAGGCCTGAAAATGTGTAATGTACTATGCGCTCTGGGAACTGAAAGTGTGTTTACACTGTAATGTTCTTTGCTCCTCTGTTTTAATGTGAATATGCGTTCTTGTGGCTGATTGTATGGTTACACTACAATGCTTTTTCAAACTGCTATATTTATTGTGGTGTCCTTTAGGGGCTGTTCTGCCCAGTACAATCTAATTCACAGTATATGAGGATGCACAACCACAAGGTTTATTTCTGAAAAATGCTTTATTAGGTCTTCATGATGATTGCATATGTTTTGTTGATCCATCATTATTGCAATTATGAGATTACATCATACCAAAGTATTATCCTTATTACAATATGATGTTTGAACACTCTTGATATGTTTGGGTGACCCCTCTAGAGGGTCACCAGGGTTGCATCATGTCAGCTATGGTATGTTCTCTCTGCCAATGTATAGTTGTAAATCATTGTATAGTATTTAGTAGTATGTGTATGTTGGAAAATGGGTTATTGGTAAGGGCAGGTAAGTACCTACACTTAGCAATAGGCCACTAACCTCCACTTAGGTCCAGTTAGGTCTCAGTAAATTAAACCCTGCTCAACACTTGGTAGCTTGGCAACGAGCGACAAGGCTTAACTTAGGAGACAGGGGGTAAAGCATTCAAATATCACAAAACAGTAATTAAATAAAACACAGGAAACAGTTTAAAAATCCAAAACCAATTTATAAAAATAGATTATATTTTTATCTTTAAAATGACACAAACACGAATAAAATCGGATAAGGGGAACTGGAGATATGAATTTTTTAAATAATTATTGTTTTTTAGTTCCTAGAAACAAAAAGCGCCAATCGGGTCATCTGGTTGCACCTCGACCGGGGCAAAGTCAAAGTTTAAGGCCGACCGCGATGGAGTACGCCTCGGCTACAAGCCGCGGGAGGCCTCGGTTAAAAGCTTCACACTTAGTCGTTTTTTTGAAGATTTTCTTCAGCGGGACGAACCTGCCAGTCCAATCTGACCTCCTGGAACCCTTCATCAGATACGCGTCGCGGGAATCCTCGGTGAAGATTTTTACCTTCGGACTTAGTCGTTTTATCGAGGTGAAAATCCTTCGACTGGGGTAAACTTGGATCTTGATCCGACGTCCTTGGAGCCCTCCTCGGATGCGCTGGCTGGGAGGTCCCGGTCAACTTTATACGTTCGGACTTAGGGGGTGATTCTAATTCTGGCGGGCGGCGGAGGCCGCCCGCCAGAATTCCGCCCCCATAATACCGCTCCGCGGTCAGAAGACCGCGGAGGGTATTATGAGTTTTTCCCTGGGCTGGCGGGCGGTCTCCAAAAGACCACCCGCCAGCCCAGGGAAAAACTCCGTTCCCACGAGGATGCCGGCAAGGCAGACACTGAAATACCTTGCGGGGCCCTCTTACGGGGGCCCCGCGACCCCCCCCTACCGCCATCCTGTTCATGGCGGCTTTCCCGCCATGAACAGGATGGCGGTAGGGGGGTCAGAATCCCCCATGGCGGCGCAGCAAGCTGCGCCGCCATGGGGGATTCTGAGGGCAGCGGTAAACCGGCGGGAGACCGCCGGTTTACCCTTTCTGACCGTGGCCAAAGCGCCGTGGTCAGAATGCCCTGCGGGGCACCGCCGGCCTGTCGGCGGTGCTCCCGCCGACCCTCGCCCCGGCGGTCGAAGACCGCCGGGGTTAGAATCAGCCCCTTAGTCTCTTCTTTGGAGATTTTCTTCACCGGGACAGACCCGCAAATCAGGCTGGGTTGCGGTTGAGGCAAGCGGGCTAGAGTTGCTGCGGCGGGTCGGTCCCTCTATGGAGCTTTTTTTCAAAAGTTCTCCAAAGTTCTCCAAACTTCTGGGTCTTCTCCCAGATGTGCTTTTAAAGTGCTTTAGGGGTCCACAGCTCACCCCAAGGGTCCAGAAGCTCTGAGATGATCCTTGGGGTGTGGACTACAACTCCCAGAATGCACCTGGCGCAAACTCCTTTTTGGCCACTGGGCAGTGATAAGCTGGTTGATTTCTTCAGGAGTTGGTGCAGGGGACTCTGGTTAGCAATTTTTCACCTGTAGCAAACAGGGAGTCCCTCCTTGAACCAGTTGAAGCCAGGCAAAGTCCTTCTTGTGGTGAAGCCCAAGTGTGCAACTGGTGCAGTCCTTCTGATTGCAGGTTCCAGGTGCAGGCCAGGGATCTAGCAGGGCAGTCCTTCTTCTCCTTTGGTTCTTCCTTGTTGGAATCTAATGGGGATCTGAGGTGTGGGTGCAGGTCTGCCTGTTTTATCCTTGCTCCTGGGTGAAAAACAGGGGGGTCCTGACTCTCCAATCAGGTGCAGGGTCCTTCCCCCTGTGATGACAACTTCCTGGGAAGTGTGGCAAAAATCAATCCCAGGAGGCAACATTCCTCAAAAATCCATCATGGCTGAAAATTTATTTTGGAGTTTACATCTGGCTGACCCCACCCACTGGTGTGGCTAAAATCATAAACACACCCCTTTCCTGCCCTCTCTTAATCTAATCAAGGGGGCACCTAGTTGTCTGGGGTTGCGGGATGTGGGGGTGTTGCTGGGTTGCTCCAAATGTCCTTCTCTGCCTTTGAAGACCAGTTTGGCAGCCCTCCCCCTTCCTGCCTCACCATCTGCTGAGGGGAGATTCCCTCCCACAGGCACATCTCTTTGTGTGAAGCCAGGCCACTTCACACCTCATCAGAGGCTGGCCAATCAGGGCACAGCAGCAAAAACAATGCATGGCTGAAATTGGCAACTTTTCAGGTAAAGTTTAAAACTCTTTACCTGAACAAGTTATATCAAATCCCACAACTGGAAGTTGTGGGATTTATTATAACCGTTAATTTGATACCAAACTCTTTGTATCTGTCATTTAAGGGGACTTTAAAAATTAAAATAAAGTCTCCCCATTCTAGCCTATGAAGGCCATTCACTACAATGAGGGAAAAACGAATTTGGCTGTTTTGACCTCACCAGGGCTTATAAAACTACTTTTATAAGGTCCCTGCTTATAGGTACATAGCACCCAGCCCTAGGGGCATATAGGGCACACTTTAGGGGTGACTTATATGTCAAAATAAGGTAGTTTAAGACTTAGGAACTACTTTTAATTCCAAAGTTGAATTTGCACATAACGTTAATTTAAAAGCTGCCAACAAGGCAGGCCTGCCCTTCAAATGACACTGGGCACCTCAGCAGTGCACCTATGGGTGCACTACCTATGCTGTGGTCCCTAAACCTACATGCCCTACCATATACTAGGGACTTATAGGTAGGTTAACTTAGCTAATTATAATTAGCCTAATTTGCATATCCACTTTACACAGAGCACTGGCCCTGGGACTGGTAAGCAGTACCCAGGGAACAGCCAAGAGTCAGTAACCACCAGTACCTGTCCAAAAAGTGTAGGGGTGACCAGGGCAAAAAGGAGTACTTTCCTACAGTGCATGATAAATGTACTTCTTCTTTTCCCAAAAAGGTACTGACTGGACAATCATTTATTAAGTGTTATTATTGCGTACTAGTGATTGGTGATTCCCAGCCCACACCACCTCCCTTGAGTAGGGCCTAGACTGCTCCGCCTCGCTACCCGGTGAGAGGCAAATACTATAATGGGTGCTTGGTTCCAACTAAGGACACCTTTTAGACTTGGCATCCTTGGCGTGATCTCCCCTAACTTTTTGCCTCTGTCTCCCAGGTTGTTGATGTGTGCTGGACTCTGATTTTGCTGTTTTTGTTACTCTGGGTGCTCTACCACTGCTAACCAGTGCTAAAGTGCAAGTGCTTCTATATAAAATGTGTATGTAATTGGATCTCCATGATTGGCATATTTGATTTACTGGTAAGTCACAAGAGGTGCCCAGCGCCTGTAAATCAAATGCTACTAGTGGGCCTGCAGCACTGGTTGTGTCACCCACATTAGTAGCTCTGTAATCATGTCTCAGACCTGCCACTGCAGCGTCTGTGTGTGCAGTTTTAAACTGCCAATTCGAATTGGCACGTGTACCCACTTGCCAGGCCTAAACCTTCCCTTTCCTTACATATAAGACACCCCTAAGATAGGCCCTAGGCAGCCCCATGGGCAGGGTGCAGTATTTGTTTAAGGTAGGACATATTCTAATGTGTTTTATATTTCCTAACAGTGAAATACGACTAAATTAGTTTTTCACTGTTACAAGGCCTATCCCTCTCATAGGTTAACATGGTAGCTGTCTTTAAATATGATTAAAGCGTAGATTCCCTTTGGGAGCGGATAGACATGTGGAGTTTGGGGTCTCTGATCTCACAATTAAAAAATACATCTGTTAGTAAAGTTGATTTTAAGATTGTGTGTTTGAAAATGCCACTTTTAGAAAGAGAGCATTTTCTTGCTTAAACCATTCTGTGACTCTGCCTGTTTGTGGATTCCCTATCTGGGTCAGTTTGACAGTTGGGCTGTTTGCACCTCTGTCTAGGCAATGACACAAAGGGAGCTGGGGTGTAGCCTGCATGTCCTGATGAGCCATCTGTGCTAGGAGGGAGGGGAGGGGATGAGTGGTCACTTACACCTGAAAGGGCTATGCCTGCCCTCACATAATGTAGTCTTCAACCCCCTGGTGTTTGTCTGGAGTCTGGCCTGAGCAAGGCAGGATTTCACAAACAAGAGAGACTTTCCTTTGAAGTAAGCCTTCTTCAAAGGCCAAAATGGGTATAAGAAGGGCACCCAAAACCACAGACTTTAGATCTCTTCTGGAAGTCAAGAGTAACCTCTGCCTGGAGAAGAGCTTAAGAGCTGAGGAGAAGTGCTGCCCTGTCTGTGACTGTGCTTTGTGGAGCTATCCTGCAGTTGCTGCTTCTGCCTGGTGAAATGTGATGAAGACTGGACTTTGTTGTGCATTCCTGCTTGTGGAGAAATCTCCAAAGGCTTGTCCTCAGCTTGCTTCCTATTGTTGAAATCTCAGGGCCATCAAAGACTTCCCCTGCCAGCACCTGGACTCTCTGCTGAGACTCCTGCCCTGCCAAGTGGTGCCCTATCCAGTTCCTGGGGCCTTGACAGGTGAAGCTGGCAGACCAAGATTGAAAATCCATGCACCGACCGCCGTGGTGGGAAATTTCCAAAACAACCTCTGAGACAGGGCTTAAGAAACGACGCTCCGCCGGCTCCATGGTTGAAATCGATGCACCGCACAGGGTGCAGCTGGAAGGTCTATGCACGCTGCTCGAGAAACAACGCGCTGCATCACTAACGGAGTTTGGTAACATCGCAACCCACACAGCGCGGTTTTGCTAACGCCGGGCGGCAGGATTTTCAACGCAAACCTTGCTGGGCGAGGAAAAACAACGCAACGCATGCCCGGGCCTGAGTACTTCCCGGATCGACGCATCGCTCTCCTGTGGAAAGGAAAAAGGATGCACGCCGATCCGACCGGAGAAGGAGAAATGACACACGGGTTAGATTGCGGGTGAGAAATCGACAGACCGCTTACCTTTTTCAGCGCATATTCGCCTGTGCGTGTTATTTTGAAGAAACCCATGTGCTTTTCAACGCTAGCAGTGTTTTACCTGTTTACAAAAGGATTTAAGACTCTTTTGCTTTTGAAATTAATGACTTGTGCAGGTTGGATTTTCGTTGTTTTGGTCTTGTTTTGTTTAGATAAATATTCCCTATTTTTCTAAACCTGTGTTGTGTCATTTTGTAGTGTTTTCATTACCGTACTGTGTGTGTTGGTATAAATACTTTACACCTAGAACTTAAGCCTGTCTGCTTGTGCCAAGCTATCAATGGGGTGAGCTGGGGTTAGCTGAGGGTGATTCTCCTTTACCCTGACTAGAGTGAGGGTCCTTGATTGGACATGGGGTAACCTGACTGCCAACCAAAGACCCCATTTCTAACAACACCTGAGGAACTTTTATTTGTGATGGCCACACAACTAATAGCCCAATTTCCAACAAGGTGAGTGCAGGTAAGCTAATTGCACAAGACTTGATGGAAGCTTGTGTGGGCCCATATACAGGTAAGAGGCCAAGCCCCAATTCTACTTCAGAAGGGCTATTTATACAGGAAGCCAAGAGTGTTTCAGACGGACATGTGCCTCACATGGAGGGTTCCAAAGGAACCTGTGGAAAGTCATGTGTTACATACAAATGAGCATGGCTTAAGAGGCATCAGGTGCCAACAGTAATTGACAACAACAAGTAGAACAGAACCCACGTGCATGATGGTACAGCTTTATGGTTCACAATGAAAACCTGACTATTCCTAAGAGGGCATGTGATATCTGCAGGTGCAAACTAGATGAGACTTGCATAGCAATACACACGGGAGGGTCACTGGTTCAGGCCTAACAGGAGGGGGAAGTCATGGAGCATTTGAGGTGGAAATGCATCACAGTGAAAGGAATGACATGAGGCCGGTGAGTAATACTCACTGTACATAGGGCACAAGATTGAGTCATGACACGTCATTTTGGGCCACACTGGTATTGGTTGGTTGGTGTAAACTTTGAGCCGAGAATGCTTGAAGCTGTGTGAAGAGACGTGCAGTAATTAGTGGAATAGTTTACTGAGACACATTGAGATTGGAAAGGCTTTCTGAAATTTGATGTATACAGAACAGAATCAAAACATGGAAGCTTTGCATTTTGATTGTTTGTCATTTGTTGAACTAAATGCAAAATAATTTCATTTTTCAAAGCTATTAGGAGTATAATTAGAGGTGATCTCACTATTGCTCTTCAGAAGGATAAAGAGGCACCCCCTGAGGGTACTCCAGGAAATCATATGATGATTGAGGAAGGGCTAAATATATGTATGGCATTGCCAATGGTGCAAGATTATTAAGAAAGAAGGTCCATTAAGTTTTCCAAGATAGATTTAATTTGAGAATTATTGACAGAGTATAGGAAATATTTTTTGAGATGAAACTACCTCCTAGACCTACAGTTTAAAGCACTAACGGCCAGATTTATACTTTTTGACGAAAAAATGCACAACGCAGTTTTGCTTCAAAATGTTTATCACTGGCTAGGGCCATTTTTTAACGCCACCTGGGCATCATATTTATACTACGACGCTGGGTGGTGGTAAAAACAGGTTAGAGTCAAAATTTGTGACGTTAACCATTGCACCTTGTCATAAGGCAAAATGACATTAACACCAGAAAAATGACTCTAACCTGTTTTATGACACGTAAACATGTCACAAAACATGAATGCCCCATTTTTACCTGCATTAGCATCAAATACAGACGCTAATGCAGAAAACAGTGCAAAGGAGAGGCAAAATGGAGCCAGAAAGCCAGGAGAGACCCCAGGGTGACTCCAGACAACCAAGAACCAGCCAGCAGGACACACACAAGACCCAGGGCAGGGAGAAGAAAAAGAGAAAGTGTTGTTTCAGTGCAGAGGAGCATGAAATTCTGGTGAGAGAGGTGACGGAGCACCAGCCACAACTATTTGTCACCTCCAAAGTGCCAATTGCCAGACGAGAGGCAATCTGGCAGCATGTACATATGCAGCACATAGGATGGAAGGCATGCCTTATGACTGTGCCCCTGGATGTATCATCACAACATCTCTTGCATTTAGTAAAAAAAAAACTACCAACATGACCAAGACATCAGAGACTATGAAGTCAGTCAATACCATTTCTGGGGTTACGTCATGGTGATGTCCCTTGCAGAAACACCTTCCGACGGCTTTGTCTCATTGCAAAAACACATGTGTGCTTACATCTCACAGCACACGTTACATTGAAACCTTTCCCAACGGTACCCAGACATGTGTCAGAAGCACCAACACCGCACACATAAACAATACATTCTCAAAAGACATCCACTACTCTATCATGCAATAAGGATTCCTCTCAGGGTGCAGGGAAAATTAATCTGGGCAGGCGCTGGGGAAATAGCAGGGTGGTCATGTATCACAGGAAACATGCCATTACCCAGTGTAACTAAACTGGTGTAGTGTGAAACCACACATTTTGATGCTGATCAGAACTATGCCACTAGAGAAAATATGTACTACAGACTGCAATCTGTAGGTCACAACAAAAACAGGCTGAGCCCACAACTACTCTGACACAATCATGTGAGACACAAGGGAATGGGGAAATAACCACACAAATACAACACATGGGCCCTCATTCTGACCCTGGCGGTCAAAGACCGCCAGGGCGGAGGACCGCGGGAGCACCGCCGACAGGCCGGCGGTGCTCCAATGGGGATTCCGACCGCGGCGGTAAAGCCGCGGTCGGACCGGCACCACTGGCGGGCTCCCGCCAGTGTACCGCCGCCCCATTGAATCCTCCACGGCGGCGCAGCTTGCTGCACCGCCGCAGGGATTCCGACCCCCCCTACCGCCATTTAGATCCCGGCGGTCCGACCGCCGGGATCCGGATGGCGGTAGGGGGGGTCGTGGGGCCCCTGGGGGCCCCTGCAGTGCCCATGCCACTGGCATGGGCATTGCAGGGGCCCCCGTAAGAGGGCCCCTACATGTATTTCACTGTCTGCTGCGCAGCCAGTGAAATACGCGACGGGTGCAACTGCACCCGTCGCACAGCTTCCACTCCGCCGGCTCGATTCCGAGCCGGCTTCATCGTGGAAGCCTCTTTCCCGCTGGGCTGGCGGGCGGTCTGAAGGCGACCGCCCGCCAGCCCAGCGGGAAAGTCAGAATTACCGCCGCGGTCTTTCGACCGCGGAACGGTAACCTGACGGCGGGACTTTGGCGGGCGGCCTCCGCCGTCCGCCAAGGTCAGAATGAGGGCCATGGTGTATGACTGTCAACATAATGGTGTACAGGTTTGCATTGTTCGGAGGGGGATGGTGCAGGGATAAGTCTGGTGTTGGTAACACGTCAAGTGCAATGTACCCTTTGCGGTTGGCAGTACGAGTCACACGTTGGGATGGCGGGTGGAAACCTGTCTGCTCATAGTATCCCTGTGGGGCGCTTAGCACAACATTGTTGATGGATCAAATTGAGTCAGTGCCAGTCTTGGGGTGCATTGTGTGTGACAGGGTATGCTGCCCTTAGCCCTGCAAAGTTGGGCAGTGGAAAGGGCAAAGAGGCAGGACATGAGTCACCCTGCACTTCCCATGCCAGGTGCATGGGCTGTGCAGGGGCACCCAGGGGCACACCCCACCACATCACCACCAACCTTTTCATGGGGGTTTCGCCACCATGCAAAGGCTGGTGGAAAAGCGGAAACATACCTGGAGGGTAGCGCTGATCGTAATACTGGTCTGGTGTCACAAGACAGGTGGCATTGCCAGTCTGTAAGCTGCCGGCAACCTGCCAGTGCCAGGCCATTGGCCCATTCACCACTATCACCTGCGCTGTTGGGGTGGCCACATAGACAATGGCAGTCAGATGGTCATAGGACTGCCAAATTTGTCATGAGGGTCCATGTATGCACCAGTATGACTACCTGCAAAATCACAATGAAACTAGCTTGATGCCCTGACCTAAGTTAAATTCCAGTTAACTGGCTATGTCCATAAACTAATTTACCATCAGGCACTGTAATATACAAAATGATGAACACAGCAACAAATGATGCCCATGCTGGCCATCCCTGGGTCGACCCCTGTGTCTGTGTCAATTTAGCTGCACTGCCACTATGCTTCATCACTTGCATCATAGTGCAAAGATGGCTGCATTGAGGGGGAGACCATAGTTGTGTAGGAAGGCACAACTTCCATCACAGACAGAAGATTAAATGGAAATCTGCTAGGTCCAGGTGTGCTGTGCAATGTAGTGCACATACACATGCATCAAAATGAGGAGCTATCAATGGAAACAACCGTGTAGGGGCTCGGCAATGCCATCCCTGGGGTGTTGCACGGTTTCTGTACCGCCCGGGTGTATGTGAAACATGTAAGACTGGGACAGGGGCATATCGTCATGTGTGTTGCTGAGGCTTGACCACTGCAACACCCATTGCAAGAAACTACCATGCAAATGGGTGCATAGGGAGGCTTGACAATAACAAGATGCTGTCAAGCCACACAAAGGATATACATCACACCTATTAGATATGGCGCAGCCAATTGTGCCACCTGAGCTTCCCCTCATTTGACACTTAGGTCGGGCAAAGGGCTGAATGACTGCAACCATGATATACAGGAACAATGTTTGGGAAGTAAGATGACAATGAGCCTCCAATAGCAAGTTAGTGACGTGACATGTAAACTGCCACAACACAGAAAGATTGATTTTACACCATCTTATTGCAGAGGATGATGGCTCTCCTTCTGATCTGCCTGTCCTGGAGTACCCTAATGACCAGGATGACCGTCTGAGAACATCAGCCAAGAGACCCTCCAAGAAGTCCTGGTATCCCTCCAGACACCTCCTCAAGTCGCAAGGAGGACAAAAAATGGTTCAGACATCCAAGAAGCCCCACCCAATACCCCAATAGTATGACCTGCCAGCACCAACACAGGTGAGGACTCTGAGGACCCAGGCATCAGCTTTGAGAGGACAGTGGTAGGAATCCAGTGAGAGCTGTCCAAGCAGGTACGGGTGGGGATGGAGACTGTGGCAGCCAGCCTAGAGGGTATGCGCACATGTCTCATTATGGCCAATAAACATACTGCAGCCAAACAAGGCACACATTCCCCACTGCATGGAGTCCAGCAGTGTCTTAGGGACATAGCTGCTGCCATGAGGGAGAGGCCGCAACAACTGCCCTCTCAAACTGGCAGCAGCGTGCTGTAGAACAAGATGGACTCCATGCACCGGGAACTGGTCTCCCTCAGGGCAGACATGGCTGCATACCACAGGGATGTTGCTGCTATACTGAAGAATCAGCAGCTCCTCCTTGCTGCAGGGATGCCATATGTTCTTCCACAGATGGCACCTGCCGGGAATAGGGCTTCCACATCTCCAACCACTGAAATGTGTGTGCCCCCTTCTTCCTCCCCACCATCACCATCAAGGGCAGAGGAGACACCACACACATCGGAGGATGAAGATGTGGAACAGATCATCTTAACTCGTAAGACTTCCCGGTAGCACCAGCTCATGCCACATGGGCAGTGTTCTCCTTTGTCCTGTGCTTGAGAAAATGCCAGTGGTAGCACACTTTGATATGTTCACATTTCACACACACACTGTTGACCTGTCTTCTATGGACTTTCATTGTCTCTCACTTACCAATTGGCAATTATTGTTCCTCTGCACTTAAGAACACTTCATCAAGCATGCCCATGACATGTCCCCACCCCTGGACTTGCATTGTGTCACGATTGTATGAATTTCACAAATTGGGTCACTGACCTGGACATTGAAAATATTGCACTACAACACTTGTAAATAAACACCTCCTACACAAACAGCATGTCTTTGTGTATTGTGATCCATCTACTATGCTTAGTAATTGTGATGTGTGTAACCATGTAATTAGTCACAGAGTGTTAGTACAAAAGTGCTATACTATGGGGCACATAACTACACACAAGGTCCCAACATGACAAATGTCAATGCTGGCCTCATCCCCTACAAGCAATTCACTGAGTATGTCAAAAATGAATAAAACATGTATGCTTCACTTACTACATACGGCAGGAATGGCTGTATAACAGTTCTAGGGCAATATTGTCAGCTGGGAGTACCAGTAGAACACATTGGTATGATACAGAGGTACCTAACCTCATTAGTGATTGCCACCGGTCAGTTTTGCATGTAGGCTGTTGTCAGATGTTCAACAGTTCCTAACATTCCTACAGAGTACCCCAACACTGACAGATGAATTACCACACCTACCTGTCTAATACAAAGTAAACATAGCCACCTTGAGTGGTGTGTACACTGGATGGCAGATGCATGGACAAGTAGAAATGTTGTTGCTGCCAATGTGACTGCTCGGTTGTCAATAGGTGATGCACATGTCAAGAGAGGGATTTGGAGGCAGGACAGAATCCCTAGGCCAACACACAATTTGCACTGTGCACTCATTGGAAGACCCTGAGACACAAGCATATGACTCGAAATGTATAGGAGTATGCAAAAATGTTTAAGTATTAAACTAAACTAAAAACATTAATAAACCTACCCTATCCTACATTAACCTACTCTAATTATACTTAATCAACAACTAAAGCTAAATACCCTAAGCTAAACTTACCTAACACATTTAACACCACACTCTAAAAATTGGCCTCCCACCCCCCACAAGTTACAAGACACATGCAGGACAACATATACTAATACTACACATATACTAACTAAATCTAAACAAATATATATATTTTTGTAATTTCTTTGTATTTTTGTAAAATAGAAAACACATAGATACCCTCAATATGACCCCCCACCCACCCACCAATCAACACGAAATAAGTTAATGACGCATCTCCCAAATCCACTTATCCTATCTAAACTACATACTTACACTAACCTAACCCCCACACAACCCACAATAAAATATAAATTAAAATCAGAAGGGAGGGGACAGAACTTTGAGGTGGGAGTCTAGATATGATTCACAGTTTGGCCTTCTTCAGTTTTTTCTTGATGAAGTTTAGCTTCTTTGCGTTAGCGACCCTCTCCTTTTCCAAACTGTCCAGACATTTCAGGACCAGGGATATATCCCTCTGCAGATCCTGCCGCAATTGTCTGTCCATTGCAGCAGGGCATGTGAGCTGTTGCACTAACGTTGAAGCTGTTGCAGCCATGGTTGTGAGCGTGGTGCCAGCTGTGCCACCCTGCACTGCTAAGGTGCTGGGTGTCTTCTGTGCCATCTTGGCCACTGTGGGGACCCCTTGTGGGAATGCCCACCATTCCCGTGTTGCCCTCTCTGCATGGTAGCGCTGAGCCATTTTTCGGAACCCAGATTCCACTGCCAGGATATGGCAGTACCTCACTGCCCTTTTTTTAAATGCGCGCAGCTCATCATTGCTCATTTTGGCAGCTGTTTAATGGAAACAGGCAAACATCATTGTCAGCATTGTGTAGAGTCTATACAGATTAGCAGCTTACACTGCTACATCTAACTATACATGTACTCCAACTCACAATCCAGAATAGACTATGGTCCTGATAAATGTAACGACAACACTGATTTAGCATAATTTTATTGACACTAAAGTGAAGCAAAATGAGAAAGTTAACCAAACATATGGAAGTGTGCATCGCTTTTGCATAATAAAGAATAATGCAAAGGCAGCGCAAACTTTACATAGATCAGGCCCAAACCTCCTCATCATCTGTGTCTGTTTACAACCATACATCACCAGAAACTTGGACATGTTAATGGGAAGATGGGATGCTGTTGGTAACCATGAGGGGTCGGAGCTGATAGGTACACATGCAAGCCTGATCAATATGACTGTCACCTACACTGTGAGCATCACATCTACCTACAAATTTGGTATTCCTCTCCCCCTGAGCTTAAGGGGGGAAGGCCATGCACACTATCATCTCAACTTTTCTGGTCAACCACCAAGGCATGCCCACGCATACCTGGAGTCAAGGTGTGGACCATATGTTAGGAGGGCTGACTACTAGTAAGCTGGTATCCATAGGTCTATCACATCTACATTCATGTGTCCAGGTGTAGACACCCATCAATACCTGATCTGCCACTACTATTCCTTACACCCATTTCCATGCCAGCACACGTTTAGCCTTGACCTGCATGCAAGCCAATTACATTCCACATAAGTGTAACATACATGGAGTGCAAAATACGGAGCGCCATGCTGGGGGACTCTTGCCAGCCCAGTCCTCCATCTTCATGGCAATACAGGGATGCACCAAATTGGGTTCAATATGGTGCATCCCCGTGTTGTGAGAATGATGGAGTGCACCACTACCAATATTCTCACATCATTGCACTCTGTCATTCTTAGTCACATATGGCCCTACATGTGGCTTGTCATCACCTTGTGTACACGATGCTGGCCATTGTGCATCACAAGCCTCACAAGATGTGTCCTCTGGTGGTACATGGGGATCCTTTAAATGGGCCATAATGTCAGCATCCAGCCTACTTCAATATCTGATCATTGGACAGACTATCACTTCTGGCATTGTATTAAACACACACAACTCACTCACACCAAACCCCGGATTACTTCACAGAGCACACATTATCACATTCACTGGATACATCTGGGTCCTCAAATCATGCCAATCGTGTAGGGGGCAGGTCCAACAGTAAGACCATGCTTAGTGTCATATCACAGTCACTGCGAGTGGACAACAAATTTCAGTGTGAACTAATTGAGAGGAGTGAGCTAGTTATCCTAGTGGGAAACAGTTCAACAGACACACCACTACGATCACACAATGACACAGACACTCAGTTGAGCTAGAGCTACACATCTGAACACTAACACTTGGCCAGAGACTCATGCAAGCTACACCCTGCAACAACCATGTGTAAGCCATTTATAGAAGACGGAACAACATGGTATAAGAGCGAGTTGTGTAAAAACATGACACTACCCCGGAGCTTTGCAGGTACTCAAGCATGTCCTGCAAGACACCCAGAGGTGCTTTGTGATAGACATACTGCTCAATTTTAAGTCTGCAATGATCATACGTTGATTAATCCATGACTGATGTGGCAAAGTTGTCTAATGGTATGAAATGCCCCAAATACATTGTCCCCTAAGGCGGGTAAGCCCCCTTTGCTAACATAATGGCAGGGGCAGGGGTCAGGTGCGTGAAATGATGACAAAGTTGCGTTATACATGCATTGCCCAACTTTGTTGACACAATCCAGGGAAAATATGGTAGGCTGGAGGTGCCTTGGCATTTCATACATGACACTGTGCCGGGGCACAGGTGACGCCATGGCCTCTGAAATGTGTGCTTCGTGATGGTTGTGCATGACTCACCAGATATCTGACCTGCATTGGTATCATGGTTGGACATGTGAACTCCAGGCCTAGACTGGCACAGATACACTTCATTCTGGCTGCATACAACCTGTTCACAAGCATTGCATACGGCACTCCAACTCATCTGCTACTGTCATTCAAGAGCAGTGAACAGTAAATAATATGCCAATGGGAAACTCACCAACAGGTCCACCGATCTCAACACCAAGGTGATCGAGCAGATCCTGCTCCCTGGCCACCAGATCTGCCCAGCGATGTTTGAGCTGGTGCTCATCCCTGCCACTCATGTACACTCTCTTCAGGTGATGGAGCACCTTGCCCCACCACAGCCGCCTAGCCTCAGTCCGGTATCCCTGGATGACCTTGCCACCCATCTCTAGCATCATAGGTAGGTAGTGGGATACCAGCCACACAAATCCACACAAATCCACCTAGCTAATCCTCTGACAACCTCGTCAACCTCCCCCTACCAGCCATGTTGTATATATGGTCAAAGTTGACCCCAAATACCAATAAAAGATCAAATGAAATGGAAACTTAACCCCACTAACTAATCCCAACTATCCCAAATGAGTTACTACCCCGGACAGACACCCCACAGTACGAATACAAATATAGTCAAAAACACACAAAATCACAACCACTGAGACAAAATGCACACAATATATAACAGGACAAGACAGGAGGGACACCATAAATTTAAATACACAACCAAGAAACAACCACCTGCTCCAAGACACAACCACACAGTCATAAAGGCACAGACTGTAAAGAGAAAGTGAAACTACACCCACTGTACAATGCTTGTAGACAGGATTTCCTATGACATCACTTCCTGTCCCCGTGTGTCATGTTTTTCAGTTATGTGTATATTTATTTAACTTATTTGACATTTGTGTAGGTTTTTTAGACGCACAACGTACATGTGTAGTTTATATTGACACATGACGGTGATGCATCAATTTCAAAGAAAGCAGCATTGAGAGGAGTGCAAAGGTGGAATTCACGCTAAGGCCCATGTGTCATTTTCTTTGCATTTGCGGATTTTTTAGACACATTTGCCTCATATTTTTTTGTCCTTAGGTGCACCCTGAATCAACATACATATGATATGGGCTGTGATGCAGTGTGGCATATTGGTTATGGCCACATGTAGTAGTCCATGCAACAATGTGATGAGGGTGTGTTTGGTCTGTTCCACCAATGTGTGTGTTACAGAGTCAACAGCATGCAAATCGTTGCACGTCGTGCAAATATATGCATGTGTGACAACAGTGTATCCACAGATGTTTGGTATTCAGTACAATGCAATAGTAGTTCTGATTTGTGATTGCACATTGTGGTTTTGACTGTGATGTTTGATGTTGTCATACAGAGCATAAAATTTAAAGCTACAAACACAGGTTAGGCATTGCTGATGATGGGTGAACCATTTCTACCTACAAAATATTACCCGTCAACTGTCTCCATATGTAGATTTTGAGTTTATGGAGACTTTTTGAAGCCTGCATATTTGTCTGACATGTGTACATCTTTGGTACATAGGGTGTATGACACACTCTGCCTACATTCTACCCAGAATATGTTTTGATTAAAAAAGTTTGATAAAACTCGATGCAATTACCAATGGCTGTTGGTTTTGTTTGGTGGACCTGCAGCCCTAGCTGTATATGGTCTCATCCATGCTGATGTGCATTCCACAGACGTGTCCTTGCAATGTGTGAGGTCATGTGTACGCTATTTCAGCATTGTGCCCCATGGCAGTGGCAGGACAGATTACCACGGATATTCTATGCAGGCCCAACTTGTACCATTGGCTATTATACTTGGGAAAATCATGATGACCATAGTTAGTAATGATGTCCCCCTCTTGTCATACATGTTTCAAGGGGCCATTGCATCTCTCACACTGAGTTGTGACAGTGTTCAGTTCCAACATGACTTAATTTCTATTTTTTGACATCCACTACCTCATGTGTGGGCCCCTTGCATACATCCTATTTGGACATGTTGTAGTTGTGTCTGATGACCTGTTGATTAACAAGTTGGCAACGTGGATGTTCAAAATATGTAGTGGTCTATAGATTGTGTCCCTCAGGTGTCAGTTACCAGTGATGAGGCTGTTAGTGATGTGTGTGATGACAGCAGTACAATCTTCCCAAAACAAAATAAAATGATGGACGGAGTGTTGAAACTTTTCAAACACTCACCCCCAGTCACAGATCTGGGTTTAATCCACTGTTATTTTGCTCACCACGTCACCCCAGTTTGGACCCAGCCATATGCAAATCAGGCATTTGTCGCCCCAAGTGGGAAGGGTATGCCCAGACGTTGGTCCCATGCTCACTGCGCCACTGGAATCAAGCTAGCCTAGCTGATGAAGGGTGATACCCTGAAACCGGTCCTGGGAGGACCTGGCTTGGCAGTTCGGGCTGGACTGTTCCAATGAGGAACAGGGTCAAGACTGATTTGCATGTGGCTGGGTCTAACCTGGGGTGGCGTGGTGAGCAAAAAAATTATGGACTAAACCCAGATCTCTGTGACTGGGGGTGAATGTTTGGCTTGCTCTCCATTCCGTTCCTCATCTGTTCTTTTGGCAGTATAATCCTACACATCACCTATGATGTTGCAACAGTACTTGTCAGATTCCTATTTGTAACATGATCTCTGAGGTTTGACTCACATTCCTATGTGAAATGTAGTAGAGACTGAAGAGACCAAAACAGGATTGGTTGTATTAGTGAACTGTTGATTTACAAAATTGACAAGGCAAATTCAGTGGTTCTTAAGAGTAAAGGTTGTCAACTATGTGCTATCTCTGGTGTACCCCAGCAACTGTGTTGTGCTGTTCCCCCTCCATCATTATTTTGCTCACCACGTCACCCCAGTTTGGACCCAGCCATATGCAAATCAGGCATTTGTCGCCCCAAGTGGGAAGGGTATGCCCAGAGGTTGGTCCATGCTCACTGCGCCACTGGAATCAAGCGAGCCTAGCTGCTGAAGGGTGATACCCTGAAACCGGTCCTGGGATGCTTGTTTCCGGTCCAGGGAGGACCTGGCTTGGCAGTTCGGGCTGGACTGTTCCAATGAGGAACAGGGTCAAGACTGATTTGCATATGGCTGGGTCTAACCTGGGGTGGCGTGGTGAGCAAAAAAATGATGGATTAAAACCAGATCTCTGTGACTGGGGGTGAATGTTTGATTTGCTCTGCATTCCGTCCATCATCTGTTCTTTTTGCATTTGTCGCCCCAAGTGGGAAGGATATGACCAGACGTGGGTCCCGTGCTCACTCCACCACTGGAATCAAGCTAGCCTAGCTGATGAACGGTGATACCCTGAAACCGGTCCTAGGATGCTTGTTTCCGGTCCAGCTAGGACCTGGCTTGGCAGTTCGGGCTGGACTGTTCCCATGAGGAACAGGGTCAAGACTGATTTGCATATGGCTGGGTCCAACCTGGGGTGGCGTGGTGAGCAAAAAAATGATGGATGAAAGCCAGATCTCTGCGACTGGGGGTGAATGTTTGATTTGCTCTGCATTCCGTCCCTCATCTGTTCTTTTGGCAGTATACTCTTACACATCACCTATGATGTTGCAACAGTACTTGTCAGATTCCTATTTGTAACATGATCTCTGAGGTTTGACTCACATTCCTATGTGATATGTAGTAGAGACTGAAAAGACCAAAACAGAATTGGTAGCATTAGTGAACTGTTGATGTACAAAATTGACAAGGCAAATTCAGTGGTTCTTAAGAGTAAAGGTTGTCAACTATGTGCTATCTCTGGTGTACCCCAGCAACTGTGTTGTGCTGTTCCCCCTCCATATCGTCACTGTGAGAAAGTAGCCTCTTTCTAGCCTTATTACCCCCACTTTTGGCCTGTTTGTGAGTATATGTCAGGGTGTTTTCACTGTCTCACTGGGATCCTGCTAGCCAGGGCCCGGTGCTCATAGTGAAAACCCTATGTTTTCAGTATGTGTGCTATGTGTCACTGGGACCCTGCTAGCCAGGACCCCAGTGCTCATAAGTTTGTGGCCTATATGTATGTGTTCCCTGTGTGATGCCTAACTGTCTCACTGAGGCTCTGTAACCAGCACCTCAGTGGTTATGGTCTCTCTTTACAAATTGTCACTAACAGGCCAGTGACCAATTTCACCAATTCACATTGGCATACTGGAACACCCTTATAATTCCCTAGTATATGGCACTAAGGTACCCAGGGTATTGGGGTTCCAGGAGATCCCTATGGGCTGCAGCATTTCTTTTGCCACCCATAGGGAGCTCTGACAATTGTTACACAGGCCTGCCACTGCAGCCTGAGTGAAATAACGTCCACGTTATTTCACAGCCATTTACCATTGCACTTAAGTAACTTATAAGTCACCTATATGTCTAACCTTTACCTGGTAAAGGTTGGGTGCTAAGTTACTTAGGCCCATATTTATACTTTTTGACGCAAATCTGCGCTAACGCAGTTTTGCATCAAACAAATTAGCGCCGGCTAACGCCATTCTGAAGCGCCATGCGGGCACCGTATTTAATCAATGACGTTAGCCGGCATTAGCCGCCGGCGCTGCCTGGTGTGCATGGAAAAATACGACATACACCAGGCAGCGCCGGCGTAGGGGGATATGGAGCTTGGGCGCCAAAAAATGGGGCAAGTCAGGCTGAGGCAAATTTTTCGCCTCAATCCGATTTGCGCCATTTGTTTCGACTCCCAACCCCCATAGAAATGACTCCTGTCTTAGCAAAGACAGGAGTCATGCCCCCTTGCCCAATGGCCATGCCCAGGGGACTTCTGTCCCCTGGGCATGGTCATTGGGCATAGTGGCATGTAGGGGGGCACAAATCAGGCCCCCCTATGCCACAATAAAAAAAATATATATATACTTACCGGAACTTACCTTAATGTCCCTGGGATGGGTCCCTCCAGCCTTGGGTGTCCTCCTGGGGTGGGCAAGGGTGACAGGGGGTGTCCCTGGGGGCATGGGAGGGCACCTCTGGGCTCCTTCTGAGCCCACAGGTCCCTTAACGCCTGCCTTTTCCAGGTGCTAAAAAACGGCGCAAAAGCGGCCGTACGTCATTTTTTTTGACCCGCCCACTCCCGGGAGTGAATTTTGCCCGGGAGTGTAAATACGGCGCACATGCCTCGGAGTCCATTTTTTAGACGGGAACGCCTACCTTGCATATAATTAACGCAAAGTAGGTGTCCACGCTAAAAAATGACATAAACTCCATGGACTTTGGCGCTAGACGCATCTAACGCCAAGCTATAAATATGGAGTTAGTTTTGCGTCGGAATTGCGTAAAAAAAACCGGCGCAATTCCGGCGCAAACAGAGTATAAATATGTCCCTTAGTCGGTGGGCACCCTGGCACTAGCCAAGGTGCCCCCACATCGTTCAGGGCAAATTCCCCGGACTTTGTGAGTGCGGGGACACCATTACACGCGTGCACTATACATAGGTCACTACCTATGTATAGCGTCACAATGGTAACTCCGAACATGGCCATGTAACATGTCTAAGATCATGGAATTGTCACCCCAATGCCATTCTGGCATTGGGGAGACAATTCCATGATCCCCCAAGTCTCTAGCACAGACCCGGGTACTGCCAAACTTCCTTTCCCGGGGTTTCACTGCAGCTGCTGCTGCCAACCCCTCAGACAGGTTTCTGCCCCCCTGGGGTCCAGCCAGGCTTGACCTAGGAAGGCAGAACAAAGGACTTCCTCAGAGAGAGGGTGTTACACCCTCTCCCTTTGGAAAAAGGTGTCAGGGCTGGGGAGGAGTAGCCTCCCCCAGCCTCTGGAAATGCTTTGATGGGCACAGATGGTGCCCATCTCTGCATAAGCCAGTCTACACCGGTTCAAGGATCCCCCAGCCCTGCTCTGGCGTGAAACTGGACAAAGGAAAGGGGAGTGACCACTCCCCTTACCTGCACCTCCCAGGGGAGGTGCCCAGAGCTCCTCCAGTGTGCTCCAGACCTCTGCCATCCTGGAAACAGAGGTGCTGCTGGCACACTGGACTGCTCTGAGTGGCCAGTGCCAGCAGGTGACGTCAGAGACTTCTTCTGATAGGCTTTTACCTGTGTTACTAGCCTATCCTCCTTCCTAGGTAGCCAAACCTCCTTTTCTGGCTATTTAGGGTCTCTGCTTTGGGGAATTATTTAGATAACGAATGGAAGAGCTCATCAGAGTTCCTCTGCATCTCTCTCTTCACCTTCTGCCAAGGAATCGACCGCTGACTGCTCAGGACTCCTGCAAAACCACAACAAAGTAGCAAAGACGACTACTGCAACCTTGTATCGCTGATCCTGCCGCCTTCTCAACTGTTTTCCTGTTGGTGCATGCTGTGGGGGTAGTCTGCCTCCTGTCTGCACTAGAAGCTCAGAAGAAATCTCCCGTGGGTCGACGGAATCTTCCCCCTGCAACCACAGGCAACAAAAGACTGCATCACTGGTCCTCTGGGTCCCCTCTCAGCACGACGAGTGTGGTCCCTGGAACTCAGCAGCTCTATCCAAGTGACTCCCACAGTCCAGTGACTCTTCAGTCCAAGTTTGGTGGAGGTAAGTCCTTGCCTCCCCACGCTAGACTGCATTGCTGGGTACCGCGTGATTTTCAGCTGCTCCGGCCCCTGTGCACTCTTCCAGGATTTCCTTTGTGCACAGCCAAGCCTGGGTTCCCGACACTCTAACCTGCAGTGCACAACCTCCTGAGTTGTCCTCCAGTGTCGTGGGATCTTCTTTTGTTTCTTCGGGTGAGCTCCGCTTCACTCCTCTTCGTGGTGCCTGTTCCGGAACTTCTGCAGGTGCTGCCTGCTTCTGAGAGGGCTCCTTGTCTTGCTGGACGCCCCCTCTGTCTCCTCCTGCAAGTGGCGACATCCTGGTCCCTCCTGGGCCACAGCAGCATCCAAAAACCCTAACCGCGACCCTTGCTGCTAGCAAGGCTTGTTTGCGGTCTTTCTGCGTGGGAACCCCTCTGCAAGCTTCTACAGGACGTGGGACATCGATACTCCAAAGGGAAAGTTTCTAGCCCTCTTCGTTCTTGCAGAATTCACAGCTTCTACCATCCGGTGGCAGCTTCTTTGCACCCTCAGCTGCCATTTCCTGGGCATCTGCCCAATCTCGACTTTGTCGCGACTCTTGGACTTGGTCTCCTTGTTCCACAGGTACTCTCGTCTGGAAATCCACTTTGGTTGCATTGCTGGTGTTGTTCTTTCTTGCAGAATTCCCCTATCACGACTTCTGTGCTCTCTGGGGAATATAGGTGCACTTTACACCTACTTTTCAGGGTCTTGGGGTGGGCTATTTTTCTAACCCTCACTGTTTTCTTACAGTCCCAGCGACCCTCTACAAGCTCACATAGGTTTGGGGTCCATACGTTATTCGCATTCCACTTTTGGAGTATATGGTTTGTGTTGCCCCTGTACCTATGTGCTCCTATTGCAATCCATTGTAACTTTACACTGCTTGCATTACTTCCTTTTGCTACTACTGCATATTTTTGGTATTGTGTACATATATCTTGTGTATATTTGGCATCCTCATACTGAGGGTACTCACTGAGATACTTTTGGCATATTGTCATAAAAATAAAGTACCTTTATTTTTAGTATATCTGTGTATTGTGTTTTCTTATGATATTGTGCATATGACACCAGTGGTATAGTAGGAGCTTTGTATGTCTCCTAGTTCAGCCTAAGCTGCTCTGCTAGCTACCTTTTCTATCAGCCTAAGCTGCTAGACACCTCTTCTACACTAATAAGGGATAACTGGACCTTGTACAGAGTGTAAGTACCCCTTGGTACCCACTACAAGCCAGGCCAGCCTCCTACAGTCACCACCATCCTTCTCCTCCTCCTCAAGTAGGTCATCTACCTGGCCATACATAGGAACGTTCATCAGCACACATATGTTGTGCAGGATAGCACAGGCCAGGATGATTTTGCACACAATGAGGTCAAATCACAGTCTGTTTCCTTATAGCAACCTGCAAAATGCACCCCTGAGGTGGTGTTTGATGTTGGCACTGCCTCAGGTTTTAGGTGACACC
Organism: Pleurodeles waltl; assembly: GCF_031143425.1. Taxonomy (NCBI): domain Eukaryota; kingdom Metazoa; phylum Chordata; class Amphibia; order Caudata; family Salamandridae; genus Pleurodeles; species Pleurodeles waltl. The sequence continues at coordinate 1,020,339,792 of NC_090444.1, read as the reverse complement.
TACATTTGAGTCAGTATCATAATGCTATGTATCATGTGGTGACAGACCTGCAGCTACACACATTGCAAGCACCTTCCACTGTAAGTGCTGCGAGGGAGGGTGGACGATTTTCCAAGTAGCTTCAAGTCACAAAAGAGTGGTCATCCGCAAACTTGTACATACAGTACAGGCCATGCCATTGGCACTGGGGGCTCGAAACATAGGTCACTTAGTGATCCCGAGTGCCAGCTGGTGTTTGTGTCAGCCATCAGGTGTCCAAGGGTGTGTATCTCATTGTTTCAGAATGGCTAACATCACTACCAGTATCTCTCCTATCTTCCAAAACATGAATCAGCATTTATACCATCCACACATGCACATGCAGGCTATGGGATGGAGCTCAGCTACTTAGCAAATGTTTCTCATAGCACAGTGCATATAAGGTAAGTGATGTCCTAACTACTCCTGCAGGGTCCCACTAAGGTATCCATGATCAGCAGTTTCCAACAGTAACTCTGCGCCATGGTGGGCCATTTATTGTTTACGGTACAGACATGATGGTGTTGTAGGTCAGTAAGTGCTACATGTGAGGTGGCACTACGGGAGTTGTGATGCCACTTCTCACAAATGTGGCACATGGTATGTGACTGCCATTAATGTTGTATTCCTACGTGTGTGACCCAATGCATCAGGCAGATATATGTGCACACCAGTGGTAAGCCAAGTATGTGTTGATGAGATGTAGTTGGTATTGGCACCAGTTGTCTGGCATTTGCTGTTTGATCTAGCAGAGACTTGCACTGCATGATTTGAGTGATCTTTGCCTATGTGTGACTTACATGAGCATTGTGTATGCCATTGACATTGCTGTGCTATTCTTTGTTTGGTGTACTGTGTGTGTGAAGTGTACGTAGTAGGCAACCTGTAGGCACTTGTAGTGGTTTGTGTATATTTTCTGTTTGCAAAGGGTACAGATCTGCACTTGTCCTTCACATGGTGTGCCTGTCAAGTTGTAGGTGTTACGTACATGTGGGTGTATGCATTTGTGGTGTGCACTGATTGTGCTGTACTGCAGCCTGGTGCATATGTGTTGTTACCTGCACATCTGTGTTACCCTGGCCATGTGTTTTGGAGTGGTGTATGTTTTGTGTGTCCTACAGGGTTGGTGTGTTGTGTGTAAATTGGTAGGTTTGTTGACATACCTACAAGGATGCCATTTCTATATTGTCCATCCTCGAAGTGTTTGTTGATCCTGCTGTGCCGGAATATGTAGGTGTCGTGGACACTCCCAGGATACTTTGCGATAATGTTTGTGAATAATCCCCGGTGGTCCACTATGGCCTGCACATTTATGGAATGCATGTGTTTGTGATCCTGGTATAAATGCTCTGTTGCTGCAGATGGAACAAGTCGGGCATGGGTGCAGTCAATTGCAGGGAGCACATGCTGCAAGCCATCAAATTGGTAGAGCACCTGTTTTCTCTCCTGCTGTATTTGCTGGGTGTTGGGAAAGCTGATGTGGCGGGGTGTCAGAGAGATAATTGCATCTAACATTTTTGGCAGGAACACCGAGAATAACGGCTGTGACACACCAGCAACCAGGGCACCTGCTGTTTGAAATGAGACACTTGCCAACATGTGCAGAACAGCTAGCAGCTTTGTCACAGGTGGTATATTATGTGGGTTCTGCAGGCTGGCTGTGATCTGTGGCTCAGTGTGGTGCAGCAGGTTTTGTATGGCTTGCCGGTTGAGTCTGTATGTCCTTATAATGTCTTGTTCCCTGAGGCCAAGGAGGGTTGTCCTGTTTCAGACAATCCTATCCTGCCTTCTGCGTTGCCTTTGTTGGCCCCATTGTGGTGGTGGTGGTTGCTGTTGTTGTTGCTGTCTTCTCCCAAGCTGGAGCAGTAGCAATTCCATCTTGTCCTCTGGGTTGGTAATGTTGCTTCTGTGTGTTTTCCTTAAGTAGTGATGTGTGGTCTGACCCAGGCATTAAAATTTGACGCAAATGGGAGTCAACTTAATATTTTGGGTCCGCCTCCCACCCGTGCATCATTTTTGCCCGGGTGGATAAATAAGGCGCCAGGGGCTTAGCGTCATTTTTTGGATGGGAATGTCTACCTTGCATCTCTTGATGCACGGTGGTTTCACGCATCTAAAAAATGACGTCAACTCTGATATTTTGACGCTAGACTGGTCTAGCGTAAAAATATAAATATGTAGTTAAGTTTGAGCTGAATTAAAATATGAACTAAAAAAATTAAGCTAATTCAGTGCAAAGCAAGAATAAATCTGGGCCTTAGGGCCTCATTTACAAGCCCTTTGCACCACGTTGCGTCATTTTTTTTACACATAGCTGATGCTACCAGTGCACTGCTCCAGATTTAGAAATTTATATATTGGGCCCAATGTGTCCGTTTGTAAAGTCCTGTGTCACATTAAACATGCACCAGGTATAATGTATGCAGTGTGGGCGTTCCCAGACAAAATTCCACGCAGAACTGATGCAGTGAAATATACAACATTTTACTGCGTCATTCTGCATCTTCACTACATCAGAATTTTACCACATGCTCAGAGCAGGCATAAAATAGATGCAGGGCTTTTTCCAACGGGAGCCTCCTCGCTGGAGTAATGTCATTTTTATGACGCTACTCCAGCAATATGTGAGTTTAGCGCCAACATTGACACATCTGTGAAAACGTGCACTATGGAGATCGGTATTGTAAATACAGCACATCCATGGCATCATTAGGGGATCTTAGGGAAGCACAAGACATCTAATGCATCAGATTCTTGAAATGAAGCCCTAAGTGCTTGAGAGAAGATGACTCACACTAGAGAGAGAGAGACAAACAAAGAGAGCTATAAGGAATTATACAGATGTAGTATGGGATGCGTAATTATGTAAAGTGGTGTAATGGCATAGCTTCATATAACAAGTATAAAGCGAAATTACTGAAGATATGTTAATTATGTCAATGTAATATAAACTTCACCCAGGCCTACTGAGCATGGGACATTGCCTGCACTTGTGAGATATTGTACCAAGTACCATGCCACGTTACTGTGATAATATTTAAAAAATCAGAGATGCCAGCCTAGTTTAAGAGGTCTTCTAACGATAAGGAATCTGGAGATTCAGAGAGCTTCTACGTTCATTCGACGAAGTGTTACCAAAGTTTTTTGTCTTGAAAATTCTCAAAATTGCAGCAGTCAGTTGCTAAAATTCTAAAACAATGAATTTCCCAAAGCACTATTCATGTTTATCCACCATTACACATTTTAATTATTCCCCATGGAGAAAGAGCCTGGCCTTTGCTAAAGTATAAATGTCTGGCACCCAAGCACTGGCCTCAAGATATTTAATTTTACCTGTAGTGACCAAACAAAGGGCACTATTTTTAATCCGCTGGATGCAATGATGTAAAGGAAGTAATATAGTTTAAAAAAAATGAAAAAAGAAGCACATTAGGGTCATATGATGATTTAAAAAAAGAAAGAAATGCCTATGCTCACAAAATCATGTGAGTTCTGTTGCTTAATAGCTCTCTAGTCTGGGGGAAACTCTGAGAACATAACATCCAGACTCCATAGAATCTTAGGGGCATAGTTATGAGAGGCTTGCACTGCTGTTGCGTCAATTTTAGTGATACAGCGGCAGTGCAATACTCTCATTCATATCTATGAGGCCACGCAAAGACACTGTGCATGGTTTGAATGGCCTCACAGATATGGAGTAGGGCAAGGTGCTGCGTTGCCTTACTCTGCACCAGGGAGGCGTTCCATTGCCGCTGTGGTGGGTTTTCCCACATAACACCCATGAATTTTGATGTATCCCCAGATTAACGACCTTACATCTCCACAAGGGAGGCACAACGAGGAAAAACATCTTCACTTTTCCTCATTTTTTCCCTCTTTCTATTCTGCAGCAAACATACAAAGAGGAAAAAGCTTCTCAGGATTGTTATTGTGCAGGAAGGCCGCTTCCTACACAACAACAATCCTGCTAACAACGCCAACACTCTTACACCATGGTGCTAGTGTGCCTGCATTGGTGCTAGGCAGCCAAAACAGCACCAGCACAGTTGGAAGGTACAGGAATTGGACGTATCACATAGATACGGCACATTCCTGCCCTTTCCTCCTGACGCAGGACAGCGCAGCAGGATGACTTGCTGCACTGCACCAAAAGTCTGTAAATCTTGGCCTTTGCATCTTAGTTTGGGGTAAAGAAGATGTCAATCGCACCACAGCATGGAGTTTGTCCCAATATAAAAAATTAGGCTCCTTTCTTTAGGTATAGTACAGCCTAAGTATTTCTATTCCATGTGATTTGCATTTCTCCTGCTGCTGTGACATGCTATAAATTTATGTTGACCACATCTTTATTAAATTGTTTAGCATTTCATTAAAATAGAGGCCTATATGTACAACCCTGGTTGCGTTGCTCTTGCACCACGTAACACGGTAAAAGAGTGACGCAACTCCTAAGGCTGATTTATGATTCTTCATAAATCTGAAGTAACACAACACAGCAAAAATCACTGTGTTGCATTATTCTGCCCTTGAAAGGCATTCCATTGGTATTCCCACGCAACTCCCATGGATTTTGAAGCATTCCTAGATTTACAAGAAGTTGTAAACCTGGGAAAGCACCAAAATGCTGCACCTTCCCAGTGGTGGTGAAACATGGAGAAATATTTTAAGTTCTTCTCATTTTTTTCTCTTTCTATGTGTGCGGCATTGCATGGATTGTTTTTGTGCAGGACGGTGTCCCTTCCTGCACAGAAACAATCCTGGCTGTGATGCAAGCATCCTTGTATCTTGCACCAGCGCAGTGGGAGAGGCAAGAAATGCACATTTCTGTCCTTTCCCTGTGGAGCAGGGCAGTGCAGCAAGGTCACTTGTTGTGCTGACCTGCGCCTCGGTGCTTCTAACTAAGCCCCCTAGTTTCAACCCCTGCACATTTCTTACCAGGTAATCACCACTTACTCCGAATCCAAAGACAGCTCGTGCCCTTATATTGACTGTATCTTGGGCATCTTTGCTCTTTCTGTTTCTACTACTTAACATTTCCATTTTCATTGGTTCTCTTAAAACATATTTCTGTCTAAATCTTGACCATATTTGCTCCTTCTGTTTCTACTACTTAGCATTTCCATTTTCATTGGTTCTTTAAAAAAATATTTCTGTCAACAATATTTCTGCAACCAAATCAAATGTCGTCTTCATTTATCAGGGCCACGTTTTCAGCCAAGGAAGCATTATCTGTGGCATTGCTTCCCTAAGGTACTCCATAAACCTTGTATGTATCTCTCTGTGTCCACGGTCACTGACATTTCTCAATTCTCTCATACGCAATAGATTTACCTTTGGTGAATATAAAGCTGAGTTTGCTTTCCTGGATAGAAATATATACCTGCCAATAATACCTAGGGTCTGATTAGTTGTGACCTGTTAAATTGCAATTAGGTAGGGTTCGCAATTATAATTGGTGTGATGTTTATCTCACAGGTTACTACCCAGTGCTATAAAGTTTGCTCCTTTCATCACATTTTGCCCTGTCAAAACTGCCAAAATTTAACAGAGGAAAAGGCCGAGTGTTCACCCGGACATGCATATTTTAGTGCAGTAAACACCAACATTCTGCATGTTATTCCCCACAAAGTCATAATGGACATTAATTATCGCACCTGATAAATTTAATACACTTCTTGGTCAGATTTTATTGGATTTAAAAATGATTGCATCCGACATGGCGCACTCGTAATTCGGCCGTAATAGACGTCAGCAGAAATCACCAGGCTGTCTTGCTCGAGTTTTACCTATATGACTTTGATCTTTTGGCTCTTAAATTGAATTGATTTTAATTAAAAAGTTAAGAGGCACCTCTCTGGACCTGAAGCAGAACAATGTTATTTTTGGTGAAACAAATTAAAGCAATGTTAATTTTTTCACTAAGACCATCATTAGAAGTTAATCCTTGTGCAAAATGACGTTTGCACAGGGAATTATGGTGTTCATTACAACCCTGGCGGACGGTGTGAAAGCGACGGTAAGACCGCCAACAGGCCGGCGGTAAAAAAATTGGAATTACGACCGTGGCGGAAACCGCCAACAAAGACAGCCACTTTAACACTCCGACCACCACGGCGATACAAACAAACAGCGCGGCAGTCACCGCCAACAGACAGGCGGGAGACAACGTACCGCCCACACTATTATGGCAGGCCAATCCGCCACCTTTTCCGGGGAGGATTCACCACAGATAAAAACACGGTGGAAACAGGAATCCCGAATGAAAAACGCTCACCTCTACACACCCCACGAGGAACGAGGACGCCATGGATCTGGAACTCCAAATTCTACCTGCAATAGTCTTCCTGCTCCTCTACCAGGAGCACGAACGCCGGTGGCGAAGACCACGGTGAGTACTGCACCTATGACACAGGGGAGGGGGAGGGGGGAGGGAAAAAACAGTGACACACACACGCAATACGCAACACCCCCACCCCCACCCTCACCCACGACAACACACACACTAATACAGCATGATACATTACAGTTACACCCCCCAACTCCCCGCCGGAAGAATACAAAGACAAAAGGAAATGAGAGTAACCATTGTAATATATTAAAAGCAAGTAGTCAAAAATATATATATACACCATGTACAAAATATATACCAAGCATGGTAGTCCAGGTTGCGCTCTAAGAAAGTCTGTGGAACACTGTTACCACACGGTATGGGCGAGGCCCACACAAGATCCCCGACCATGACGGAGAGAACACTGCAGGGGCATCAGAGAGCAATAAAACAGGCACCTCAGGGGGAGGAAAAGGGGGGCACCTCAGCCGGTTGAGTGCACAACACCAAATCCACGAGAGGGCCACATTCCAACTGTTACATCCTGGGGAGTGCAAAGCCACAGTCTCACAAGTCTCTACAGTGGGTGGTTTGCCCACTGTTCAATCCTGGGGAGTGCAAAGCCACAGTCTCTCAAGTCTCTACAGTGGGTGGGTTGCCCACTGTTCCATCCTGGGGAGTTCAAAGCCGCAGTTTCACAAGTCTCTACAGCGGGTGGTTTGCCCACTGTTCAATCCTGGGGAGTGCAAAGCCACAGTTTCACAAGTCTATACAGTGGGTGGTTTGCCCACTGTTCAATCCTGGGGAGTGCAAAGCCACAGTCTGTCAAGTCTCTACAGTGGGTGGTTTGCCTACTGTTCAATCCTGGGGAGTGGAAAGCCACAGTCTCTCAAGTGGATAACAGTCTCCACTGGTTCTGGAGGGGGCTTTGTGCCCAGAGTGCTTCATCCTGCTAAGGACAGGGGTAGTGGATGGATCTCTCCACTGGTTCTGGAGGGGGCTTTGTGCCCAGAGTGTTACATCCTGCTAAGGACAGAGGTAGTGGATGGATCTCTCCACTTGTTCTGGAGGGGTCTCTGTGCCCAGAGTGCTACATCCTGCTAAGGACAGAGGTAGTGGATGGATCTCTCCGCTGGTTCTGGAGGGGGCACTGTGCCCAGAGTGCATCATTCACCCCGTGACGGACTCAGTTGCGTCAGTGCCCTTGCCGCTCATGGGCCAGCGGTGCTTGAGATGGCCGTGCCCTGTTCAGCGGTGTTTGAGACGGCGGTGTCCTGTTCAGCGGTGCTTGAGACGGCGGTGCCCTGTTCAGCGGTGTTTGAGACGGCGGTGTCCTGTTCAGCGGTGCTTGAGACGGTGGTGCCCTGTTAGCGGTGTTTGAGATGGCGGTGCCCTGTTCAGCGGTGCTTGAGACGGTGGTGCCCTGTTCAGCGGTGTTTGAGACAGCGGTGCCCTGTTCAGCGGTGCTTGAGACGGCGGTGCCCTGTTCAGCGGTGTTTGAGATGGCGGTGCCCTGTTCAGCAGGGCTTGAGACGGCGGTGCCCTGTTCTGCGGTGCTTGAGACGACAGTGCCCTGTTCAGCGGTGTTTGAGACGGCGTGCCCTGTTCAGCGGTGCTTGAGGCGGCGGTCTCCATTGTAGGGACTCAGCTCCTGGCGGGCCTTCATGGCCCAGCTGGGCTTGTGCTGGTGGTCCGGTCCTGGGCAGCTAGGCTTGTGCTGGTGGGCTGTCCTGGGCAGCTGGGCTTGTGCTGGCGGGCTGTTCCTGGGCAGCTGGGCTTGTGCTGGCGGGTCTGTCCTGGGCAGCTGGGCTTGTGCTGGCGGGCCTGTCCTGGGCAGCTGGGCTTGTGCTGGCGGTCCGGTCCTGGGTAGCTGGGCTTGTGCTGCAGGGCCTGTCCTGGACAGCTGGGCTTGTGCTGGCGGGCCGTTCCTGGGCAGCTGGGCTTGTGCTGGCGGGCCTGTCCTGGGCAGCTGGGCTTGTGCTGGCGGGCCTGTCCTGGGCAGCTGGGCTTGTGCTGGTGGGCCTGTCCTGAGCAGCTGGGCTTGTGCTGGCGGTCTGGTTCTGGGCAGCTGGGCTTGTGCTGGCGGGCCTGTCCTGGGCAGCTTGGCTTGTGCTGGCAGGCCTGTCCTGGGCAGCTGGGCTTGTGCTGGTGGTGGTCTCCTGGGCAGCGGGGATGATGGCGGTCTTCTCCGCCGTGCTGCTCTTCCCAGACTTGCTGGGTTTCTTGTGGCCGTTCCCCACCTTGGATGGTGTCACAGCTGACTCCACACTCCCACCAGGACCCCTGGGAGCGGCTTTGGTGGCTGGAGTCTTCCCCCTCTCCCGCTGGGCACCGGCCAACATCTGATGCTTCACAGGTGGGGGACTGTCTGTGCTGTGGCTCCGTGACACACTGCCCTGATTGCCGGTGCACTCCAGATTCCGGTGACTAGAGGCACAACTGGTCCCGGAGATGTTGTGGCTGAGGTGCTAGTTCGGGACCTAGGAGACGGACGAGTGGGGAGGTGTGGGAAAGAGGTCAAGGTTGGACAGGAAAAGTTTTTGGGACACACTGGGACGGGTAGCTGGAGGGGGTTTGGGAGTGGAGGAAGAGGTGGTGGTTGTAGGAGGTGTTCGTTTGCTGACTTTGGGTGAAGGTGCATGCGCTGGAGGCTGTCGTGAGGTGGATGGCTGTTGGGTGGGTGGGTGTGTGCCTGCGTTTGTGTATCTTGGGAGGGGGTGTCACAGACACATTGGGAGAGTACACTGGGGATGTGTGAATGGTAGTGGGGGTGGTGACTGCACGTGAGCGGGGTGTGGTGGTGGGTGTGCCGGTGATGGTAGTAGTGGCTGTAGAGGTAGTGCATGCAGGTGTGAGTGTAGACGAGACTGGGAGGGAGGAGGGAGACGAGGAGGAGGGGTACACAGTGGAGGCAGTGGATCTTGGTGTGTCTGCATGTGTGTGATGCTTGCATGAGTGCTTGTGGGATGTGTGGTGCTTATGTTTGCCAGAGCTTCCCTTGTGTGTTGACGTGTGTGCATGCTGGTCTGTAGGTGTGCTTGGGATAGGCTGAGGTACAGGAGATTGGGTCTGGGTGGAGGAAGTTGGAGGGGGGAGGCTAGACACATGGACAATGGCTGCCATCAGTGCAGAGGCCTGAATCTGAAAAGCTCGCTGAGGGCCGCCTGACCAGAATGAATGCCCTCCAGGAATGCATTGGTTTGTTGCAACTCCCTTTCTACACCCTGGATGGCATTCAAAATGGTAGACTGCCCAACAGTGAGGGACCTGAGGAGGTCAATGGCCTCCTCACTGAGGGCAGCAGGGGTGACTGGGGCAGGGCCTGAGGTGCCTGGGGCGAAGGTGATGCCCACCCTCCCGGGTGAGCGGGCACGGAGCGAAGGCTGAGGGGGGGCTGGGAGGGCGGTGCTGGTAGGGGTGGTGGCGGCTGTACCTGTAGATGGGGGGGGTACAGATGTTGCCGCCACCACAAGGGAGCTCCCATCAGAGGACGAGTCTGTGTCACTGGTGTCAGCTCCTGTCCCGGCCGTGGAGCTCCCCTCGCCCTCCTTCCCACTGGTGAACTCCAAGTCCGTAGTGTGGCCCTCCATGGCCATGTGGGATGCAGCCCCCTGGTGCTCCGGTGCCACTGCTCCTCTGCCTGCTGTGCTAATGCACACAAGAACAGGGAGACCACAAAAAGGGGGGGACGACAGAAGAAAGACATGTTGAGTGCATGCATTACCGCTACCGTTGGCGGACACGACAGACACAGAAGCCCCCTGCACTATGCCGCGCTCTTGGGGTCCACTGTTCAATTCCAGGGAAATGGCCTACAAGGCTATGGACGACATCTGCACACATAGATGACACAGGGGCATGACTAGGTGTACTTGGCACTCTACAGAGGTGGGCTGGGGTGCCACATGGCCTGCCTTACGGGGGACCTTGCCTGCGGAACTCGCCCTGGCTTAGGGGAACCCACAGCCCACCTCCCCCACCCAGACACCTCCACTGCGTGCAATGTCAGCAGAATGAGAGTATACTCACCCCCATGTGGCTGCTGTGATGCCCTCAAGCACTCAGCCAACTCCAGGCAGGCCACAGCCAGGATCCTGAACTTCAGGGGGGTCATGGTGCGACGGGCACCCCTCCCACGTTGGGAGGCCATCCCCAGCTGAGCCTCCGCCTTCTTCTTGCTCCAACGGCGAATGTCCTCCCATCTTTTCCGGCAGTGGGTGCTCCGTCTGTGGTAGACCCCCAGGGTCTGGACGTCCTTGGTGATTGCACGCCAAATATCTTTCTTCTGGTGGGCGCTGACCTACATGAAATGGACAGGGGGAAGAGTAAGTAATTACCAACTGCACCATCAAAGTGATTGGCCCCCATCCCTACCCTTGGCATGTGGCACATGCATTAACCGTCTTTCATGCACGCAGCACTCTCCCCCCTTCCTTCTTGCATCCAGCCCTCTCCACTCAGGCATAGCCCATACAACATGCTCTCTGTGTACTTACCTGTTTGTCTGGAGGACCGTAGAGTAGCGTGTACTGGGGGAGGACCCCATCCACGAGCTTCTCCAACTCCTCCGATGTGAAGGCAGGGGCCCTTACCCCAGACACTCGAGCCATTTTCTCTTCCAGACCGAGGTCACAGCAGCACTTGCAGTGTAGGTCCTCTCCTGTCGAAGATCAGGTATCGAGTGATTGTGCAAGTAGAAAATGGCGGTCACGTCCGCGGTGGTGCGTACCGTCACCGCCGGCGTACATCGTCATTGGCTCCTGGGACTCATAGGGTCCAATGTTAACCAATGCAGCATTGCGCAGCGGTCTTCGACCGCCTACCGCGACGGTGTACAACGCTAGCGCAGTTACCTCACATCCCATTGTCCCACTTTAGAGTTCAGGCAGCCGCCATTTCAGGGGCCCACATGGCTTCATTTTCAACTGCGTCACACATACCTAGGCCTACACTGAACATACATACAGGCCACTTTTTGAGTATGAATGGTGTTCTGGGTAAACTGTGGGTACGTACCTCTGAGTTGTTTGACTCTGTGCTCGCTGTTGTTCTTCATAGGCACTGTCCGCTGGGACATGTGAGGAAGATGGCGGCATCCTCAGGTGTACCGACCGTTGGTGGGCCTGTCGACAATGGAGGAGCGACATGTGATTATCAAAGACAGGCTTGACCGTGCCACAATCCAGGAACTGTGTACCCAGTTGGAGACAGACCGGATGTCAGCAGTCCGCCATCCCACAGGAATCCCCCCTCAAGTGCAGGTGCTGTCAGTGCTCCATTTCCTTGCAAGTGGGTCATTTCAAACAACAGTGGCCATAGCATCAGGGATGTCCCAGCCTATGTTTTCCAACGTGTTGTCCAGAGTGTTGTCTGCCGTTCTGAAACACATGCGGAGCTACATCGTTTTCCCTCAGGTTGAGTATTTGCCTACAGTGAAAGGTGATTTCTATGCCCTGGGACATATCCCCAACATCAGAGGTGCTATTGATGGGACACATGAGGCTTTGGTCCCCCCCACAGGAGTGAACAGGTGTACAGAAACCGGAAGAGTTATCATTCAATGATTATGCAGATGGTATGTTTGGCAGACCAGTACATCTCCCATGTGAATGCCATGTTCCCTGGCTCAGTGCATGGCACCTACATCCTGCATAATAGCAGCATCCCTTATGTGATGGGTCAACTCCAGAGGCACCGTGTGTGGCTATTAGGTGAGCACCTGGAAGCATGACAGTGGGAATGGTTGTCTGGGTCTGGGGATATCCCTACAGGTTAGTGCATGTCTAACAGTTGTCCCTCGCCATTTGCAGGTGACTCTGGTTACCCCAACCTGTCATGGCTACGGACCCCAGTGAGGAATCCCAGGACAAGGGCAGAGGAACGCTACAATAAGGCCCATGGGTGAACTAGGAGGGTGATCAAGTGGACCTTCGGCCTCCTGAAGGCGAGGTTCAGGTGCCTCTATATGACAGGTGGATCCCTATTCTACTCACCAAAGAAGGTGTGCCAGATCATCGTGGGCTGGCGTATGCTTCACAACTTGGCTTTGCAACGACGGGTGCCTTTTCTGCAGGAGGATGGTCCAGATGGCGGTGTTGTGGCAGCTGTGGAGCCTGTGGACAGTGAAGATGAGGAAGCAGAGGAAGAAGACATGAACAACAGGGACTCAGTGATCCTGCAATATTTCCAGTGAGACACAGGTAAGAATACAAACCTGCCTACTACATGTACTTTAACACTACTACCTCTCTGCTGTCTGTTGTTTTCACCCAGTGTATGGTCACTAAGTTGTCACTTTCCCTTCCGATTTCACAGATGTGGGTCCCACTGTGTGACATCTGCTTAGATTCCTCATGGACTAGAGCTGTGTGACATAGGTATGTTGAAATTACAATTGAAAGAGCTTTTTGGCACTGTAATTCCTAATACACTATTTCGAAATCACAGACAGACTCCAGATTGTTTTGTGATTTAAGGGTGTTTATTTAAGTGCTCAATATTGGTGAGGGTAGTGACATGGTGAGGGGTGATGGTGGAGGAATGTCCATGGCAGAGTCCAGTCTATTAGTCTCACAGGTGCATTGCCCTAATGGGCATAGGAAGTGGAGCTGGGGTAGTTTGAGTATGGCCAGGGTGACAAAGTGGGACAGTAGGATGACAATCAGGGTGGTCTCATTTCTTGGTGGGGGTCTTGGCATCGTGCTCTGTCTTTGTCCTGGATCTCAGGGACTGTTTGCGGGGTAGTTCTCCCTCTGCAGGTGGTGGGGTGCTGGTGTGGTGGTCCTGTGGCGGGGCGTCCTGTCTACTGGCACCGGCAGAGGTGGTGTGCAGTTCATCGTCCATGCTAGTGTCAGGGGCCCCTTGTGGTGCCACAGTGTCCCTCCTGGTGTTCACGAGTTCCTTTAGCACCCCTACGATGGTGCCCAGGGTGGAGCTGATGGTTCTGAGTTCCTCCCTGAAGCCCATATACTGTTCCTCTTGCAGGCGCTGGGTCTCCTGAAACTTGGCCAGTACCGTTGCCATCGTCTCCTGGGAGTGGTGGTAGGCTCCCATGATGGAGGAGAGGGCCTTGTGGAGAGTGGGTTCCCTTGGCCTGTCCACCCCCTGTCACACAGCAGCCCTCCCAGTTCCCCTGTGTTCCTGGGCCTCCGTCCCCTGGACCGTGTGCCCACTGCCACTGCCCCCAGGTCCCTGTTGTTGTTGGGGTGGTGGGTTAGCCTGGGTTCCCTGTAGTGGTGGACACACAGCTGATTGACGTGTCCTGGGGACGGAGGTATGGGCCCGGTAGTGCTGGTGTTTCCAGAGGGGGGAAGGTCTGTGGTGGCCTGTGACTGGGTGAGGGGAACCGACTGTTCTGAGGTCCCCGATGGTCCGGGCTGGTCATCTAGATCCAGTTGGACAGAGGTGCTGTCATGACTGTGGGGCTCTTCTGTTGGTGGTGAGGACATGTGTGGACCCTCCTGTCTGGTGACGTTGGGTAGGGGTCCTGCAGGGGTATAAAAGGATGGTTATTACATCTGTGTGTGTCATGGTGTGCAATGGGTGGGTGACCGTGTACCCCAGAGCTTGCATTCCTGTGTGGGACCTTGTGTGATGATGGTTTAGGGGGGTGTATGGGTTTTGTGCAGTGGGCATGCTTTAGTGATGGGTGTCCATGCTTTGTTGTTGCATGCAGGGCTTGGTGTTGGAATGGGTGGTTTGTGATGTTGGGACATATGTGAGGAGTTGGAGTGCTGGGGGTGAGGGTGAGGGTGGGGGTATGTGCTGACATGCAGATAGGGTGGGGGATGTAATAGTTAAGATTTGTCTTACCAGAGTCCATTCCTCCACCTACACCTGCAAGGCCCTCAGGATGCAGAATCGCCAAGACCTGCTCCTCCCATGTTGTTAGTTGTGGGGGAGGAGGTGGGGGTCCGCCGCCAGTTCGCTGAACCGCCAGGTGGTGTCTTAAAACCACGGAACGCACCTTCCCCCGTAGGTCATTCCACCTCTTCCTGATGTCCTCCCGATTTCTTGGGTGCTGTCCCACTGCGTGGACCCTGTGCACTATTCTTCGCCATAGCTCCATCTTCCTTGCAATGGAGGTGTGCTGCACCTGTGATCCGAATAGCTGTGGCTCTACCCGGACGATTTCCTCCACCATGACCCTGAGCTCCTCCTCAGAGAACCTGGGGTGTCTTTGCTGTGCCATGGGGTGGTGCAGGTGATGTGTGTGGCGATAAGTGTGCTGATATGTAGTGGGGTGTTGTGTGAGGTGCGTGGAAGTTATGTGGGTGATGGTGTTGTGTGCCTGTGGATGCTGTCGTTCTTGCTGGTACTGTCTCTCTCTGGCCTTCTTTCGGAATTTTTTGTCGTAGGGGTTTGTGGGTGATGTGGTTGTGTGTTTTATATTGTATTGGATGTGTGGGAGTGGTGTGTGTATGTGTATCAGGTGTGTGTATTTCGACTTGTCCAATGTGGATGTGTTTTGTAAAAGTGTGTGTATTTTGAGCGCGGCGGTGTGTATTGCCAATGTAATACCGCGGTTGAAAGACCGCCGCGTGGATTCATGTGTCGTGATAGTGTCGGCGTATTTCTGTTGGTGTGACGGTGGAGGATTTGTTTTCGCCAGTTTATCACTGACCTCTGGTGTGGGGGACTTGTGTGGGTGTCTAGATTTTGGTGGATTCCGTACTGTGGTTCATAATAGCTGTGGCGGAATTCCGCGGGCGCGGCAGTGTGTTGGCGGTGTTCTGCACGGCGGGAAGCAGCTTTTACTGCCGATGTTGTAATGACCACCTATGTCATGTCATGGGGATTTAAAATTGTGCAGTACAGCTCACTCCATACGGACTATGCTTGTGCTATCAGCTAGAAGAGGAGGACGCTACAACTATCATCCCGACATTTACAATGAAGTGATGTTAAAAAGCCATGTTTGCTTTATGTTTTTGAAAAGCAAAGAATGCTACAAGAGTGAATGTGAAAAGGTAACTTGTTCCAGTTATGAGGATCCATAAAAGAAGAAGAACGTTCCCCATAGCGAGTAGTTCGGATTCTAGGATAAACAGACAAAGGGGGTTATTCCAACTTTGGAGGAAGTGGTCATCCGTCCCAAAAGTGATGGTAAAGTGACGGATATACCACCAGCCGTATTACGAGTCCATTATATCCTATGGAACTCGTAATACGGCTGGTGGTAAATCCGTCACATTTAGGACGGATTACCACCTCCTCCAAAGTTGGAATAACCCCCAAAGTATTATCAGAAGATCTCAGAGCCTTTGCTGGAAAATAGACACTGACGCAGGATCAAAGATCTAATGGGCCTGTAATGTACAAGGCCTGAGGTGTGAGACATATAAGTTTAAAAATACACTTTTTCCAAGCAATGAGCAAGTGCAGAGAATTAAGTACTATGCCTATTCTGGTATCTGTAGGCAAAGGCAAACCCAACAGGCCGTCGAAAGAGACCACTTGGACACATCCATTCAGGAAATCCTTCAACCACTCCATGGCCCTGAAATCATGGTGATGATCAATCAGTACTGAATGTGACACCATGTGAAATGCGGCAGACTTGTCAAGCAGTATGAAAATCAATGTGTTACCCTTGTTTAGTGAGGACCTGATGGAATCCGTGACTGCCACAAAGCTATCTATGTACTATGTGCATCCCTAAAATCTTACTGTGACTGGTCCAGTACCTGCTTGTCGAAAAATTACAGATTCTGTTTATTAATCACCTTTTCTAGCAGTTTAATAGGAAACAGCAAAAGAAAAATTGGCCAATAGTTGGAAAATCAGGTAGGATCCGGTGATAGCTTTTTAAGAATTGGCAAAACATAAGCAACTTTCCAAACTTTTGAAACTTTTGCTGTTTCTAAGGAAAAATAAATAAAGTTGTGCACAACCAGAAGAGAAGCCAGTGAAGAAATGACATGAGCTGGACAGGATTCTATTGGCGATCCTGGTTTGACCTTCAAAAACTTTTCTTAAACTTCTGTAACCTCAAGAGGGTCAACATTGCCTAGCTGACCAAGAGTATTAGCTGATGGAAAATCAAAAGTATCAGAAAAATGCCTGTGCTCTGGTAGATACGCAAAGCCCTAATAAATCTTCCTTGTCTTGTCCTGTACATTAAAGGACGAGGAGTTACATAAGTCTTGTGAAGCTGAAACTGAGGTCTGGCACATTTTAGGATTGGTATATCCTTTTACTGCATTAAAAGTTTACTTTGATAGTGGCCCGAGCTCTAACTCTTGGTAATAGGATAGTTTCTCAATGCTACTCTTGGCTATTTATGGTAGGTATGCAGCTGTTCTTTATATTCTTCATTGTCCTGAGGAAGTTTGGACCTATGCCAACATCTTTGGGCTTTCTTACATCTATGATTTAAAATTCTAAGTTCTACTTGATACCTGTCTGCCTGTTGTTTATGTTGCCAACCTCTGCACAGTTTACTAGGTGTGTAGTTTCACAAGCCTTGGTCCGTGAGTCCTGATATTCGGCCACTATCATATCCATGTTCTCCCTCACTTCTGGAAGTTTTAGCAGAGACCCTAGGTTCCTGGCATTGATTTTCATCCAAAAGTGAAAGAACTTCTGTGCAACCTCCTTTTGGTTATCCTGAACTGTATCATAGGCTAATATAAACTTTATGCGATAGTGGACTGTCCAGGTCAGTGGTAGGGAGGATCGCTTTTAACTCTCTGAGTTAGCGGTACTGATTCTAAGTCAGGTAATAGTTGAGAGACCTCCACATAATTAAGTTCCAGACTGTGAATTAGAGGCCTGTATGATTCACAAGAACAAGAAAACCAAGAGCCAGGAAAAAAGGCCCTCTCTTTGCGTAGCAGAGAATGTTAAGGATAGCAGTGCCTCCTGAGAGTAAATCTGCCTCATTATGAAGCCTTGTAAAAAATTTGTGCAGGGAATCTGCCGATTCGTGATGGTCAGGCATGGAAGGGAACAGATGGGCTTGCCTTTGGGGCACCTTCAGTGTGCCAGCAGAGTGTCCATGCTACTGGCTCCCTTCTAAGACAAGCCATAATGCTCACTCTGACTATTAGAGCATCAACTGAACTTAAGATGGCTTCCCCAAGTAGCAGAGAGAAGGACAAATGGCTGCCAACACAGAAAGCTCTCTCTGCCATACAGTATAGACCGCGGCGGACCGGAGAGCTGCTCACAGGACACAGTATACTCAAAATATTAATAACAATCTCAGACAGGTTACTCTACTTTCACTCATAAGAATAACCCCTTACAGATTTTCATCGTTGTCGACCCTCTACTCCTGCCCATCAGTAAAACCTGCTATGAATCCATTTGCTTAAAAACAGTTTTGTGCAAACTAATGCCTGCAGAATAGAGTGCCAACCACTCACTCCAGATTTACAAGTTGTATCCTCATTATCTTTATTACAACTTCACAGTTGTCCACAGACAGCTTCTGGCAGGTCAACCATGCCGAAATTTATTGTGAGAAACGGCTCATAATAAAAGCAAAGCTTCTGGAATTTGTTGTGTTAAATACTAAGGCCCTTATTTAAGAAAAGTGGCACTGCACACAGTGCAGTGCCACTTTTCTTGCACCCATTAGCGCCTCCCTAACGCTACCATGTGTGCGCTGTATCTAAGAAAGGGCGCACCCTGGCGATAGTTAAGGGAACTAGTGTCAGAATTTTTTGATGCTAGCTCGGAGCTTTGCAGGATTAGAGTAAAAAATGTTGATGCTAATCCTGAAAAGCCCATTGAGGCCCATTGACAACAATAGTGTGCCTCCTTTTAATGCCTGCTCTCAGCAGGTGTTAAATGCGCCAAAATAAATGATGCAAAGAAATCTTTTTGATTTCTTTGCGCCATTTTCTCAGCCCCCTTAACGGGGGAACGATCCCTTTGCATACATTGTCCTGGTGCAGGCATAATGTAGCGCAAAGGGTTACAAAGTGGCCCAATGCATGTAAATTTGGCGCAGCGATTTTGGCCTCGTTGGGCCACACTAGCGTAAAAGAAATGATGCTAATGTGGTGCAAGAAGGCACTAGGGGCTCTTAAATCAGCCCCTAACTCGGCATGTTATGACTGTTTTTGGCCATGATATTTTTAAAGGACAATATATTTACTCATTGTTTACAATTTCAATAATCAATCCAAGTGTTCTCATCAATTAATGATGAGCAAATTATATAGTCTTGACTACTAAGCTAGGGCCCTAAAAGAGGGTTAAGACAGGAGAGGAAAAAACAGGGGTGTATATAGTTTTTATCATTAAAGAATTTTTTTGTTTGAATCACTTTTACTAGCCAACCAGTAGATTGCTGATTTTTGTGTTTTTCCTACATGTAAACCCAGATGTATTTTTCTCCTGGAAAAAGGAAATATTGGTGTTTGACTGGTAATCTGTACTGAGAAAGCTATTCTTTTTTCTTGCAGGTCAACTGTAAACCTATTTCCTTGTGACTTTCTAACTGGGTAGATGTTGACAGTCACCTTTTTCTCCCAACAACAAAGGCAAGTGTGAAAGACCGCATGTGGGGACATTCATAACTTTTGGATAGCTATTGTGGTATTCACAAGAATTATGCAAGAGTTGCAAGAGAAACAATTCACAAAGCAGAAACATTGTCATTGAATAAAGGGCACACTGATCTCCTATTGTCAGTGTCACCCACTGCCCTGAGAACTTGCATTCATAACATGAGATGCCATCAACCCAAACTTGCCCATAAGGCTTCAACTAAACCTCAAAGCAGCCTACTTTACCTGAGAGTCTGAGTCAACAAAAAACATTACGGATAGCCCTCAGTCCCCACACTTCCTCTTCAGAATGATAAACGTCCATCAAAATGTCTTCTCCATAGGTTGAGGGTATATACAGTAGATGTTCCTTTATGTGGTAATCAAACATCACCTTCAAATATCACTTCATCTTGATGGTGCTCCAGCCATATCAGGGCGGTGGGTGGTGGAGAAACTGTAATAATCATGATTCAGAATTCAGATAGTCCTAATCTGTTGATTGACAGTCTCCATTGGCCTCAGTTTAAGTGCTCTAGTATCTCTTTTTAAAGCTATAGCATTGAGGAATGAAAAGAATTCTTACAACTTAACCACTGACAATCACCAGCAAAGCACTTTAAACAGATGAAAAACATACCAAGGCATATTCATAAAGATACATTTACATGTGTAGATGTACTCCCATGTAAACCTACCACTGCACCTAGTAAATTTTGCACTTTTTCTGCTATTCACCAATTCAGTGAGAAAAAGGTTTCTACTTGGTTTAGACTTACACATTTCCACCTGGTCAAACGTGGAATGGAGCCTGCTAGAACAGGATTTACCAGTTTAAAGTTACTACCAGCAACTTTCCACCAAAAGGCAGTGTTCCCTACTACTGGATCACATTATAGAACAGTATAGGCAAAAAGTTTAATAATTATTTAAAAAGGTTTAAGCTGTTTTAAAGTAAAATGTATATGTAAGTTAAGTTAAACTACTAATTATTATTACCTATAACTATAAAAGGCTATAGTACATTAACCTGTCAAATTAAATCTGTAATTGTATAAATTCAATAAAATATATTGAATTAAAGTATTATTATTATTATTATTGTTTTTCAAATAATTAAGAAATCCACCTCCACTATCATATTTTTGTATTTAACATTGTTTAGTAAATGTTACTTTAACCTATTTATTTGTTTACTTTTCATTAATGTTACTTTTTCCATTAAAAATGTCAAAGTTTCATTAAATTATATTTAAAAAAATACATTTTTAATTGATGTATTAAACATAATTTTAAAATTAACCTTTAATGCACAAGCACTCACACACACACATATACACACACAGTACGTATTAGAGGCCAAATGTAGCACTGGACTTACTCCAAGGCTGTGCTGAAGTACAATTACCACTTTGTTGGGTCCTTTTTGGTTGTAGGAGCTTTAGAATTGAAGTTTGTGAACAGGAAGGGAAGTACTATTTTAAGGTGGGTGTTTGTATTACCATGTTCCTCCCTGAAACTTCTTTCCCCTTAGTATTTCACTGACATTTTGTAGTACGTTTTATCCACTGTCCAGCCATTCCTCCACGTTCCATATACTACATGCATGTACATGTGAAACGATCTAGGGAGATGTGAAGAAGACTTCCATATAGAAAAGATAGGAGAGGCAGAAGTCCCTGCATGTAGGCTTGTGAAAAGCATTTTGTAGTACGTGAGTAGTACAGTTGTAGTATTACTTAATGCACTACAAAGTGCAGTTTGTTAAGAAACCTAACTGCTTTGTTGCATGTGACCCATGGCTACATGTTCAGCTTGATCGTAACAAAAGACTTTGATATTTGACCTTTTATCAAGCATATAAAACTGGATGGAAATCCGAAGGGATCGTAATGAGAAAGAAAATACTATGAGTCTCATTTACAAGGCCTATGCGCCATGGTAGCGAAATTTTGTTTTATGCAACGGTGGTGCAAGCAGTGCTCTACACTGCTCCACATTTACAAACTGGCGCATTGGGCCCAATGCGCCAGTTTGTAAAGGCTTGCGTCACATTATACCTGTGCCAGGTTTAATGCATGCAAGATAGGCATTCCCACAGGAAAAGTCTGGCAGAGCTGATGCAGTGAAATTTACAACATTTCACTGCGTCATTCTGCGACTTCATTGCATCAGAATTTTACTGTCTGCTCAGAGCTGGCATAAAACTGATGGAGGGCTTTTCTCAATAGGGACCTCCTGGCATTTCTGGAGTAGCATCATTTTGTTGATGCTGATCCATCAATGTGTGAGCTTAGTGTCACAGATGTGTCCCATTTTCTGATAAATCTGTGAAAACATGCACCATGGAGCTCTGTATTATAAATACAGTGCATCCATGGCATCATTATGGGGTCACAGGGCAGCACAAGAAATCTGATGCATCAGAGCCGATGCCTCAGATTCTTGTAAATGAAGCCTTTTGGGACTAATTTCCATGGTTGCAAGGCTCTTGCACCTCAGCTGCATCATGTTTTGAACACAGCGGTGGCACAAGAACTACTCCATATCTACAAAGTGATGCTAGAGGCCTCAGGCATCACTTTTTAGCCCAATGCGTCAAATTCACATAGTGTCGGATCTGGCTGCGTCATAAACCCATAATGATACACAAGGTAGGTGATCCCCCTTAAATATCCACACCGCACTGATGCAGTCGTATATACAAGCTTTTCAGAAAATGATGGACCCTTTTCAAAAGTCATGCAAAGTCTGCATGTGTCCAAAAAATAAAGTCTGGTCATACCAGGCTTACAAATGATGCATTGGCACAGGTACATAAGGAGAACAGACCCCTATCAGCCTGGCAAGTTCTAGGACACCATGGACCTACTCATACTTCAGCTTGGAGCATTAAGAAGACCACCACAACCACAACCATCACCACCACCTCCACCATCACCACCACAATCACCACCACCCACACCACAGAGGCAGCGCAGGAGAATCGAGCACATATATCGGCAGCGTACCTCACTGATTGGGGAGGAAGACATAATCATCTATTACCATCTGTGGAGGATGTCCTTTGTACAGCTTCTACACCTCATTGTGTCTAGACTGCAGGCAACTGTTGACAGGGTCACCAATACTCCAACACAGACCAAGCCCCTGGATATGTTTAACATGCTGGCCTTGGGGTCCTTCCAGACCACTGCAGTCTGAGTGGCAGGAGTTTCACAGCCATCATTCTCAGTATTCCTCCCCTTTGTCCTGAATGCCATTATCCAACTCACATCCACCACATCCTCTTCCCCAACACCCAGCATCTGCAACAGGAAATCAAACAAGGTTGCTATGTCATCGCTGGCTTTCCACATGTATTGGTTTCAATGGACTGTACGGATATGCAACTCATTACTCCTCCTGCAATTGTCCTACACCACACCCACACCACAACAGGAAGCATACCCACTCAATCAACGTACAGGCCACTGTTGGCAATTGTGGGTTAATCCTAAATGTGGTGGCCAAATACCCTGGCAGTGTGTATGATGTCTTCATATTCTGGCAGTCCATCACCAGCCAACCAACAATTCCAGAATGGACAATATGGAAACGGCCTCCTGGTAGGTAAGCAAACAGCAAGTACCTAACAGACACAGATATTGGGACACAATACACACGCCTGCCTACACAGATAGGGACTGCAGGATGAGGGCAGTTACATATACATACACCATGTGTCAGTTTACATATGGAATGTCAATAACCTCGACATACATGTGAATACATCTCAAGCCAGTTTTGCAGATGTTGTATGATGTGAAGGCACACAGCCATTCATGGCATCCAGGAAGTCTGACCAACATCTCTGTGTATAAGAGAGGTGTACTATTTTCACTGGGGGCTGTTTGCATGCAACACACATGAACCATCAGCCATCTTATTGTTCACACACCAGGGACTAGGTGTAAGCTGACAACCCAAGGCCCACGGGCAGGTGATATGTAACTGTACAAATGTAAAATAATATGCAAAACCACTCCCATCACACGTGTGTCATGTAATGCTACACACATTCATCACTCACCATGACACTGAGGCAGCAACCTTGGCTGGAAGGTGCTCCCGCGAACACAAATACCATCCTGAAAACAAAGAAGAACCCCGAAGACCCCTGATGCAAATGTAAATGTGC
The DNA here is from genome assembly GCF_031143425.1 of Pleurodeles waltl. Classification (NCBI taxonomy): domain Eukaryota; kingdom Metazoa; phylum Chordata; class Amphibia; order Caudata; family Salamandridae; genus Pleurodeles; species Pleurodeles waltl. The sequence goes on along the minus strand of NC_090444.1, from coordinate 1,020,316,766 downwards.
ACTCACTAGTCAACTTTTGTACAAGTCTAGTTAGAAGGAACCAGAAAGTGCAGGAGGCCCTAAGTATTGTGTACCAGTTTCCCTTCTCAGAGACGCTGTACAGTGCAGGAAGTTGTGTAGCTGGACTACAGAAGATCAACCACAAAGCTTCATGATCCATGTGTTGTGTGCACAAATTGCAACTAATGACGTCACACATGTACACAGTGTTCCCCCACTGTGACATGCAACCATGGATGGGGAAATGGAAGTTGTAACATCATGTAACTCAGTTGGTATGTGGGAGTGCATACTGTGGCAATATTGGAGTATCAAAGGCACGGGCAAATGTAATATGGGCCAACAGCATCATCTGGGGATGACCATGGACCCATGCATGTGTCTGTCAGCCATGTCCAGTATGTTACCACCTACCTAGGCTGAACCTACAAACACAATTCACATCTCTTCGCACATGTAGTGTGAACATATAACATTGAGTGGACTAGAGCAATGGGAATCAGCCGCCACTAAAATCTGCTGCAGAAATATGACAGTCAGGATGTTGAATTGTATGATGTATCTGATTATGCACTGCATTGGAGATCACATAGAGTGAGGGAACAGGCCCCGGTAAACATTAGTACACTGGCATGATTGACACATCATGTGGTCATAACTGGGAGAAGTGCATGACAATACCATTACACATAACACATGTAGGACGTTTGCAAATATTGAAACCCTAAACAATGACACAGTACTTTTTTTTTTTACATGTCAGCTGACCAATGATATGGCATCCAGCAGTGGGTGATGACACCATTTGCCATCCCACAGACTGAGCCAGAAAAGGCCTATAACCAGGGACACATTCACACATGGCACATAGTTGAGTGAACCTTCGGCCTGCTCAAGGCCCAGTTTCATTGTCTGGACGTTACAGGGAGTAGAGTGTTGTATTCCTCCTTCCCCCGGTCTGCACAATTATTTTGGCATGTGCTATACTGCACAATATATGTGTGTGGACAAATGTCCCCTGCCATGAACAACTGAAAGATCCAAGGGAAGAGGAGGAAGATGAGCCACCACATGATCAGGAAATACACAACACTGATGCAGCTGGATGTAGACATTCCCACATTGTTCATAATTTCTTTTCATGAGTACATGTAACTGAAGGTATGAAGTTGCCAAACATGTAAATAAATGATTTAATCTAACATATGTCTTTAGAGTCTATGTTACAGTCCCAGTAAAATAACTCACTCACATCCAGGAAACCATAAGTAGACCACAACAGTCTTCGATCAAGTGTGAAAACTGTTGTCATCCTCAAAGTACCAGACACAATGCACTGATGTCTGAAACGTGTTGTGAGTAAAGTTTACATTGGCTGTCGAACAAGCATGTTGATCTGAAAGCACTTGTATCAGCCAAATAACTGCTGGTACAAAAGAAATACAGACAGATCAAATTTACTATGTGATGCATTAGGCCCAAACTGTGTGCTAACATCTGAAAATAGTAGACATAAACTGATCAGTGTGACATAAGTGACAACTCATTTGCTGATAGATTCTTTTCACTAGTGACAACTCACCACATCGACATCATTTGCACTCATATATGACTAATAGTAAGTGTATAACAGAGGACAGTTCGCCTCTATGTGTAGCACAGTGTCAGTCAAATCAGTGATCATCTTGCATGTATGCCCAACAATATCATAGCACGTCTTATACTGTCGCAGCACGTCTGATACTGTTGGCAAAGGGTCCCAATTAGGACACAGAATCATTTGTATATGACTGTGGGATCATTATCTGTAATTACCATTCCCACAATACACCCATACTCACTGAGCAGCTGACAAAGGATATTGTCTGCAGCTGTGGGTGAGTACTCTTCACAAACGCACCCATACGAAAGCCCAGCTGAGCCGCATTCATGTCCTAAACATGTTACATTGTGGAGGGGACTTACCGAGTACCCAAGTACTACTTCAAGAGACAGGATACGTTTTGGGGTCAATTACTCTACTCACCAACAATGGCAACTAAACTAATACTTGTGTGCTGCATATTGCAGAAAATATGTACAGGGCATAATCTCCCTTGGCCCAATGATAATGAGGAGCAGGAAGAACTGGACGATAGGTTTGGGGAAGATGAGGGTCAAGCACAAAATGTATCATAAATAGCAGCAACATTTCTGATGTACTATATACTAGTGTGAGGTACATTGCATGAATTACTCTCACAATGACAAAATAGTAGGACAATAACGTTCCTATGTAGAACAACAAATATAAGCACAACCAGTGAGTAGGCAATTTACATGTCCAGTCACAGTATGAGAAAGTCATCCTTTTAGCATGTTCACCCAACTTTTAATAACTGATACTGGTGGTGACTGACCCAGGCTGTACCCTGGGTCTGCTAACCAGGCCCAGCCCTGAATTCAAGGTACATGGTAAAGTGGTACAATTACAATTGCCAATGACTTACTCCGGTAAGTCCCTAGTATATAAAAGGGCAGGGAAGTTAGAGTCCAAGTAGATTTCCTGCACTGGGGAGTGCAGTGCTGTGTTGCCTCCTGTCATTTTAGAACAGCCCTGCCATGCAGACTTTCTTCAAAAAATGAAATGTGTGCACATTAGACAGAAGAGAATGTACTACCAAAGTATGAATCCACCTTAATCTTACATGACATTCCCAACTAAGGTCTCCCTTAGGTGCTCCAGGGATGGTGTGCCATGTAACTATTAGGAGGTACATTTCAAAAGGTGCGTGATATGCCCTGGCGAGAGGTGCACTGCACATCTATGTTTATTCACATAGCAGAAACTTAGTTCCATAAGCAAACATGGAAATATATGATTTAAGCCCAAATATTGCTAGGAAGGAACTACATGTGTCATGACAGGACTCCAAAGACTGGCAACGAGTAATCCAACAACCTGCCTCTGCTGACTTCATCATAACTAATACCAGAAAGAAGTAACAAGGCTTCCTTTCCTGTAAGCCAACACCAAGCTGCTAGTGGGATCTCCTAGGATGGCAAGTTATACAGATATGTGCCTAGGTACCACAGGCAGATGATGCTGGTGTCATCTCTCCCATGGACCATCTAGTGGCACAAGCCTCCCAGCAACATGAGGCCATGCAAAGTCCAGCTGTGTGGCACATCATAGCCTCATAGCCATGGAGTAGCAGAATGTACCCCAAGAAGCTTAAAAGTGTCACTCAGTGCAATGGATATAATGGAGGGATATTGTTGGTGCATTATTGCTGGACAACCCACATAACCTGGATGACCAATGTAAACATGTGGATGTCAACATGGGGCTGTATAAGGGGCATTCATATCCACACAATCTTATGGTTTTTTGTATCACAGTTCGTTCAATGCCTTCATGCACATGTACCATCCATGGGCCAGTCCAACATGGCCAATGTCAGCTACATAATGCAGGACACATTGAAGAAGGTGGCCCAAGGTCACATCAATTGATACATCTTTTTCTATGCTCTACTGGGTATGTCTGACAAGTTTGGGACTGAGGCTAGTACACATAGGTCCCATTACCTGTCATAATGTTAAAATACATGCATATTGATGTGTACACCCACTGCTATGCACAAGCAACACCACCTTGATGCAGAGTGTAGTAACATCTTGAAGTACGCCACCTTGCTGTCCTTAGTACATCAGAGGTCACGTAAAGGCATGCATGGTGTGTAAACATTGCACCCTTAGCATGAGTGAAAATCATGTGCAAACCAAATCATATGAAATGGACGAGTCGGGGCACCTTCACATGCTGCCCCATTTGAAAATGGCACCTTAAGTGCCACAGTATCCTCACCAAGTTATGTGTGGTATAAGTGGTGCTAGTGCAAAATGGCCCTTTGCACACCTTTTGTGGTTCCCCTGTGGTCCCTGCAAATTCCTGAAGGTGCTACACATGAATGTGCTGACATTCATAACAAAGCTGTAGTGAAAGGGCACTTATACTGGCTGTGGCAGCAACAGCAGGTTTATCCTCTTGTACAGGGATGCGCGGGCCCATGCTAATGTGATAATCACTCTGATTGGACTGTATGCTGTATGTAAGATGTGGGTCCACGGGCAAACTCAACATCCGAGGTGAACTGGCAGTGTGTCCCCTGATATGAGGTCCATGGGGGGGGGGGCATGGTCAAATTGCACCATTCATACATCCCTTCGCATGTATAACAACACCTGCCTGCACGGGAGACTGTAACCCCATCCATGTTGCCTGACAGCCTGCTATCTGCACCTTTAGACACAGCATTTATTGACAGACATCTGTGCTGTCTTATTCCAGGGCAAATCTACTGCATCCCTGGGGGTAATCTAAGCAATGGATTCAGATGCCAATACATAGCTGGCACACTGGGTAACCATTCTAAGGTGTGCCGTTACCCTAACATAGGAATTGTGCCCTATGTATTGTCTGATCCTAGTAATGAATGTACTTTTATCTATGTACACTCTGAAAAACACACATTGGACACATAGAAATACAGGAAGGTGGCAAGCCAAACAATTCTCAGGCACCACAACATTCTCTATGACTTTCTAACATGCATCTCACATCACACTATACATAAACCCACATATTTCACTCATTGCGTCAAAAAAATTGATGCATTGTCCCAATTTGTGTACTTTCAGCCATCGCGTCAGACAAAAATGGCGCTTAATGTCTGAGGCGTCAGAATTTTCATCATGGTACTTTGTCTTTCCTCCTGTGAAATCCACGCTTTGGCTTGAAGCATGAAAAACCTACTAATTTGTTGAAAACGTGCCACATCCACTCTTCAGAAAGTGTTGGAATGGATCAGACATGCTGCAAACCAGAGAAATGTGATGTAACTTTCACTTTCTCTTCATCTCACAGTCAATGTGTCTGTGCTTGGGAGAGGAGTGTTGTTTTTTGTGTCTGTTGTGCTGTCTGCTGTCCCTATTGTGTCCCTGACATCTGATTTGTCCTTTGTAACTGTATTTGGTGTCGTATTTTACTGTGTATTGTCGGGTGTTTATCTTTGGGTTAGATTAGTTCTTAGGAGTAGTTGGGGGTAGTTTTTTTTTAGAGTGTTAATTGTGCATGGTGAGGAAGGAAAGGGCCAAGAATATGAATGTGTAGGAGTTTGGAGGGTTCATCTGGCTGGTGGCCCACTACCTGCCAAACATGGTAGCCATGGGAGGACGTGTAATCCACTGCTACAAGTCAGAAGCATTAAAGCTGCAGTGGGGGAAGGTCTGCTTCCACATGCATTGGATATTCAAGGTGGAGCGGAAAACCCCCTAGCTCAAACATCACTGGGCAGATGTCATAAGAAGGGAACGTGACCTCCTGGTCAACCTCGGGATGGAAGTCGGTGAAACTGTTGGTAAGTACACATTCTTTGTGAATGATTCTTTGGCTTGCACTTGCATTCAGATGTATGATGGCCTTTGGCCCCCTTAACTAAGTTTGGACTCGGGGCAGGGTGGCAATTCATATTGCTGTGCTGACCTGCATACATAACAAGTTCAACAATGCACTGTAACAGTGACATATGGCACATTCCTGTCCTTGTCCCCTGTGATGATGCACAAATTGCTGCTAAGCACCAATGCAGGCACCCTTGTGTCATTGTGTAAGGGTGCATAGTTGACAGGGGTGATTGTTCATGTGCATGAAGCAACACCTTCCTGTATATACACAATCATCAATGGCATCGTTATTTGTCAATGTGTGGTGTAGAAAGCAGCACACATAGGAAGATGAAAAACAGGAAGAAATCATGTATTTTATTCCCATTGGGCCACTGTGATGCTATCCATTCAGTTGCATTTTAATCTGATGAATTTCAGCCTTGTGATAATGGCCTGGAACACTGTGCCACAGAAAATTCACAGAAATGTTGGTCTGGTGGTGCAGGGTGACACTTGGGCTTGTAAATGAGGCACATACTGTCAGTGCTTCACATATGTCATGGCACAAAGACCATCACACCCCAATACAGGTTTTGCAGAGACAGAGCATAACACAGCTCCCCTTGCCCCGCCTTCCAGGGTTCCACACCCTCTGTTGAGGAGGGGTACCCCCAGAATCCAGAACTGCTAGAGCACTGGTGTCAGTCGTCCTGTTCAACTCACCCAGCAGTTCAGGGGAGCCCCTCTGTAACTGGTTTCCCAACCCAGGGTCCTTCCCCTCTGGCAGAGCTGGTGTCAGGAAAGAGCCCTACCTCCTCCTGCCCCTTCTTCTCGAGTTGCACACTATCTCACCAGGAGTGGTACCCCTAGAAGTATCTGTAGAGAGACTGAGGACAGCTGCCTCTACCTCCAGGCCAAGGGGGTTGCCCTGGACCTGGTTCTCCAACCTAGGGTCTGTACCCTTGGGCTGGTCATAAGTTAGGGGCAAGCCCTCCCTCTCCCTCAAACTCTTCAGTGGAAGCATCTGCACCCCTCTTTGCGGGGTGGTCCTACTGGTATGCAGAGCTGGCGGGACACTGGTTCCAGTCATTCATCCCACTCCTCCTGACTCTAGGGGATCCCTTTTAGTGGATTGGTCTTTGGAAGTGAGTAATTTCTTGCCCTGGGGCCCCTCCTTGGGTGCCGTCCAAGACTAGCATGGGGTACAGGCCTATCTAGACCCTGCACCCTCCCTGTCCAGAACTTGGCCTGGTTTACCTAGAACCTTCTCCACCCCTTGCTTGGGTTAACCTAAGCCATTCCCTTTCGGGTCACTCCCCAGTGCCTTACCAGTTCCTCTGGCACTCAGCCAAAGGTCGGCTTCCTTTGCAAGTTCCCTGGGGTCAGAGAACTTACTGTGTGACAGGTGTTGCCTTAGCTCTGAAAAACAGCAACGGAACATGTGCTACCTAACAATAATATTGAACAGCCCTTCATGAGTAGTTGCTGTGCTACCCTCCACCCATCCTTCTAATGCTTTGCAACAATCTCCCATAAAATCCTCCCAAGACTGGTGAGACCGCTTTCTGCTCCCTCTGAACCTCAACCTATAGTCTTCAGAGGTGAGACTATACTATTAGGGCCTTTTGATGAGGGGATACTCCTGCCTGTCTCTCCCTTCTAGGGCCAGAAGGGCATCCCTTCCCACCTCAGGAATATAGCTCCCTAGGCCAGTCCCCAATCCTTCTCAGGGATCCTGCGCACAACTAGAGCTTCCTCATATTACCTCAGCCACTGATGTAGGTTGTCCCACTCCTTGAACCCAGGCACTAAGGCCCTCATTACAACCCTGGCAGTTAAAGACCGCCAGGGCTGTTTCGTCAGAAGCACCGCCAACAGGCTGGCGGTGGTTCCCGTGGAATTACGACTGCGGCAGAAGTTTACCGCCACCTTGGTCCCGGCGGTTTACCGCCACCTTGATCCCGGCGGATGTAATCCCCAGCTGCCCAGGGGATTACGAGTCCCCCTCCCGCCAGCCTTTTCATGGCAGTATGAACCGCCATGAAAAGGCTGGCGGAAAGGGGAATCGCGGGGCACCTGGCCATGCCTCTGGCATGGCAGTGCAGGCCCCCATCCACGGCCCCATGGAGCTTTTCACTGTCTGCATAGTAGACAGTGAAAAGCGCAAAGCGCGACGGGTGCAACTGCACCCATCACACCGCCGCAACACCGCTGGCTCCATTTGGAGCCGGCTCCCGTGTTGCGACTGAGATCCCCGCTGAGCCAGCGGGCGGAAACTAGGTTTCCGCCCACCAGCCTAGCGGCGATCTCCAAATGGCCACCGCAGGTGCTTAATCATACAATCAATGCTAACGCAACTGGACTCCACTTGCAGTGCTGGTGAGTCCAGATTTTTCAGACTGCGTTCTCGCACGAGTCTTTCCCTTGCAAAGGCTCTTCCAGCCTCTGCCATCCTCCCTTGGACTAAGGCCTTCTCTACCTCAGCCCGTCTCTCTTCTACAGCCAGCCTGGATAGCTGAAGCCTCAGGTCCCTCTCTTCCCACCTATCTCTGAGCTCCTCACGTGACAGGGAATGGGAGGTGGCGCTGCTGCTAGGCAAGGACCAGTAAGAGACTGTGGGGTCCTCTCTCTCTACTGGCATACCTGGCCATTTATCTCCCCCCTCATTGTCTAACTCTCTGGGTTCACTGTCCTCCTGGGGTGTGGACTGGGGACCATCCCACTCAGAGTCTTCACTACTCTTGTGGTTCTCTTAATGGTCACCCTCAGAACCGTTCCCCCCCTTGGGCCTCCTTCACTGTTGCTACACCGTGAGCCTGCTCAAAATATTACAGGGCTCTCCTGAGGACCATTATATTGGATTCTCCACATATAGTTATACCTCTCTCCCTGCAGAATTCCTCTAAGTCTTCTGGAGTGTATTTACACAACTCATCCATGTCAAAGGTGGATTCCATTTGTATTTAACGCAACACAGGTGTAAAACAACAAGAGTCCCAAGTGCGAGTATGTGACACAGGAGTAATAAATAAATAAAAATGAGGGGTTTGAGAGAACAGGAGAATTTAAAAAAAGAATTAGAACAAGTAGTGGTCTAAGTGCAATTTGTGGTGCAACAATGCGTTACAATGGTATCATGCAAGAGCAAGTCCTATCCCGCCGCTGCTACCAATGTTAGAAATGGGATTTCTGGTTGGCTAGGGTATGCACCTAATTCAGGCAGAACCCAACCGCTCTAGTCAGGGCAAGGGAGTTACACATTCAAGAAAACCCCTGCTCTCCCCTTGGTAGCTTGGCACGAACAGTTAGGTCTATCCCAGAGGCAATGTGTAAACACATACACCACACATGATGCAATAAATACACCACAAAGGAACGTAACACCAAGTTATGTAAAAATAAACTATATTGCACAAAACATAATTAGACCAAAAATAACATGGCAGAAATACCCTGCTACCTTAGCAGTTGTCAGAACGTCACACAGGTTACTAATACTCTGCAAGAATAAGCAGTAGTCACCCTAGAACACGTAAGTACTCAGAATTCTGCAAAATAATCAGTAGTCAAGAATCTCATTATTAAACCAATATGCTTATCATAGTATTACCATAAATGCCCATAAGAGGAACATTAGAGAGCATATGGCACGTCATACAACAAACAGGTTAACATCCGAGGCCAATAATGCACAGAATAGGAACATTAGACAAGCATAGGTAGTCTCTAGAAAGTACCTGTTTTAATATGAAAGGTACCTCCTGTGCTACGAAGATCAATCTGGGGGGCCCCAGGGCTCCTATGTGTAAAACAGGGGCTGTGTGTTGATCCCAGGGGGAGAGGGGTGGTATGCACCCCTCTGGTTGGTGGTGTCGGGGACCCTCCTGGGGCCCCCACCTAAATGGGCACCAACACATTCTGTGGGGGGCGAAAGTAACCTAAACCCCCTGATGGTGTTATCTATACCCCGAACCATGGGAGAGGGAGAGAGACTGGGCGGTGCAGATGCTTCCTCCCACCTGCAATCTCTGGTGCCAAAAAGTGGGGCCTGGGGCGGGGAGCCTCAGTTGAGGACTCCTTCCCTGCTCACGCTCCTTGGCCGCCTAGGGCCTCCAATGAGGCTTCCCTCCCACTCTGATTCAGCTGCAGCTGAAGCGGTGTGCGAGCCCTGGGCGCAGCAGTAAAGACACCCACAAGCAGATCCCAGATGGTACCCTGGGGTCACTTCTCTGAGTGTTCTGGTCACCCGGGGGTACTACATGGAGCATGTTCAGATGTGTTAAACCTACCCGGGTCACGGCAGTGATAGCCGAGCCCCGATGAGCGCTTCCCAGCACAGGGCAGTTGCACAGAGCCCGGGTTGCAGCAGTGATCCCCTTTACAGCAATGTGCTTATGAGCACCAAGGGCCCCATAAAAGCGAGGCACTCGGCCCTAAGAAGTCCCCGAAGGGAACGAAGCACTCTTCATGCTTGTGATCATTGCAGGGGTCAGGGGCCACCGCACCCTTCCCCTTGAAACAGAAGGAGGGAAGCACAGGGCTACCAGTCCCAAACAACAGGCCAGCACAAGGGATGCAGATGGTGGCAGATCCTCCTAATGACCCAGCAGGTCACAGGCCAGCACAGCAGCAGTCCAAGGTGGGTCCCGGTAAGTCCATTCAGGAGTGTTCTGTGTCCCGTTCCTAGTAAGTTTTTTTTGTGTCCCAAATATGTCCCAATAGTGGGGAAAACTCCCCTGTACATATACTCAGTTTTACAGTGTGTTAGAAAAGAAGTGGAGAGGAGGTTGCAAGTAGTTACAACTGGTTCTGGGAGTGCCCCCTCTCTCCTGCAGCACAGGCTCCAAACATCAGTTGCGGGTAAACAACTGCGTTGTGTGAGGCCAGGGCACAGCCTTTACAAATGCAGGTGTGCCCCACCTCTCCCTTCTCTCCGCCCAGGAAAACTATTCAGTATGTAGATGCACTTCTGTGACAGTTCCACCCTCCCTGTGTCTAGGCTGTCTAAAAAGTATGCACAAAGCCCAACTGTCACTCTGCCCAGACGTGGATTGGAGTCAAGCTGCAAAACACCAGAGTCATAAGCACAGAGAAGTGCTCACTTTCTAGAAGTGGCACTTCTATAATGGTAATACAAAATCCACCTACACCAGTAAGCAGCATTTCTCACTACCATTACAACCATAACAAACATGCCTACGCTACCCCTCATAAATCAGACAATACCCCTTACACTTAAAGCAGGGCATTTCCAATGCAATCCTATGAGAAGGCAGCACTCACAGCAGTGAGAAACCAAATAGGCTGTTTTTCACTACCAGGACAGGCCACGCAACCAGGCACATGTCCTGCCTTCTACATACATAGCACCCTGCCATAGGGCTAGCTAGGGCCTACCTTATAGGTGACTTACATGTAGTAAAAGGGGAGTTCTAGGCCTGGCAAATAAAGTTAGATGCTAGGTCCCTGTGGCAGCAAAATGCGCACCAGGTCCTGTGCTAGCAGGCCTGAGACAGGTTTGAAAGGCTACTTCAGTAGGTTGCGCCAGCAGCGCTGCAGGCCCACTAGTAGCATCTAATTTAAGGCCCTGGATATAGAGATACACTTTAGAAGGGGCTTACAGGTAAATTAAATATGCTAATTAGGTATAAGCCAATCACACCAAGTTTACAAGCGAGAGCAAATGCACTTTAGCACTGATTAGCAGTGGTAAAGTGCCCAGAGTCATAACGTCAGTCAAAAAGGGTCAGAAAAATAAGGAGGAGAAGGCAAAACGTTTTGGGAACAAACCTGTAAAAAGGACCAGGTCCAACAACAGTGGATTCCTAATACTGCGCTGGCATGCGCCCACACGGAGCAGTGTCCCTAGCATACCTGTTGGCCACTTTCAGTGTTAGCACCCTGGGGGACTGGCTTTTGCCAGAGCTATCCTATTTTGAGACACTTCAGTTGCTCATGCTTCATGTAGATGAGGCATGATGTATGTGACTATGTACATAATTCTGACATGCGAACTGTCATACATCTGTATGGGCCACACATGTGTGTATCTGATTTAAAAATGTTGATGTTTGGGGATGGACAAGGCTTGTATGTTCGGTGTCTATTCCTATCAAGCAATGACATAGGCCAATGCCTGTGTAATGAGGGTACAAGGATGTTTAACTAGTGTTGTATGTAGCATAGTCATGTACATGTGATGAAAATAGTAAAGTAGGGGTATTGCTACTCCTGGCTGAGTGTGTTCCGTGAATCATTTAGGTGCAGAGTCCCATTGGACTCAGCTAGCCTCCCAAAACCTTGGGGTAGTGAGTCATTTGAAAGCCTTAAACAATGTGACCAAGACATGTATATGTAGTTTCATCATATGTGTGTGTACGTGTTAACCTGGCCTACCAATGTATGTCATTGAGACATCTCAGTTGTTTCAACCAGACACTTTCTGTGGTCATTTGCAAGTCATGTATAATGTGCAATGTTTGACCACAGTGTTTATTTTTCAACAATCACATTGCCATGTCTCATGTTATAACTTACAGGTGGACCCGAGCCTTACACCACTGGAGAGTTTGAGAGCTCCAGTGACCCCGCTGCCACCAGTGAGTGTCATCCTGTATGTCTAATTGGTAGTGCAAGGATTGTGTGGGATGTTATATGCTGTGTGCAATGCCATGTTCGAAGTGCATGTATCCAAATTCAAACTCCATATTTTATATATGAATATGGACAGTAAGGTAGAGGTTGTGTCTGGGATGTGCATTTGCATCTGACTAATGTCAAGGAGGATCTGATTGCTATCACTTAGGGCCCACATGTTTGCTGGTATAAACAAGGAGCAAGGGCTACAGTGCCAGGATCTGTGAACATATGTGATGGTTGGTTCATAGGCGAACATGACAGGGGATGGCATACCTAATAAATGCATTTCAGATGCACAGGCTATTGCTTCTCACAGTGCAATCTATGTCCCATGTGCATAGGTAGCCCACACAGAGGGGATGACTCACAACACAGTGATGAGAGTAAGAACATGTGCCAGATTTACAGGGTCCTACAAATCTATGCAAAGTGGCATTGTGTATTTCACAGAATATGTTCCTGCTGTGTGTGCCACAGGAACATCACTGAAAATCCTGTTCTTTCAGGACTGAAAGTCTTGTGAATAAGGCCCTAAGTCTAGTAGGACAGGGGTCAACATTCCACACTTGAAACTGTAGTTAAATTGGCCACTCATGTGGTATGATGCCCCGCACTTAGTGTTGGATGAACATTGCTATCCCCTGTCAACTTTCCAGATCTGGCAATGTGTGTTGGACCAGAGGAATGTCTGTGTGGCATTGTCATAAGACATGACAATGCCCACTCCATCTTTAGATACTGCTGGTCAGTATAGTCTCCGAAATGTCCTGCTCACTGGATCATACAATGAACAGCACTGGCTACTGCCATCCCAGGATCACTGTGCAGATGCGATGTAGGGCATGCACGCACACACCTATCAAATGGTTGTGCTGAGAGCTGGTGTGCAGCAAGGTGACATGAATATTGGACACATATGTATAAGCAATGGACTGCATAGTAGGACACATCCAGTTACTTGGGGAGTATGCAAGAAGTAGTGGCCCAGCCCACTATGTGGCGACAGGAGTTCATAAAGCAGTTGTTTCATACATCTTTGTGTGATGTGAGTGGGCTATCCACCCTCCAGTATCACATATGAAACCTGGCACATGTAGATTCTATGTAGCAATGTGTCCAGATATGTGTCCTTGCAATATCAGGCACATAAGGGGTCATTACGACCCCAGCAGTCGGTGTAATAGTGGCAGTAATACCGCCAACAGGATGGCGGAACATAACGCCAGTATTATAACATTTACGGTTTGGCCAAAGCCAAACTGCCAAATTAACACACCGACCACCACAGTGGTAATGACCGCCTGGCTGGAGACTACAGTCTCCAGCCCCGTGGCCATCAATAGGCCACCATGGCATTTTGACCCCGCCCACCGTCCTGGTTTCCGTGGTTTCTGTACTGCCATGAAAACCATGGCCGTAGGCACTATCAGTGCCAGGGAATTCCTTCCCTGACACTGATAAGGGGCTCCCCTGCCCCCCTCCACCTCCCCAGAGTCCTCCCCTACCCTCACCCTCCACCTCCCAACCCCGCGATATATACACACATACATGCACATACATACACACCCATTCCCACATTCACATGCGCATGCATACATTCATACACACTCACAGCAAAACTCACTAGCATACATCCAGGCACACACACAATCACACAACACAACATGCACATACACACACACCCATCCATGCACACACGCATTACACACACACATGCACACATTCAGACACAGTCACACACAACCCCACACATGCACACAACACCCCCATTCCCCTCTCCTGTTGGAGAACCCGACTTACCTGCATGCACGGGGTCCTCCGACAGGAGACGGGACGCAGCGCTGCTGCCAGCAGCAGCGTCTGCCAGCAAAACACCGCCAGCCATGATACGGTCAGCGGCGTTCAGCTGGCATGGCGCTGCTGCTCGAGCAGTGCCACCTTACCACCATACGCCTCCATGACCGCAGCCGGAATTCCGCATGCCTTCTGGCATGCCTTCTGGCAACTATGAGGAGCAGGATGAGCCAAATAGACCTTTTCATCCCTTGTAGATAGTTATTTTTATTGTTGGGGATTTTAGATAGCGGTGTTTAGATAAATTAGTGTAGTGTAGGTTAGTTGTAGTACATTGTAGTATTGTAGTTTTCATTACGGGTGGATACATTTTTAGGAGTTTGGATTTATTAAGTGTTTGTAGTGGATGGGGGGTTCATGCTTAAGATATGTGTTTCTAGGAAAAAAAAAATATATATATATATAACAAAATGCCAAAAAATATATCTTTGTTTAGGCCTTGGTGTTTAGTTAGTTTATGTATAGCTATAGCTACTGTTGTCCTTGTCTCCTAATGTATATTAAGAGGGTGGGGATTGTTGTATATGATGTGGCATCAAGGGCCAGATGTACAAAGCATTTTCCATGTCGCAAACAGCGAATCGAGCCATTTGTGACGTGGAAAATGCTATTTGGGATGTACAGACCCATTTTTGCGATTCAGTAATCTATTTACCGAATCGCAAAAAGGGTTTGCGAGTCACAAATTAGGAAGAGGTGTTCCCTTTCTAATTGTGAGTCGCAGTCCCATGTATGATTGTTTTGTGACCGCGAAGGCGGTCGCAAAACAATTGCAGTTAACACCAGTTTCAAACTGGTGCTTACCCATTTGCAAACAGGAAGGGGCCCCATGGGACCCCTTCCCCTTTGTGAATGGCAACTAAAATATTTTTTCAGAGCAGGCAGTGATCCTACAGACCACTTCCAGTTCTGAAAAAATGAAAAGAAAACTTTTCATTTTTTGTTTTTTAAATGCATCTCGTTTTCCTTTAAGGAAAACGGGCTGAATTAAAAAAACTGCTGTATTTAAAAGCAGTCACAGACATGGTGGTCTGCTGTCTCAAGCAGGCCACCATCCCTCTGGGGGCAGCCATTCCCAATGGGGTCGCAAATTGTGACCTACCTCATGAATATTCATGAGGTAGGTGATTTGCGATCCCAATGGGAATCGCAAACAGTGTCATTGACACTGTTGGACATCAGGTTTTGCGACTTGCAAATTGCAAGTCGCAAAAGCTGAAGTTCGTACATGTGGCCCTAAATGTGTAGTATAAGTTAGGTGAAGTTGAGATAGTTGTAGGTATTAATTAATATGAGGTAGTGTAGATTAGGATAGTTGGGTTTGGTAGTTTAGGTAGCTTTAATGACATATTTATGGTTCAGTACATTTTGTTGTTTCTTCCTTATGAGTCTCCATCATGATTTACTGTGCAGAAGGTAGCATGTCTGCTCAGCTTATGTTAGGTATATACCTTTGGCTTTGCTGGCAGTATTTGGCAACATGTGTGACAAGGTGAATTCCTAATGGGCAAGCAAATGTCAGGTTGGCAATGCAATCTTATAAGCTACCTACAGACATCGTTGAGTAGTGCATGCAACAATTTGTATGTAAATTAATACACATCGCAAAACAGGTATTCATATGCAGTTGATCTGTGTAGGTAAGTCATGAAACATACATTGGTGGAATGTTGTTGTCATTGCACTCACCCTAAATCTAGGTTTTGTCATACTTATGCCTGCCTCTCACACACATTCACACTTGCATCATTTGGTTGTCACAGCAAAGTGGTTTTGTTGCAAAGATCCATACTTATATCAGCCACCTGTGGGGTGAGTCACATTAGCTTACACAATGACTACATGATACCTGTTGCACTACATGCTTGGGAGCCTCATGAACTGCTTGATAGTCAACATACATATTATATTCATCAAATATGTTTCACTCAGTCTGTGTGCCTTTGTCTGTGGCTCCAATCCACATTCATCCCTTTGGCAAGTAGTCAGTGTATTTACTTCACACACTGCAACATGTCCAATTTTGTCATGCTTCAGACACACATACGACACAGAGATTGTAGTTAGTGGTTTTATTTGCAGGTGCAGATTTACGTGATGTACTGATGTACATTTCATGAGACAACAACCCAAACAGATTTAGCAAGCCATTGGATTTCAGACAGAGTCCATGGGGAGAACATGTCATGGGACATGTGTAGGAGAGGAGTGCTACAGTGAAGAGGAGGACCACATTGCCATTAGGGTAGATTGGTCACACTGACAATCCACAAATTTGAGAGGGCAACAGCTGGAGAGTCAAATTGAGGACAGTGCCAGTTGTTTGTACACTGGCATGATCTTAAGCACAGAGCAAAAAAGAAAGTGTGCATGTGCCACACAGAAATTCTACCAAGCAGTTTTTCTGGTGAAAGATGTTTGTTCCACATCTTCTCCCTCTGATGTATGCAGTAACTCCTGTGATAGGGGTGGGGTATATGTTGAAGTAGCGGGAGGCGCACACACATCAGGGACAGAAGATGCAGATCCTGTGTTCACACAGATCTCATCTTTGGTAGCACATAAGGCAGTACAGCAGCAAGGAAGAACTGCTGATTTTACAATACAGCAGCAACGTCACGGTGGTAGTCACCCATGGTGACAATGAGGGAGTCCTGCTTCCGCTCCATGGACCCCCAGTATGTTCTGGATTGCCCCCAGCCTGTTTGCAACTTCACATGTGCCACTTTGGCAGGGCATTTGCTCATGCCTCTGCCTCATGACACTACTGAAGTCAGCCTGGGACTGTTGGAGGCCAGGAAGCGCAGAGTAGGTACCTCATATGGTGGCCAAATTGTCCTTATTCAGACTGAGGCACCTATGAACTACCTCTAGGGTCCCCGCCATTGTCTCCATACCCATCCACACCTGATCTGTCAGCTCCTGCTGGCTCCTACCACAGTATGTTGTAATTTAATTTGGGGGGTCCTGGGAGTCCAGGGCTGTGGGTGGGCTGGCAGGTGTTTTATGTTGGATGTTGGGCAGATCATCTGGAGACCCCGCAATGTTGTCAAGCCTCCCCGTGACCAGAGATTGTGTCTGTATGGCACCCAGGATTTGCTGGAGGGTTTCAGGATGTATGGTGTACAGCTAGTCATCCACATCATCAGAAAAGTTTAGGACAGTCAGCTGGCCAGGAGGTATGGGTTCATCCTCTGCAATGAGATAGTGATATGTTAATGTAGATCTTTGCTAGATGTTGACATGCGTAATTAATTTGACATTCAAGGTTTCAAATGTAGCCCTTTAAGTGCCTCATTTATGAGGCACTAGCAGCACACTGCGCAACCGGAGTGTCATTGTTCTTTATGCTCCAGTGGTACACTGTGCCAGCCAATATTTACAAGGCCATTTAAAGCCACCTTGTGTGGCTTTTCATGGCCTTGTGAATATGGACCCCCTTTCACGCATGGCACTGCATGAAAGGTGCATTCCATGGGTTTTGCTATGGGTGTTCCCACACAACACCCATGGAATCGTAAGAAATCTGTTGCATTCCCTGATTTACAAGTCTGCTAATGCATCAGAGTCCCACATCACATCAGGGGTGGCACTTAAGTGGTGCAACGTTGAGAAATAAAAATGTTCTCCCAGTTTTTTTCTATGTCTATGTGTGCTGCATTCTGCAGCACACATAGGAAGAGGAAGGTGCCATCAATGATTGTTTATGTGCAGGAAGGGGTTCTTCCTGCACATAAGCAATCATCCCTGCAATGCAGGCACCCTTGCACCATGGTGCTAGGATGCCTGTGTTGGCGCAAGGCAGCAGTTTGTGCACATGTGCTGAGGAAGGTACAGGGATGCGTTGTATTTCGGTAAATACAATGCTTCACAGCACTTTCAAAATGACGCAGTGCAGCACACAAAGCTGCCTAGCTGCACCATGCTGCATCATTTCGTCATACATGAGGCTCTCAGTGATGTGTAGTAAATCTGTTAGGCATGGGGATTGATGTGCAGTTTTTCAGTATTTTTATCATAAATGGTAGTATCTCTGCATTGTTCTCACAAGCACTGTGTGCCTACTTTGAGGGGATAGGTCCTGTTCTACTGAGTAGTTTAGCTCACTGACATTCCCACCATATCATCATGATCAGAGTTGTTTCTCTGCAGTGTGGCCCACATCATGTGACTAAGGCCCTTGCCATTGTATGTATAGATGCTTCCTCTGATTACCCACTTTTGTGTTCTGGTACACATGTAAGTGCCACACACTTACATGTGTACCATGTAAGATCATGCATTCATTCTCACATGCCTACTACATGTGTTATACATGGCCATATCCAGTGGTCATACATATAGGTTTGCTATGTAATGGTATTGTTGTGGTCTCACCTTACATGGTACAAGTGGTGTACTTAGTGGCAAGTACCTACATTTGAATCCCATCCTGGGTTCTTCCATGGGTCCCATCATCTGTGATGGCTCAGTGGTTCTTGGTATGTCTTGTATAGTCCCGGTTTGACATCGTCCAATTTTTACATGTGGCACCATGAGACAATGCTGCCTCAGACTCCCTCCCAGCACATGTTACATATTCCCGAGTCCACATGGCATGTAGGTTGTAGCCCCCAATGGGCTGTTTTCTGCCATCCCTTACCAGGTGTGCCACAAGCATTGCACAGTCAGACCCAGTAGTGCATGTGTATTGGTGTAGCATCAATGCAGTACACATGTCCATTTCCACTTCCCACCTCCCCAGTATGCACAGTATTCCCATTCAAAGTAAATGTCATTTTGACATGCACATTCAGCAACTACCTTGAAGACCAGTAGCAGTGGGCTACCGTGCACACACATTATCATTAGTTTGTACACACATGGGCCCATATTTATACTTTTTGACGCTAAACTGCGCTAACGCAGTTTAGCGTCAAAAAATTTAGCGCTAGCAGACCGGCGCTGCCTGGTGTGCGTGGAAAAAAACCACGTAGACCAGGCAGCGCCGGCGTAGGGGGAAAATGGCGTTAGGGCGTCTTAAAATGGGGCAAGTCAGGTTGAGGCAAAAAAATCGCCTCAACCCGATTTGCGCCATTATTTTCGACGCCCAGACGCCATTTAAATGACTCCTGTCTTAGTAAAGACAGGAGTCATGCCCCCTTGCCCAATGGCCATGCCCAGGGGACTTATGTCCCCTGGGCATGGTCATTGGGCATAGTGGCATGTAGGGGGGCACAAATAAGGCCCCCCTATGCCACCCAAAAAAATTAAAAAATATAAAAAATTATACTTACCTGAACTTACCTGAATGTCCCTGGGGTGGGTCCCTCCATCCTTGGGTGTCCTCCTGGGGTGGGCAGGGGTGGCAGGGGGGGTCCCTGGGGGCAGGGGAGGGCACCTGTGGGCTCATTTTGAGCCCACATGCCCCTTAACGCGTACCCTGACCCAGGCGTTAAATAGTGGCGCAAATGCGGGGTTTTTTGACCCGCCAACTCCCGGGCGTGATTTTTGCCCGGGAGTATAAATACGACGCATTTGCGTCGCCGTCATTTTTTTAGACGGGAACGCCTTCCTTGCATCTCATTAACGCAAGGAAGGCGTTCACGGAAAAAAATTACGCTATTTGCCCATACTTTGGCGCTAGACGCGTCTAACGCCAAAGTATAAATATGGCGTTCGTTTTGCGCCGAATTTGCGTCGAAAAAAACGACGCTAATTTGGCGCAAACGGAGTATAAATACGGGCCTTGGTCCTCTGATGTGCATCTCCTACATTCCCACCCTCCAATTAATTATTTGAGAGGAGTCCCTGAAGTCCCTTCCATGGCAACAATATGGTTTAATGCAGGGTACTATAAACATGTCTCTTGCCATGTCCCTATCTGAGGATACCTCCCATTATCAACACCTGGTCCCCCCTCTCAGATGATTTGTTTCTCTTGTGACACAGCCATTCCATTCTGAGGATTAAAATTCTAGATTAGTGTGCATAGGCCAAAATGAGACCGAGTAGCTACATGGTGCAAGGTGTCCTGCATTGTGACAGTCAGGTTGTGCAAGGTAGCAGTGTGCTTGGTCATGTATTGTTCAAGTCCATGTTTTGTGCAGTGTTTTGTGGAATTTGTACTTTTGTTGACCACTGTTATACATTGCATTGCAAGTGCTAGAATACAAAGTAAGGTAAAAATGGACTGATGCTGCATTTGACACAATGAGGAGAGTGAGGTGACGGTACAGAACTGGGTTGAGCAAGTTGTGGGGAGGCTAGTGTGCATTACATGTCATTGCTGTTTAACCATAAGTGTAAAAAAAAAGTGCAGACAGTGGTTTTTAGCACTGAGACATAGCTGCTTGCACCTTATGACATTGCCTGGCTGCCACATTGCCCTTCACTGCAACTTACCCTAGGGTTCTTGTTGTTCACCATATGGCTCTCTGTCCAGTCCTGGGATTCCCCACCAACTCCTCAGGCATGATGGCTACCACCATCTCCTCCAACTCATCCAGCTGCTCCTGGGGCACGGACTTCCACCTCCGGTCTGCAATGCTGCCTTGCGGTTCCTGGCCAGTTTCTCCTTTTTCTGCACTCAGCACTTTTTACAGTCAATGACTGTCCTCTTAACCTCTGTCACACTGTTGACCTTGCTGACAATGGGCTGCCATATGGACTCTTTCCTCCCCAATGGCAATTTTGAGGCGAAGAAGAGCTGATGTTGGTGCTCCATCACCTCAGTGATCAAGATGGTATTCTCCTCCTCTCTGAACTTGCACTTCCTCTTCCTCATCACCCTTTTCCTGGGAATCTGTCTGGACATCCTAGCTGGTACTGGGGTTGTTGGGGTTGTCCTGGGGTCTCTGGTGTTCTGGATTCTCCATGTTTGATTATGAAGTGCCCCTTATTGTGTTTCTTTTTTCAATGCAGCAGTTTTCAACAGTTTTTTTATGTTTTCGGCATTCAAGCACGTTGCTGGGGTTGCTTGTGTCAAACTACTTGCTCAATTGTTTTGACTCAGCCCAGATCCTAACGCCATGGTGCACTGATTTGTAAATTCAGTACAAGCATGGCATTAGGATTTGTCAGACCGCGGCATGAACATTTTTGACGCATCTCTGCACTGCACCAGAAAAGCATCATTTCTAGTAAATGAGGCCCTAAATTTCCATCCCAACACCATCACCTCAATATCTCCTACTTTTTAATTTCTTATCAACCTGCAAATATAGTCCGGTATAGCATAACACAAATGTTTCCAACACCTGTAGTGAAAAAGTGCTGGTTATATATCAGAATACCACTAACGAAAATATTGTCAAACATAAATATCATGATCAAAATATTGTTAAAAAAATTTTGCTCCATTAAGGGTAGATTTTCTATTATTAACTAGAATGTAGGAACATTATTGTAAAGGATTTTTAGGACAATGTTTCTGTCAGGGCATATTAGGCCTTGATATTTTAGTATTGTACCACTGTACTATGAGATTTCTGACAAGTCCCATTTTGCACGTTTTAAGACAATAATTCAGTTTATCTAAATGTTGTTTATTATTCTGGCATTCATTAGTCCCAAAAATTAACATGGCTGTAAATGATCATTGCTGGAGACTGAGTTGCTGGTTGACTTGGGGATGAGCCCTGGTAAAGCAACAATCACAATCCCTTGCAGGTTAAACCACAAAAATCACTAAATTAACCTGCGATAAACCCTGGGTAGCTTGCCACATAAATCAGTGAGGTTTAACTTAGAGGTAATGTGTAAAGTCTTTAGGCAGCACAAAAGCAGCAATAAAGTGAAAATACAGTAAAAGAAATATCCCAAACAATTTAGAAACAAAAGAGTAAATTAAAAAAAAATATATTTGACACCAAAATGCTAAATATCCAGTCAGAACCGGAGATATGAATATTTAAATATTTTAGTTATAATTGCTCCAAAACGTGCCAGCTACGGATAGCTGGTCGTGCTAGACTGGGTAAAAGTCACAAGTTCAGGCTGACTGTTAGACTTGGCATCATTGGCATGGTCTCCCCTAACTTTTTGCCTCTACTTCCCAGGTTGTTTCTGTGTGCTGGACTCTGTTTTTGCTGTTTTGTTTGCTCTGGACACTTTATCACTGCTGACCAGTGCTAAAGTGCAAGTGTTCCCTGTATAAATTATATATGTACATTGGCTAATCCATGATTGGCATATTTGATTTACTACTAAGTTCCCAGTAAAGTGCCCTAGAAGTGTCCAGGGCCTGTAAATCAAATGCTACTAGTGGGCCTGCAGCACTTGTTGTGCCACCCCTATTTGTAGCCCTGTAAACATGGTTCAGACCTGCCACTGCAGTGTCTGTGAGTGTAGTTTTAAACTACCAATCCGATTTGGCAAGTGTACCCACTTGCCAGGCCTAAACGTTCCCTTTTTATTCATGTAAGGCACCCCTAAGTTAGGCCATAGGTATCCCCATGGACAGGGTGCAGTGTATGTTAAAGATGGGACATGTACTTGTGTGTTTTACATGTCCTGACAGTGAAATACTGCCAAATTTGGGTTTCACTGTTGCAAGACCTATCCCTCTCATAGGTTAACATGGGGGCTGCCTTTACATATGATTAAAGTGCAGATTCCCTTGAGGAGCAGATAGACGTGTGGAGTTTGAGGTCTCTGAACTCACAATTTAAAAATACATCTTTTAGTGAAGTTGGTTTTTAGATTGTGTGTTTGAAAATGCCACTTTTAGAAAGTAGGCATTTTCTTGCTTAAACTATTCTGTGTCTCTGCTTGTTTGTGGATTCCTTGTCTGGGTCAATTTGACGGTTAGGCTGTTTGTATCTCTCCTCTAGACAGTGACGTAAAGGGAGCTGGGGTGTAGCATGCCTATCCTGATAGATCATCTGGGCTGAGGGGAGGAGTGGTCACTCACACCTGAAAGGGCCGTGCCTGCCCTCACACAATGCAGTCTCCAACCCCCTGGTGTGTGTCTGGGTCCTGGCCTGGGCAAGCCAGGATCTTGAAAAACAGAGACTTTCCTTTGAAGTGTGCCTACTTCAAAGGCAGAAAGGGGTATAAGAACACCCAAAACTCCTGAAAATCAGATTACTTCTGGAACCAAGAGGAACCTCTGCCAAGGAGAAGAGCTGGAGAAGCTGTAGGAGGAGTACTGCACCTTTGCCTGTCACTGTGCTTTGCTGGGTTGGCCTGAGGTAGCTACTTCTACCTGAGAGAGGACAAAGACTGACTTTTGTGTGACTTCCCACTGGTGAAGAATCTCTAAGGGCTTGAAACTGAGTTTGCCTCCTGTTGTTGAAGTCTCAGGGACAGCAAAGACTTTCCTCTGCCAGTACTTGGGTTTTCTGCTGAGTGTCCTGCCTGCCAAGTGGTGCCCTAACCTGTCTCTGTGCCCTTGAAAGGTGCAGCTGGTGGAAAAGGACAGAAATCCATGCAAAGACCACCATGCAGTGCAACGTTCAGCTTCGTGGCTGAAAAACGACCCGCTGCCGGCCCCGTGGCTAAAATTGACGTTCCACCTGCATCGCAGCTGGGAGATTGACAAAACGTGGCTGGAGAAACGACGCACAACACCCGCAGCGACTGCTGTTAACGATACAAGCCCCCATGAAGCGCAGTTTCTTGACACTGTGCTTCCGGATTTTGATCGCTGGGTGTGGAAAATCAACGCAAAGCCTACCTAGACCCGAGATGCCTGTCCAGATCGATGCATCGCTATGTTGTGGGAAAGAAGAAATGCCGCACGCCGACCCAAGGAACAATGAGCACTCTCGCCTGCGCGTGAGAAGTCGATGCATCACTGGCCTTTTTCGACTCACACTCGCCCATGCGTCTTTATTTTGACGATAACCCAGGCACTTTTGTATGTTGACAACGTTCTCACTGTTTTCTAAAGGATTTAAGACTCTTTTGCTTTTTAAATTCATAACTTGACTTGTGTATGTTGGATTTTTGTCATTTTGGTCTTGTTTTGTTTAGATAAATATTATCTATTTTTCCACACCTGTGTTGTGTCATTTTGTAGTGATCCCACTGACGTACTGTGTGTGTTGGTACAAATACTTTACATATTGCTTCTGAAGTTAAGCCTTTCTGTTCATGCCAAGCTACCAAAGGGATGGGCGGGGGTTAACTGAGGGTGATTCTCCTTTACCCTGACTAGAGTAAGGGTCCTTGCTTGGACAGGGGGTAACCTGACTGCCAACCAAAGACTCCATTTCTAACACAGACCGTGACGGAGTGCAGGTCAGCTACCTTCACCAAGTTAAACCTGCTGACCTTTTACCTTCTCAAATCTGTGCCAAGAGTCCTGATCGCAATGGAGAGAGCCGAAAGGAGCAGGGAAGCTGTTGGCATAGCACGAAGAACAGGCCAGGTGTTGTGGGCGGGCGTTACTAGAGCTTTGCGTTGGTGGTCCCATGCTAGCGGTCAATGGTGTAGCCATGAAGAGGTGACTACTGGAGCTTTGCCTTGAATTGCAGTGCAAGCAGTGAGGTCTCAGTGCGAACAGGCCCATTTGCGGTCATGAAGAGCCCAAAAACTTGATCACAGCTCTCTGAGCCACAGCAAGGGTCCAGAACCTGATGGGCACAACTTGGGATTCAGGAATTCGCTTAAGCTGGGTCCAGGGGTTGGGGAGCCTTTTATGTCCCTATGGCTCAGATTAGGAGGCCAGCAGCAGAGCCCTTGGAGTCGACACTCTGGAGTCTTGGACGTAAGGGTGAAGCTGCAGGACCAGTTCTCTTTTCACCGAGGCAAGAGGGCAGAAGGTCAGCACAGCAAGGAGGCAGCTCCTTCAGAGCAGCAGTCCAGCAGAGTGGCAGTCCTCTGAGCAGAACAACAGTCCTTCTTCCTGGTAGAGTATCCACAGTTCCAAACGTATACTGAAGAGTTGGTGTCTGAGGTGTTCTTTTTATACCTTGGTGCCCTGGTTCTGGAAGAGGGAGCAGCTTCTTGAGAGTGGCTTTGAAGAGCATGTAATTTCCTGACAACCCTGCCCTGGGTCCAAGCTGGCCAAAGTGACAATGTGAAGACATTAAGCTCTTTGTGTGAAGGCAAAGCACAGGCTATTCATTTGAAAGTGAGGCTTTGTTGAGCTCTGCCGCACACCTAATCCCTCAATTGTGACTGTCTGGGAGCAATTCAAAAAGTCTGTCAGTTGCACTCAGTCATGTGACCAAAGCCAGGATACAAACACAAAACAGCTGAAGGCAGGAAAAGGCAATTTCCTAAAAGTGGCATTTTGAAAGTTGTAATAACAAATCCGACTTTACCATTAAAGATAGTTTATCATTACAATTTCATTGACACCAAACTTGAGATAGTTACCTGTTCCCACAGATTGCAGCTTATCAAATGTAATAAGGTATCCCCAATGCTGTCCTATGGGAGGATTAGGCCTCACAGTACAGAAAAACAAATTTAGAAGCTTTTTCACTGCCAGGACATATAAAATGTAAAAGTACATGTCCAATTGTTCAATTATAGAGCATCCTGCCTTACGGGCTGCCTAGGGCCTACCTTAAGGGTGACTTTTAATAAAAGGGGAGTTTAAGGCTTGGCGGAGGGGATTTAATGCCATGTCAATATGGCAGTTTAAAACTGCATCCAGGCTAAAATGGCAGGCCTGGGACCTCTTTTAAAGTGCTATGTACGTGGGTGGCACAATAAGTCCTGCAGGCCTACTGGTAACATTTAATTTAGAGGCTCTGTGCATATGATATACACTCTACAAGGGACCTTCATGTACATTAAGTATGCCAAGTGGATATAAGCCAATTTAACAATGTTTTAGGGGATTGGGCCCGGCACCTTAGCACTGGTTAGCAGTGGTAAAATGCACAGAGTCCTAAGACCAACATAAACAAGTTCATCAAAATGGAGGAAGAGAGGAAACTTGTTTGGTTGAAGACCACCCAAAGGCTGAGAAGTCTGACAATGATGTATGTTTTAGCACTGTAATTTGTCTTTAATTACACATATACTTAGTGCCAACTATCTATGTTGAAGGAATCTAGAAATGTGCAGTTCATTGATTCATTAGTAATGGAAAATATGTGATTATAATCAATGACTAGCTCTATCTGGTCTGACAATTTTCCTGACAACTGCAGCGTTCAGATTACTTTCTTAGCATACATTTCTGTTCCTTTGATCCTAACTCTTTTAAGGGCTTTTATCTTATGTTTCTTTGCTGCACACCACTTTAGATGGATGCATTTTCAGTTATAATAACTTGAAATTGGCTTCTAAACCCTCCAAGAATTCCCCTCTTAATTTCTTTAAACTGCTGCTTCTCTCAGTCAAGCCTTCAATGGTTTTTGTGACCCATGGCTTTGCACTATAAATATAAGGCAGGCTCTTCAAGGCAGATTCCTGTGGCAGAAAGGCTGACTGAGTCTCTGCTTGACTAACCAAATATACCCGACCTCCCTTAGCCACCCTATAAATTCAGTACACATTTCTTCTCACAGAAACCACCCCAGCATTCTTAAAAGGTTTCGGTTTCATCACCAGCAACTCCATCTTCTTCTGCTTTATCCTTCCTCTATTCTACAACTGTTCAGAGTCAGAACAGCAAACTCTAGTGGGGAGAGATTCTAAACTGTTTTTGAGAATGAGATTGGGCTCACACTTTGCTTGCATCTGTACTATGTGTGTTGTGTGCGGCTGGTAGTCAGTGACAGGACCTTTGCCGTGGAACCCCTTTTTCAGAAAGATTGCCTTTATCAGGGTCATAGGCCTCAACAGGGTCATTGACACAAGCACTTTGTAATGGAGTTCTTTTGTCTCCAACACAAGATAAATAATACATATGATACATTGTATCAGTATTATAGCACCACTAAACATCTTGCTACATCTCTGCTTTATCACCAACTGACCAGTGTAGAACATTTTTAGTATGATCCTTGTCAACGTTCAAAATTTTAAAGTGCTGGGATGTGAAACCGAGACACAGAATGTATAATAAATAAGGATATCTGTATGTGTGGTAGCCACAAGAACAAACTATGAAACATCTCTGTTAGCGCGTCTGACCTTAATAAGTAAACTTACAAGGGGACGTGAATAGGTCGATGAACCTTTTGACTGACAATTAAGATGTTCTTACCATAGCTCCAGTACATAATCAATACACAATAATCAATAATCATTAGTAATCAATAACATCAATAATCAAAGGAGTCAGTAATTGTCACGCACCATGACCTTTCAGTCATGAATAACCACACCTTTAAGTAAAAGTTAGAATATTTATTTGCCTAAATTAACAATGCTAAGGTCATGTGGATTAATCTCAAAATCAGATGTAACACATATAGAAACAATACTGGCTGTCCAAAGCAGCAAAAGAAATGTAATCTAATCAAGGCTTGAACTACAACACATTCTAAGGTTAAGGTGCAAATCAGTAACAAATTAAACTGCGTCAATGTAATTACATACATCAAGTTTAGCAGAGAAATTCATCAAGCATTAGTCCCTGTTATCATGATTTCATTAGTGAGGATCCTTCACAAACATGAGATTAGAATCAGCATGTTGGGCTTCATGCAAAACAGTTTAGTAACACAAGTTTGGAAAAACATCTAACTATGGCTCTATCAAAGCAACACAGTTGGTACCTAGAAAGAAAAAGCAAATATGCATAATAATCACAATTTATGTTATAGTACCTATCCTCAGTATGGATCAGCAAAGCAGAGTCAGTCTTCATCTTCAGGACTTCAGTCGATCAACAAGGCATCAGGATTCAGCATCAAAGTTCAGAAAAGGCAAAGTCTCTAAGCATTAAAGTTCAGCACATCTCTTGTCAAGACGCAATATGGGCAATAGGCAATGGTCTGAATGAAATGTCTTCTCTCCGTGTGATCATGTTAAATCAAAACTGATAAAACTATCCCCAAAATCCTGAATGGTCAATTAATCACCTGTTCACACTTTGTCCAATAAAACTAAAATCCCAAATCTATGAATTCTAATATTACTCAATTCACATGTTGTTGATTGGTTTGTCTTGCAATGACCTCATCATCTGGTTTGTCAGGTAACAATATTGTTGTAGCTTCCACTCTAGTCAGTATCTTCATTGTTTTTGTCCTGGAACAGTCAGTCTCACACATATTACACATAAAATGTTACATTAATGAGAACATCATCTTTTAGCAGTCGGTTCTCATGTGAAGCTTCTGTTATGAGCACATTTAAATACAATAGAAATTCACAGTTTAACTCTTCTAGGACAGCCATTTTATTGAACACAAAGAAATACAGCCTTTACATGAGGCCTGGCAAATAGGCCAATACACTCGCTGGCTTAAGGCCTACAATAAATGAAGCTAAAGCTTACTGCATAACCCTTAATATGACATATTACTACATTAGTAAACATATATTCAACATTTCATATTTTCAAATCATCGATTAGTACATTTCGTTAACAATGGTGGACATTCTTCGTAATCACATTTTCAAATGCATGCATTATTTTTCTACATTATTTTATTTTCTACACAAACTTATTATTCCGAGTACATAAACACTCATTAATAATTTTTATTAAAACACCTGCGCAGGCATTTCCTTCTTTAGGGAAAAAGAAATACAAGGAATATGTAAGAGGAAAAGAGCAAAGAACACAAGAGAAGGAATTAATTGGACAATGTATTTTAGTCTGCCAAGTTTACTTAGATTAAAAGCTGAGGTCCAACACTGGTTTCATGCTTCAAGAACGACTATCTTTCCAAAGTACTTTCACCAACACTCACAACTTTCTGCATATCAGAAAATATAGAAAGACCACCACTTTACATCTTGGGATCTTAATGGATATAGAATTACCTTCTTGCACATTCATCTCTACCATTTCTGAGAAGGTATAGTTTTTCTTATACTTCTAGTGATTGTTCTCATTATCTCAATAACCCTTTTTCTGCCAATACAGACTTGGTCACCCTCACTGATCCACACATTGATGTAATGAAGTGTAAACAGTCCGGTGACCCTTATTATCTCCCTGCCTCCACTCTTCAGACCTAAGTTCATTTAGAATTTTACTTAGTCATTCTCTGATACTAGACACTGAATTATTACGGTTTGGGGATTTCCCTGAAAAAGCCAAATTATGAATTATGAAAGCATTGCTCTTGTGTAGATTTCAAATAAATTTCAAATAAATTCAAGGCACTGTGCTTCTCCTGACAAATGCCCTAAAGCGACAATACACACAGTCTTATTTTCTTTAAGGATATTATGGGTACTCTCAAGAAATATTTTCAGGAGTGGCATTTTGATATTATGTCATGGATGCAAGATAATTGTCTCAAGCTAATAAAAGACAATATAGGGGTCTTAATTTTAGCAGGACCCTCTTTCATCTGGTCCCACAAAAGGTAGCCTACAGAGTTAGGTAACACACCCTTGCCTGTCACTTCAGTATACAATCTAGGACAACTTATAGATAACTACTTGTCCTTTCTCCAACAGATCATAAAAAGTCTCCCCATCCTGTTTGTACAACATTAAACTGTTCCATATAATCTTATTGCTATTTCCTATGAACAGTCAGAAAACTGTCATCCAGACTCTTAGTAGGACTTCACAATTGTAACTAACTTTATGTAAGCCTTCCAAAATACTGGCTTAAATAGCTACAAATTGGTCAAAACTCTACTATGAGGCTTTTTATAAGCAACATGTCTTGTGCCCCCACTTCTCACCTGCTGTGTCTACTACATTAGCTCATGTAGCCAAAAGAAGCATTTTAAGGTTATATGCATCCCTCTAATCAGTGATCAAGGGGCACTTATTATTCAGCAGAAGTTTAATTTCTACTATCCTATCACTGAGCTCTGTTCCACTTCAGATCACATTGCAATAATAATCAAGATCCACAGTATGATATGTGGAGCCCAGTCCTCCTCCTTTTGTGTCATGAAATACTGAAGCTCTCTCCTGATCTCTTTCTGTTGTCAATCCAGCCATTCCAGCCTCAGAAAGCAACTCAAAACCTGTCTTTCCCAAGCAAATGTCTCCAGAGCCTCTTCTATTTCTGGCAAAATCCGGCTCCGGGGCGCCCCTAGAGGCAGCAATCCACTTTATAAATTTTACTCAATTATTCAGGGCCCACAATCATTTAGAAATGAGTTCAACATGGAGAAGGCCATCAACCTATTTAACCTCACAACACACCAGCTCATGATTAGAGGTTCTAGTTAAAGTTTGGCGTACTGCATAATCCATTGCAAATGTGGTGGATATCACTTTTGCTGTATCACATGTGCATCATAGCCTATTGCACTTGTAATATGGTGAATGGGAAATCTATCATGTTTTGAGGGAGAATCCTAGACTTTAAACTCTAAATAAGGACCTAAATCATTTTAGCTTGGTAGAACATTGTTTGTGGGAGGCATATTAACATTTACCGTACTCAAGGGGGCATGGCTTGCTGAGCCTAGATGGCAGACACACTCTAACAAGGTTCCCCATCAAAACCCCAAATATCCTGAAATATCCAGCAGCTAAAGCGACATCAGACCCATTGCCTGTCCCCACTGTGTCCCTGGTCCGGCGGATCACCCGAGAGGCCACCTGTTGGTGGCCACAAAGACCAAATGTACTAAGTCGCTGTGGCAGGATGACCGCAGCCCCGCCAATGCAGCTGCGGCCTGGAGTGGCGATCGAGCCTTGGTGGGTGCTGCTGCAGTGACGGGCTGCTTGAAGCCAGTGGCTGAACCTGACATCAATGCAGGAGAGGAGAAACCACCACCTGGAAGGCTGAAGTGCTGCCAGAAGCCAACATTGATGTTGCCCGAGGTAGGAGCGTGCCTTCCGGGCCTCGCAGTGCGGTGGCTGGGGCCTGCAGTTAAATATGCACGCTTTGAACCTGATGTGCCTCTGCAGTTCCCCTCAAGGCCTCCAATGCAAATGTGTCTGCTCTATTGGGGACAGGAGTCACATTCCACAAGCTCACATTATTAAAGGTGGGCAAGCCTAGGCCTGAAACAGAGACTTGAGTAGGCCTCACAAGAGACAGTAAGATCTGGCCAATGCTCCACACAGACGCCCTCAACACTATACATTAATAAAATTAACCAAGGAAGTTTGACCGAGCCCATGAGGCATGCCTGATATTGCATTACATGCACAGACCGGCCAATAGACTGAGCATATGGCAGGTGGAGCACCAGAGGTACCCCTTGTGTCAAGTGCAAATTACTAAACATTGCATAGTGCAAAGTAATGCACAATAAGTTGGCTGAAGACCACCCTTATTTACCTACTCAGGACCCAAAGGACATTGAGGGCATCACTGCGTGCAAGCCTGGATCACATCCACAGCTACTATTGATGATCCAGCATATACCAACACCACGCACTGTAAACTGTAATGGTCAGTACACCATGGTACTTCTTTGGTTGAATACTACCACAGGCCACAAATGCCTATCCTAACCTGATACATCACTGTAGAGCCCTACGACCCTGGGGGTGATACAAATGATGCAGAAGTACACTTGATTGCACAGAGTTAAGCAGGGGGTTCTGTAAGCCGCTCGTGCTGTGATATCTGCCCTGCAAACACAGGCACAAGCTAGCAGGCCTCCGCCCTTCATCTCTAACTTACTAAATAACAGTTTGGAGGTCCTGTCTCATCTGTCTACTGTTGGAGACATGGGACAATTGTGATCTAACAGGAATATTCAACTGAAGATTCAACAACTGGAAAAGACTTGCATTCAATGAATTCACAATCTGGAAGCAAGGGCCAAAGATTCTGAGGGACGCACCAGACACAATAATGTCTGTGTAGTAGGACTGCCAGAAGGAACGGAGGGACAAGATGTGGGGGCCTATGTTAAAAGGTAGCTTCCTAAACTTATTCCAGCCACAGCACTGGCAATTTTTCACTTTGAGTGGGAGCATTGCATCCCAGGCCTGTGGTCCCATACCTGTGTGCCCTGCTGTCAGCCTCATAAAACGTCTGCAGTGCCATAACTGGACTATCCCCATGTGTGCTGTCAATTCCCCTTTAGCTCTCGGTCAATTCTGCTTTGAAGGATACTCTGTTAATGCAGGGAATGGCTCCACAGACTCATGACTAGACCTGCACATAACTGTGACAACATCGAGGCCAATAATGACACAGGATACACACGGCCACACACTTGTACTGGACACCTTTGTGCAATTAACCACTGGAAATATGTGAACACATGCAGCTTGGTCTGCTGGTCCTTCACTGCCACAAGAGAAACAAAGGTAATTTATATGACTCAAACTGTCGAGTGACATTACATTTTTGGCTGGGTTTTGGTATCTGTGACACAAACACTGTACCTACATAGCATTTTCAAATGCCTGACTCATGGGTAGTATACAAGCAAGTGACCAGGAAGTGGTATCCAACATTCCAGTACTTGTGATGGCTTACTCTTGTAACATTGCCATTATCAACCGTCCTCTATCTATCCTGTGCGTAGTTTGTCATGGGAGATGTTTTGTCCCAAAAGTCAGGGAAGTTCACACAGCATTAGATGCCATGTGTATGACAAACACATATCCTGACTCATTTCCACACTGAATAGCATCTGATGGTTATCCACATTTGCAGCACATGCATACTAGCACATTAATGAAAGCACGCCTTGTGACGATCACACAAAGGCCCAACAACAATTGAAAGAGCTAATTCACAGACATAAACACACAGGCCATGAGTGAATGTATTAAGTTGCGTAGCCTTGCTATCCTCTATTGACGCACCACCTGCTCAAACTAGGTAATACCAATTTTTATTCAAAATCTTTGGGTAGCTGTTGCGTCAGTTAAGAGTACTCATCCGGTACAACAACATGAGTATTATGGTCTGCAGTAGTGTGGTTTGCCACATGTGCCCAAACACTGGAACACACAATACAGGTGCAGACAGCCTACCTCTGTACAGTTACAGGTTTCATGTACGTTAAAAATGAGAGAAATGACACAAACACAGTTAAAGACAGATATTTTGACGCAAACGCGTAAAAAAAGATGTATATGCGTCAAAATTCGCCACATATGCGTTGAAAAATGACCCTCACAGCCATTAGACATCCATTGGGCCTGAGCGGTAATTCCTACACTGTACCCCATGAAATTGGTTACCAATGAAAAATATATGAAACTATGAATGCGGGGGAATTTGTAAGCATTTGCGTCAAACAATTTTGACGCAAAGCCCATAGGTGTCATAAAATTTTCACGCATCATAATAAAAACACACCGATTTTGAGACAGGAAGTGATGTAATAGGATAGCCTGTTTACAGAAATTGTACAGTGGGTGTACTTTCACTTTCACTTTGCAGTCTGTGATTTTTCTAGACTGTGTGGCAGTGCTGAGAGTTTTGTCTGTCCAAATTGTGCTTTTGTCTCCTGGGTGCCATCCTCTTTGTCATCTGTTGTTTTAGTAATTGTCTCAGTTGTTCAGTGTAAGTATGTTTTTGTCATATTTGGTGTCTAATTTTGTCTTTGTACTGTTGGGAGTGTGTAGTGGGTATTGTTAGTTTGGGGATTGTTGGGCTGTTTGTGAGTTTCTTAACTTTCATTTTCCTCCCTTCTTTCCCTATATTTTCCTCTGTACCCTTTCCTATAACTATTATTCCGGTCATGTTGGGTAGGCCACGTCTGAGGAGAATGGGGGAGGAGGAGCTGGGGGCATTAATTTGGCTGGTGTGCCACTTCCTCCCCCTAATGCTTGAGGCTGGTGGCAGGGTGATACAGGGGTATTACACGGAGGTGAGGAGGCTCAGGTGGTCCAAGGTGCTGTACCATCTGAGGAGAATTTTCAACACACCGCACACCTACCACCAACTCAAGCATCGCTGGGCTGACCTTGTTGCCAGAGAGCAGGACCTACTGGACCACCTGGGTGTGGTGATTGGTGGCCCTGTTGGTGAGTACAATTCAGAGTAATGTGCACATTTAAATTCTCTTTAGTGACAGTAGGAGATTTGTTGATATGCTGCATGCAATGTTTTTGGACATGTGGAATGCAAGTTAAATATACAGTGGCCCTGATTTATACAATATTTGCTACACATTACCATCATTTGTTGATGCAACAGCTGCACAAACTTACAAAACACAACTTGATCTTGTAAATTAGTGCTGCTTTGATGTCAATAGATGATGGTAATGTGGCTCAAACATATGTTTCATTCATGGTCTGTGAGGGTACCAGGAAAGAGATGTATTTCACAAGCTAAAGCAAGGAATTAATGTGGTCCCCAATTATTTGGAATACATGTCTAAACTGTATTCCGACCATACGTACAAAGTTCTTCCTAACCTCAGGTAATATCTTAGGCTGATACTTTGACTTGGTTTGTGCAGCATTTAAATTAGAAATGGATGCCAAAGTAATGCACATGGGTTCATATCTAAATGTTTGGTGCTATTTTCCTTAGATGTAGCGTGAAACATGAACCAAATGCTACAAATTGAGGGATACAAAATATATCTGGCCCTCTGTTCATTGTTCCCGTGTGTTTTAAGTTGCCTTGGGCACAACAGCTGGAACAGAGCTGATGCATTTGCCATCTGTGTCACTTTATAGCCATGCAATTCTCTTAAGTTATTGGGTCATCATGGGATACCTGAGGTTGGTGATTGCATGCTCACAATGTATTACTTGCACATTGTTGTGCAAGGGACCCCTGACCGATTCCAGCATACATATAAAGTGCCCAAATACTTTGCTACTTTACGTTTGGTACACCCCTGCTGATCTAGTACAGCATATGTACAATAGCTAATTTCCCAGTATGAAGGCTATCACAGACATGGGTGTATGCTAAGATCAGAAGACCAGCATTCCTGTGACTGCTGCCATTCCCAAGGTGCATACAAATTGAAATCTACATTATCAAGATTGCTACAGTAGGACATTTGCTAAACCATGTTTCAATAATGGGACAGTGTCAGTTTGTTGTATACCCACAGATCACCCAACTTGGCTAATGTATGATGATGAATGTGGCTAACTGTGAATTCCAATACCCGATATGGGTACACAGGGCAATGAGTTACACATTTCAGGTGCAATGACTACACCTGTGCCCATGCATTCTGTCATGGATGACCAAAATAGACACTGTCAGAATATATGTCTTTGTTGTATTAATTTAGGCAAATGGCCAATCCATGTTTAGCGTCCGGTTGTCATCAAGTAACACACAGGATCCCTGCCAGTATGGTGTCATATGGGGCATATCTGGCTCTGGGTACAATGTCAATGTAGCATATGTGACCTCCAGACAACACAGGCCCACATGTAATGGACCAATAAAAGCATAATAATTCATGAGCTAAACTCAACCCACATGAGCATCACACAGTAACTGATTGTCCCTTGATGCACAAGCCACAATACATGAGTGACTGGTATTGCAGTGCACCAGGAGCGTGGCTTTGCATGTCTCTCATAACAACAAATGAATAAGTGTAGTACACTCTATAAAAGAATCTGCAAACAATTGAGGAATCATGTTTGTCACCACATGATTGTTAGGGCCACTGCATGTGTGCATATGTGTGTGTATCACTCACTGGAGTGACAAGGTAAGTACATGTTTGCAGTGGTATGTATGTTGGAGTGTCCTCATGCCTGAGGGGCTTGACTATCTGACATAATGTCACACACAGTAATTTTTTCTTCAAAGTGTTGTACAGTGCACAGACATTGAGCACATTTCACCCTTCAATGCTTTACAGGTGGACCTGCCCCCTACACAATTGGAGAAGTGGCTTGATTTGCAAACCCAGACATATCCAGTAAGTGTTGACATTTCAGTTCTGTGTTGTGTTTGCAGCTGTTGTGTGATTGACTCCTGTGTGTTGGACACATAGCATGGTATGATGTGCTGGCACATGATCTGATATGTGACTTGACTGGAGTTTTACTTTTTTTCCATATTGGAGTGGACAATCAGTGGCGTAGAGTCATCATTTGGGATTGTAGTGCAGCGCTGTAGGCATGGCCATGTGAATAGGGTGACATTTGTTGTTACATTTCTTGTCATGAAAAATTTAGAGGTAGCCATTTTCATGATTTAGTCAGCAAGTCATACCCTGAATCACACAGAGCAGGGGTGCCGAAGTATTACCCACAGACTTGAGCCTCCCTGTTAACTAATGAACATGTAGGACTGCAAGTTTGAATTCCTAGCAGCATCTAGCTCCAATGTTGTACTACGTTTATGTGGCACTTGAGTACAATGTCATAGGTGTGCATGCAGCTCAATCCTAGATGGGTGCTTGCATCTATGTGCTTGTTGTAGGACAGGTATTGGTGATATCAAATGATGTTGACAATTGTCTGTGATTAGGAACGTAAATGTGGATGTGATTGTACAATGTTTGTGCCTATCCTAATTGGACACCCTCCTTACCTGTGGTGAACTGACTAAACCCATGGGCAGCTGTCCAAAGCTTCCTGGCTGTCCTTGATGTTTGAAAGTATGAGTTGCATGTCCATCCCCCCCTGAGGCACAGGCTTAGGGTTAGGAAATATGTGTACCTAGGTGTGAGGATCAAAGTGTAGTACACAGACATGTAATTCAGATATTCATTTGTTCCAACCTAGGATACCCACTCGTGATTAGCAACTGCATACCATCCTGGCAATTCCATTTACAAATCACAGATCTTTTGGTCCTTGATTGTCATCCAGAAGATAGTCATTAGTTGGCCTGTCACATGTAGAGGAGTTGCAGCATTTGTTATGTGACCAATGACAGAACAATGATGCTTAGATCCTTTAAGTAGGTACACATCTTTTAGAGCATTGCTGTGTTGTTAGATAGGACATGTGTAGGCTGTGTTGGCATGTACTTCCTCAGGGACAATCTGTGATCTGTACTGTGATTTGGCCTGTTTAAGCTGAGTTTTTCGAATATTATCAGTAGCTGTATCACACAATCATGTAACTAATATTTGGCTTCATCTTTTTTAACAGCAGCCAATATGGATGCCAATCAGGTCCGCAAATTCCAGAGGAGGGTCATGCTTTACCGCCACATTCTGGATGTGGTGTCTGGGTTCCGCCCATGGCACATCGTTATCGCCATGAGAGAGCCACAGGGGTCTGGAGGCCATTTGCCCAAGGGGGCCCATCCCTGTCCACAACAGCCGCCACCACCAGCACCACCACTCCGACCCAAGTGGCACCAAGGATAACAGCCACCACTACAGGTCCCTCAACATCATCCGCTCCTGACCACTGACAGCAGCCCCTGCACCTCCCCCTCCAAGCCTGGCACCGGCAACAGCACAACCCTCCACAACTGGCACACAGTTTAGCATATGTTGTCCTCCATGTGTCCCGTCATATAATGGGGGTGGGGGGTTGATGTTTAGATTGTTTAGTTAAATGTGATTAGTAAGTTTAGCTTAGGGTAGTTAGGGCCAGTTGTGGGCAATTTGTAGTTAGGATAGGTTAGGTTAGTTAAGGTGTCTACCCTAGTTGTATTATCCTTTTTTACAGTTAAATAAATATTTAGGTACTCCTTTCCAGTATGTGTCATATGCTTGGGGATAAGGGCCTTGGCAAGGGTGAACAGTGTCAATTTAGTATTTGCATGTGTGTTCCATCCTGCATCCAAATCCCAATTGAGCTGTCACATTGGCAGCTACACCAAAGCTACTTCTCTATGCATCTGCCATCCATTGCACCCACCACTCAAGGTTACTATGGTTCCCAATGTGTTGCTAAGTTTAGATGTATGTTTTAAATCTGTCATACTTTGAGACCAGATTTTGAATATTGAGCACTGTGGTACATCTGCCTGCAGCCTGATGTTCATGTGAACCCTGATAAGGT
Source organism: Pleurodeles waltl (assembly GCF_031143425.1). Taxonomy (NCBI): domain Eukaryota; kingdom Metazoa; phylum Chordata; class Amphibia; order Caudata; family Salamandridae; genus Pleurodeles; species Pleurodeles waltl. Next base: position 1,020,278,996 of record NC_090444.1, on the reverse strand, counting down.
GAGTGATGGTATAATCTTATGTAGTTCTGTATACATAACTCACACATATCATTTCATACATTGTTACGGTTACATATTTGTCCATACACTCGTACACATCCATTCCTGCTTTATGGTGTGTGTGTGAAGAAAGTTTAGAGTCAGATGTCACAAACCTAAAGATTGTTTAGAAGAAAAAAATGAAGACATTGATTTTCTGCTTGGACATCCCTTGAAGCAGACTTATTCTGTCCAACACAGCATTATACTGTAATTTTTCAATTTACTTCAGAAATAACCCTCAGGAAGGGCAGATGATGGTACAATCCAGACACCAGTGCATAGTTATCAGCCCACAAGCTTTCAAGACAGTTGTACTGAGATTCTCTGGCCATTGACATGAGGCAAACATCACAGATCTCCTACACGGTTGATGTGTCACATTACACAGAGACAAAGTGGTTGTGTAAGTGCTATTTATTTTAAAGTGCTGTAGTGCTATATTTACATAGTCCAGGATTGTGAGTCCATTACAGTGACGCCTTCTATTGTGATACTACACAAGTGCAAACCGATATGTCATTGGACATGCTGGGGTGAAGTGTCATACAGTGCAGAGGAACATGAATTGCCAATGAGGTAGTGAGAGACAATCACAGAGCATAGTGTTAAGGTAAACAGTGGGCTGGAGAACAGTGCATGTGAGCAGCTGTTGCAACACTGCCATGTTACAAAGCACAGGACCTTGGATATAAGTGCCCATTTGACATGGACTTGTGCTACCGGGTACTCTTACGGGTGAAGGTGATCTGTTCAACGTCTTCATCTTCTGATGTGCGTCTCGTCTCCTCTGCCCTTGGTGGTGGTGGGTTTGAAGGGGCAACACACACTTCAGTGTTTGAAGATGTGGAGTCAGAAATCCCGGTAGCTGCCAACTGTGGGGCTATTAAGGGCAGTACTGCAGCAAGGATGAGCTGCTGGTTCTTAAGTAGAGCAGCTACATCATTGTGGTAGGCAGCTAGGTTGGCCCTGAGGGGGTCAATATTGCATTCGTGCATGCAGTGAAAGGTTTGGTGTGTGAGGTGTTGTGGCAACTCACTTACTGCTGTGCTGATTTCCTTCACACTTTGTTGAAGTTCTTGCAAGATAGATGTTCGCCCTTGCATGGCTGCTGCCTGTTCTGCAGATGATATCATGCACGAACACACTCCCTCTAGGCTGGCTGACATATTTTGCATCCCCACCACCTTGGCCAGTTCCCGCTGTACTCCAACTACAGTCCTGTCAAAGCTGGTGCCAGTGTTGTCAGAGTCCTCAGCTGGGTTGGAGCTGGCAAGTTGTACAATTGTGGTGGTGGGTGACTCCTCTGTGATGGCTGCTACTTCTGTGCTCCTCCTTGCGACTGAAGGTGGGGTCTGAAGGGTTCCAAGGACATCTTGGAGGGTCTGCTGGCTGATGTTTGTCAGCTCGTCATCCATATCATCAGGGAAGTCCAGGACAGGCATATCCCAGGAGAGCCTTTGTCCTCTGCAATGAGATATTGTACAATTAGTGTGTCTGTGTTGTGGCATTTGTAATGTGAGTTTCCTGACTTCCTATTAGTTGCACATTGTGATCTTGGTTCCTGATCATTGTTCCTGTCATCAATATTAGAATTCTCCCAGGCCTATGCCCCACCTACATGTCACATGTAGTTTGGGCAGTTTGGGGAAATGTCTGCGTCACATCCTCTAGGTGTAGGTCCTGCCCAAATTGTATGTTGCCACCTTCTTGTCCTATCCAACCCTCTGTCTACTTCCATTATCATGGTGTGTCCTTGCAATGGCTGTGGGTGTTCTGATGGCACTTGCACCACACTTAACAATCTGGAACTGACCCAGTCTCAGATATTTCACATCCAGCTATATGTTGCTGGGACCTAGCATATACTATGTATAACATTGGCATGGCATAATACAGATGTCAGCATTGGTAGTGTGTAATGTTGATGTTGGGGAATGTGTGCTACATTGGATTGCACTGATGGTCCTAGTAGTGTTCCATTTCCTCTTCTGACTGTGCGGGTGTGTTTCACTAGCCAGAAACATATGTCCTCCCCCTCAATGCTGTTGTCTTAGCACTATGACAATTGAGATGTTGCATGGTGGCATTGCAGCTATTGTGACACAGGCACAGGGTAGACCCTGACATGTGCAGCATGGGTATGACATCACTGCTGTGTACCTCATAATGTTTATGACAATGCCTGATGTTTGTAGCGACTATGGACATTAACATTTGACAGGATTTGCACATTTTTACTGATTACAGGGGATTGATAACGTTGTCATTCTGATCCCTCTAATTTGGGTGTGTTTGATCCATTGGCACGTAACTGCCATTAGCTACTTGACCTGCACACACAGCAGAGGTGGTAGTGGCAACTGTTGCCAATGTTAAATTCCACCTGCGCATATGGCCTGAGACTGTTAATTGAGCCCTAGTTCATGTAGCGACAATACCAGCTGTCGTGTGACAGCATGCCAGTTTTACGTTGTACCGTATCCTCCTGGACTGGCTTTGCTTTTCCAACATCCTTGGCATGGCAGCATACCCCCATGCAAAGGTTGTTGGTGTAGTGTTGTGCTGTGCCCCAGGTTTCCCCTGCACAGCCCATGCCCCCGTGCCCTGACCCTTTGCCCTTTCCACTATCCGATTATCATGGCTGACATGCATTGTGTAGTAGGTATGCCCGTCCCTGCTTTCAGTGAACAATTAGGCATTTTTTTCCCCATGCCACTTACCCTGCATCTGTGTGGTTTCCTGCTAGGCTGCGCTGTCCTGTCGTTGAATCCCTGTGATGATCTCCTCAGGGATGACGGCTGCCACTATCTCCTCCATGTGGTCCAGGGCCTCCTGTGGTGCTGGACTCCCACCTCCAGTCTGCAGTGCTGCCTTCCTGTTCTTGGCCATCTTTTCCTTGGTCCTGCGCTTGCAGTCATGACGGCGTTTCTTGCACTCGGTGACTGTTCTCCATACTTCTGCCACACTGTTGATCTTATCGACAATTTGTTGCCAAATTGCCTCTCTCCTACCAATTGGCAATTTAGAGGTGACAGAAAATTGGTGCTGGTGTTCCGTCACCTCTTTCACCAGTATTTCATGCTCCTCTGCACTGAACCAGCACTTCATTTTCTTCTTTTCCCTCTCCTGGGTTTTTGTGTGGGTCCTCCTGGCTGGTTCCTGGTCGGTTGTCATCTTCCTGGGGTCTCTCATAGCATCTGGAATCCATTTTGGGGCTACTTTGCACATTTTGCAGTGTTTGCGCTGCTTTTTGATGCAATTGCTTAAAAAAATGGCGCGTATCTGGTTTGCGACGTCGTAAACTGGATAAAAGTCATTTGCGCCACATTAACGTTGTTTTTCTTTACAACGTGGCTCATTGGTTTGAGTAAAAAAAAACGACTCTCACCAGTGATTTGCGCCCCGTGCGTCAAAGAGTAAATTTGACGCCCTGGTGGGGCTATGGAATGGCGTTAGCCGGCGGTAAAATCTTTGATGCAAAACTGTGTCTGCGCAGTTTTGCGTCAAAAAGTATAAATATGGGCCACAGTTCATTGACTCCCCACATGATGTATGGGACTGGCTGGAATCATCGAGGCTGGTGACCATGTCCCCCAGGCAGGCAACAGAATACACAGTGCGGAGGTGAGGGGATACACCCTGAGGGCCGACGTTACCACCAACCAGGTACTCTCCAAACAAAGGCAGTGCCCAATCTAGAAAAAATCATCATTGAGTGACGATGGGCAATACTGGTGGCAGCTCAATTCAGTGATCCCACACCATCTCTGGCACAGAAGTTGATTCCGAGAATAACTCCAGACAAAGGATCATATGCAACTTGGCCTCCCGGAACAGACCATGCAAATATTCCTGAAGTGACTTGTCAGACATCAGAAGACATTATTTGAACACAGCAGCAGTATTTCACTTTGCTACACAGTTTAATCATACCTCAAATGTCATGCAACACACATTGCTCTAATTCAGGAATCACACCTAACATTTACAGAGGCAATTAAACTGCAGTGTAGATGGTGTGGACAGGTATATGCCACTCATTTCTACAGAGGAGTATTAATCTGGGTGCAACCTGGGATCCCCTTTACAATGGTGGAGACAGTCAGAGTCCCTGGGGGTTGATATGTCTTTGTCAAAGCTCACTTTAAATGGCAACACATCCTGATAGGAAATATTTATACTCTAAACAAGGACCAGCCCTCTAGGCCGCTCCCACTCAGATAAAAAACCACAGTATTTTATCTCACCTGGGACACTGGCCCACCCCCAATTCCCACCTGGCTCCTGCAGACTGTCACACTGGAAGATCCCCCATTTCGAGAGGCATTAGGCACCGCCATTGAAAATACTTTGAATATAATGCAGGCACTGCTTTTTTGTGCTTAATAGAGTGGGATGCACTGATGGTAACGGTTAGGGGACACTGCATGGGAACAAATGGTGGCATGCACTATCAAGTTGAAGAAGAGCTATCAAAGATTAAAAAAACCACTCTCCTCGACCTTGAAACCAGAATGGTGAAAGGCCAGCCTAATGCTGCAGCCCTTACAGAAGCACAGCACACACACTCCTCTTTGCTAGATCACCTTTGTTGCCTTAACTATGCAGCCCACTTGACCAGAACCCTCGGAACCACAGACAATTCCGGTTCCCTCTTGGCATGTCTGATCAGGCAGGAACATAGATGGCACCCAATCACCACACTGCTCTCTGCTGATGACAATTTAACATACACACAACAGGAAACACACAGAATTAACTAGGCGTTACACCACATTATACCAGTCGGCGTTAGTGGCGGATCAAAGAGAGATTGACACATTCCTCTCCACATTGGAAATCCCACAAATTGCCATCAACCAGCGGGCGGAGCTAGATGACCTAATAACCCTGGTTTGAAATACAGGTGGAAATATGTGCTCTAGCCACGGGTAGCATGCCAGATCCCGATGGCTTATCTGCCAAATTTTATAAAGCGTATGCAACACAACTCAACACTTTTTGAAACTGCACAAGAGCCCTCTTGCCTCCCAAACTCTCTCTGTGAGGCTATGCTCATTTCTCTTCCATGCCAGACAGGGACCCCACTGCCCTAGGGTTGTAAAGACCCTTAGCATTATTGAACACAGATTACAAAATTATGGCCAAAATATTAGTGGACCGCCTGTCATCCTTCATTGATCCACCAGGATCAAAACGGATTTTTCCATGCTCGAAACACTTCCCTTAACCTGCAACACTTCTTTCAGCTCTTTGCATATGCACCAGGCAACTGGCCTCGAGCTGGATGCATGGTGCTCGATTTTGAGAAAGCCTTTGGTTTGCTAGAATGGGGATTTCTGTTCACGGTACTACTCCTGGGCCAGATTCATTTGACTGGCATGCCTGTTGTATTCAAACCTGCCGGAGAGGGCTAAAACAGGTAATCTTATAACAGAACCAATCCAAATATGCAGAGGTAACAGGCAGGGCTGGCCACTCTCCCCCCTCATTTTCTTGTTAGCTATCTAACTGCTGGCACTTCCAATGTGAGCTCAGGCCAAGACTGGGGTATCCCTATGGGGAAGGGAATACACACAATATCCTTATATGCAGATTACCTACACCTCTGCATCAAAGACATCCACTTCATTCCTTCATCGGTTGTGCACACCCTACACCATTTTGTGCATCTCACTGGTCTAAAAGGTAACTGCGCAAAGTCCTAGGTATTAAGGTATACTATTAGGATTCAGAGCTATTTGACGGAAACCTCACCAGGACACTTACATCACTGTTGTTGCGGGACGTATTGCGCTCCTTAAAATGGTGGTACTCCTGCATCTATTGTATTATTTTCCAAACCTGCAGTTGTACATACCACCCTCCTTTTTCCAATCCCTGGATAAAATGGCAAGAGGCTTTATTTGGAACAAAAGTTGCTGCAGGGTGGCTCTGACAAAACTATTCTTGCCTTCTGATCGGGGAGGATTGGCGGTACCAAACTATGAACATTACTACTTTGTATCACAGCTCCAGTGAGTGCAAAATGGATAGCAGATTTGCAACTTACGGATACTGCAATGCTTGAACCTATCTAGAACAGGACCACCATCCTTCATTTATTTCATCCATGCTCTACTTTGCCACCGCCACGCCTCAAAATAGTACTCGTGGCCTGCTTTCGCCGCTGCCTATGTCTCACTCGCTCCATAATGGCATATGCGCCAGCAATGGCATTTACTGTGAACACCCAGAGAACAAGCTGTGATCACCATGACTGAACTATCAGCCTGATACTAGACTGGATTCCACATGCTAGGCAATGTCTATGGCACCAGGACTCTTTCCTCTCTTATGAGTCATTAATGGCTGCAACTGGCCTACCCCCACCCGGGCATTTTTCTTACAAACAACTCCTTAGTTGGGGCACTAGGACATAGCTGGGGAGACATGTCATCTGAACCTCAAATGCATCTTACCATGCAATATATGTATCTGATAGGCACAGGTTAACATCTCACACGTTGGCTGTCAAACTCATTGAAACACCATATCGCAACATTACTCACACCCCTTAATCAGAGGTGGGAGACAGATTTGACACAACCATGTACGGACAAAGAGTGGGCTGAACTATTAGCGAGCCCCACATATGTACCTCAAAATGCCAGATTTCAACATATAAAATATTACCTAATACATAAAGCATATTTGACCCCAGATAAAATTAATAGTTATTTCCATAAAACAGATGCTGCCTGCCTTCTATGCACTCAAATGGATTCAGACCTCCTCCACATGCTGTGGGCCTGCTCCTCCCTACAACACTACTGGCATGGAGTAACACAACATTTATCCATGTGCACAGGGAGGTCTACGCTATACACATGGCAGTGCTGCCTCATGGGTCTTTACTGCAGAGACAAAAATCATAAAGCCACTATAAGTTTCTTAGATCTGGGTTTCCTAGTTGCAAAACACCTCATTAATTGCAGGTGGAAGTCCTCTGAACCCCCAATAGTAGCAGCCTCGTCTCACTCCATTTCAACATGGCTCAAGCCGAGAGTGTGGTGTTGTACAGTGAGGATAGTCTGGAACTCAGCTAGTACCCCACTTAATCACATCGGAACACCATCCTACGTGATCTCCACCCCTCTATAAAACACACCAAAGTGGCACTGGACATTAACACTGATACTGAAATGAGCATGGACGGTACCCCGCATAATACCTGAACATGGAAGGTACCCTGCATAATACTTAAATACCAAGTACTCTCAACTACCCTGCTGGGTCAAATGTCTTCCTCTCGTGAGAACCTCTGTAACATCACATGTTAATAGTATGGGACTGGTATTGTTACTAGTTATTGACTCTAACTCCCTGTTTTCTTCTATGCCCCCAGCCCCCTTATGTTTATTTCTTGTTTAGGCACTTAGGGCCCCATTACGAGTTTGGCGGTCGGACCACCAGACCGCCATGGTGCCAGTCACAAAAAGACCGCCATGATGGCGGTCTCACAGACCTCCATAATACGAGTCACACAGCCAGGCCCGCCAAAAGAAAGCCAAAAACAGACATTACCTGGACTTGGCAGGGAGGGAAATAGGGGGTCTGATCAATAGAACCTCCAGCCCGTAATCATAACACTGAACCTATTACAAGTCAAAGATGGGCATGACGGTCATGGCAAGGCGGTCTTCCAATGGCGGTGTGAACCGCGACTGTCAGCGGTCCCCACAGTAATACACAACACCACATTGGTGAGCTTTGAAAAACATATAGCTGACACACATTCACATACTCAACACACTTTCAAATTACACTATAAAACACACCCCTTCATATACCACAATCCTTTGCAACAGCCAACACGGAACACACAGCGTCATATAAAAATACAGAACCTTAGAATAGGCACCCCTCCATCTTTCAATGGGCAAACATTCCACACTCCCAGAACACCCCCACCACACATAATAGCACCCCTACACCATTTTTGCTGCCCATCATCCCCTCACAACACAGCACCCAAATGTCTTTACTCATATTGTTCCTTGTTTTCCACCACTATGTCACCACAGAAACATCCCCGTTTCACAGATGACGAGTTAAGAGTCATGGTGGATGAAATCATTAGTTTAGAGACACATTTATTTGGAGCCCAACTCCTGCAGACTATAATTGTGAGGATAATGGAAATGTGGCAAAAAAATAGTCGACAGAGTTAATACTGTAGACAGCTACCCGTACACAAGGGACGTCATCAGGAAGAAGTGGAACCATCTCAGGGGGAAGGTGTGTTTCATGGCATCCAGGCACCAGCTGCATGTCAAAAAAAGTGATGGTGGTCCCCCACTTCCTCCCCTACAGCTCAACTCATGGGAGGAGAAGGTCTTGGCCTTCCAGCATCCTGAGGGCTTGACATGAAGACCGGGGGGAGTCGAGTTATGTAAGTCACAACAATACAAATGGCACAAAAATATATTAGTAACTGCCACTCCACTCACCACCCCTGTGTCCAACTGTCCAAATATCCCTTTCTGGCATCTCACATGTGAAGTAGATTCACCTTGGGGCACAACATCTGTGTTTGGTGTGTGTAGTGTACGGCTTGGTAGCACTACAACCCCCAGCAGGCATTGTTCAACCATTACGAAAACCACAACAGTGTATCACACCTACAATCACCTTGTGCAAATCATTTGTGAACTGTACTCACCTGAGAGGGTCCCATCTGTATGGTGTGTGGGTAGGACAGGCAATGACAAGATTGCGAATGCCAGCAGGCACTGGGACTCACACTCCACTCAGCAACAACACTGTCCTCTGCTAGTATGACCCTTCTCCCACTACTCAGCTATTGAACTGTACTCACCTGGGGGAATCTCAACTGTATAGTGTGTGGGTATAGGACAGGTAATGACAGGAAGACTAAAGCCAGCAGGCACTGGGACTCACAATCTAATCAGCAACAACATTGTCCTCTGCTTCTATAACCCTTCTCCCACTACTCAGCTATTGAACTGTGCTCACCTCAGGGGATCTCAACTGTATAGTGTGTGGGTACAGGACAGGCAATGAGAGGAATTCCAAAGCCAGCAGGCACTGTCTACCTAATGCAAAGCACCAGCCCACTGTGCATCTGTCCAAACATCCTTGTACATTAACTAACAATGGAACTGTACTCACCTGAGAGGATGACTTATGTTTGCTGTGTATAGTACTTGCTGTACCATGACTGTAAATCCCAGGAGGACCAGCCCTCTAAAACCAATGATCAGGACAATGTCCACATTACACTGTGTAGCTGTTTCTGAACTCACAAATTAAGTTTACATACCTGGGAGGTACCAGAAACAGATATTGCTACACTCTGTGATGTGCCTAATAAACTAGATCTATCTTGAGTAGCTAAGCCAAGAGAAAAATAATGTGGGCATGAAGGACCGCCCAATCGGTGTGCAACATTTATGAAATACAAATCAAAGGTCACAAGATGCAACATCTAAATGCCTGTGGCAGAACACATATCCACAATGCACTGGTCACATGATTACAAGTAACAGATAAAGCAACAAGGTTACTAGTCTGCCTGCATAACTGTCAACTAGGTCTTAAGATGAACTAAGCCACATCATGCCCAGCAACTATTTTGATTGCACTGCTGGAAAGATATGAGTCTGTGGACAGTCCTCCAAGTGCCAGATATACAGACATTCTATAGCACATTGGCTTTAAATGGAACTGGTCTGTTCACCAAATGTCAGTTTGAATTTCAGTTGATAGCAGGTGTGCCTGTCACATAAGGGAAAGCCAATGTGTGTGTGGCCCTAAACAAATGCCACTGTAAACTGTTGTAGCTACATGTCACAATGCAACCTGTAACATTATTTTACTCATTTCAATAGGGCTAACTGCCACTGGGACCATTGAGATCACTCCAGAAACTGCCACTTCCCCTCTGGATGAAGCTCTCAATGAGGATAGCACCCCTGGACATGTGGACGTTGAGGACGACTCTGGGCCATCTGGGGAACCTGGTCAGATGACACATGTCAGCCTCACTGTGCCCACATTGACTCCTTCCAGCCCTGTAGCATCAGCATAGCAGGCAACCAGTTGCACCCAAACCTGTGTCCCGAGGACAGTTACAAGCATCTCATGCTCCCCATTCCAGGTACTGGAGTCACAATAAGGCACCCCTTACAATGAAGGACCTGGAACCAGTGGTGGATGGCAAGCTGTGAAAAGGGCACGTGGGGGTAGGGTGCATGGGAGGGATGCTGTGGGCCAGCGGCATGAGGCTGCTGGCAATAGTTCCTCCCAGGGCACCATCACCCACGTTTTGGGAGCTTACCAACAATCCTAAGGCCTGATGGGCCAGTAAGTTACCATACTCAGGGAGATCCAGAAGCAGCAGAGGGACAACCACCAGGAAAATATACAACAGTGGGAGGTCCACAATGCTCATATGGCCATCCTAACAGAGGTGCTGAGAGACATCAACACCACCCTGAGCAAGGATTGTCAACAACACAAGACCCCTTCTATTGGCCAATTAACATGAGTCTCTTCTACATCTGTGGCAGCCAGTGGAAGGTAGGCCCTTCTGGAAGAAGGACCTGCCTCAGACACTGCTGTGGTTGAAAAACCCTCCCTTCAGACGGGGACATCCACCCAAACATCCAGGAGGTGCAGATGGCAAGATAACGCCCACTGCCAGGAAGTGAGCTCTTATTGATAGAACTCCTTTGTGTGCCACAGGTTCACTCTGTTGTCTATTCTTCAACCCCTTTCCATTTTCCATGATAGTAGGACACCGGACTTTGGTGTTCAAATGTTGTGGCAGCTACTCTAATGAATCCATCCACCATGACTGACCGCTTCACTGTTTGACATTTCTTTTTCTAATTTTCACCCTCATGTTGTGTGCACATGTAAATAAACACAACAAATGCACATTCAATTTATACTAGTCATTTTTGATCATTGTGAGATGTTCACTGTGAAATTCCTGTCATGCAAATGAGGTACACAGAAGATGATTATGTAAGGAGGGATATGTCACAGGTAGTGTCATGCTGAGGATCACTACCAACACAATAACACAAGTGACACGCACACAAAAAAATGATTTATACTATGCAGCGCACAGGCTGACAAATGGGTTGGACTGTCGTAGCCAAGTGTGACAAAACATTGTTGCTTATGGCTAGATAACAAAAAGTACTGTCCTCCTGACTAAAGAAGATAGGTATATGTCAGACCCTGTCTGGCAGAATAGGCTAACAGATGGGTGGATTTTGTCACCAGCTTGAGCCTTATTACATACCAAAACCATGTCTACCAACTTAACATACCCTTATGACACAGACAGAGGGCAGTGCAACATGTTCTACTTAGAGGTCCATCCTCTTACAATGGTCAGCCATCTGTTGGCATGTTACACACCTATGTCAGTGTTGTGGCATAGGCGCAGGGGCCTGGAATGAGGTAACACATTGACAGCTACATAGAGTTCATGCAGGATCCCTGTCAACACAATATGAAGGTAGAGGAAATGCTTTGCACAGAATGACGTGACAATGACACATGATCATACGCATGAGGCCATTGGACCAACATACTAAGGCAAACCGGTCTATTGTGTAGCTCAGAGACCTGTCCTCCCACTGTCCAGGCAGCCTGGGCATGGGACTCAGACACCCCAAATCTACAAACAACAGTACCTGGATCAATCCACGTCCACTTCACATCTGACCAGCAACAGCCACCTGCCAATGACACTACTCTGAAGAGCCCACATGAGGATGGCATGATGAAGAGACCTGCAAGGAACAAATTATAAACAAGGGCTTTAGCCGGGTAATGGCAAACATGAGACATTCAACTCTTATCAAGATACTGTAGTTTCCCTGAGAATGCAATGTGACTGCCCCAAACAAAGGAGTTCCTCAAGAAAGTCATATCTTGATGTCTGATGTAGCCAGCAAACCTTGGCTGTGTGATGCATAGCATCAGATGCCCTGTCTCATGGTGACAGAGATATACTTCTCCCCAAACATCTTGCCCCTACAGTACCCATTGCAGTCACCGAAATCACAAAACATGACATACTTACACTCATGTGAAGTACTGATTGATGAGATCAGCCCCCATGTATCCACCTTCATCCTCATCACTGCCATCCTCACTTGGAATTTCAGGATTCTCATTCAGTGACACTGCCAGCTCCTCCTCATCAGGGATGTAAAGGATGTTTCTCCTCAGGGTAATGTTGTGGAGCATGCAGCAGGCCACAATGATCGTACACACTTTTGCGGGTGAGTACAGAAGGGCCCCATCTGTTCTGTCGATGCTGTGGAATCTGGCCTTTCAAAAGCCCAAAAGCCTGCTCCACGACAAGCAGTGTCCTTCCATGTGCCTCATTGAAGCGGAATTCCCCTGGCGTGGTTGGGTTCCTCACTGGTATCAACAGCCAGGGATGGTTTGGGTATGCAGAGTCCCCTGCAAGGGCATAGGACATATGCGCAACCATGAGTCCAGAGCAATGTCTCAATGGTAGCAGACATAGCATAAAAACGCACATGACATATGTGACTTACCAACCAGCCAGGCCATCTCTGGCTACAGTTGTGTCATCAGCTGGGGATAAGCGCTGTTCCGCATGATGAAGGCATAACACACTGAACCCAAGTACCGGGCAGAGACTTGGGAAATGTTTAGGTATGCCAAACAAACTACTTGGACATTGGTGGAATGGAAGTTCTTCCTGTTCTGATAGACCTGTTCATTGTCATGCGTTGGAACCAAGAATACATGGGTGCCATCAATGGCTCCCACAACATGTGGGATGTGTGCCAAACCATAGAACTCTGCCTTGACATAGGCAAAATCCTCACGTTGAAGAAAACGGATGTCGCTGTCATGGTGTTTCAAAATTGCTGAGAGAACATCCTTCAAGACAAGACAGAATATAGACTGGAACATCCCAACAGTTAGGGCCACTGTACTTTGAAAGGACCCTGTGGCCACTAAGTGCAACTCTGACATTGCTTGTGCAATGGGTGGTATGCTATTTGGACGATTGATGGCTGGCATCAGATCTGGCTCCAATTGATGACAGAGATCCATGGTTGTCTGCTGATCCAGGCAGTAGATCTGAAACACATGTCTGTTCTCCATGGCCTGCAAGTCTGCTAGTGGAAGTACACAGGAGGTTGTCTGATCCTTCTCCTCCCAAGGTAACTATATAGGACAAAAGGATTATGGCTGTCACTGATTGTGTTCCTTGCAATTTACATAGTACATGTCATCTACAAACTGTGACATGTCAAGTGAGTTAGTGAAAACATGATACACAGCACACACCAAGGCTAACAATAGCACATCTGTATGATGTTACCCCCATGCCTTTCACAAACTGTGTAAATATCATGTATATTGACTGCTACATTATGTGCAAATAACTCTGTTTGTGAGTCAATGCCCAAGGTCATGGATTACCTGTGGGCGAGAGGGTGGTGAATGTACCACAAAATATATTGTAATATGTGCTGGACAACATAAAAATATGATAACTGAAAAGATATACCTACATGACAGGACAAGGCCAGCACTCAAGAATAGGCCGGACAACATTTTCACAATTGTGACGCAGCCAAAATTGGCATCTGATAGCATTATATGCCTCAAAAATGGTGGCTGCTTGACCTTCTCCACTAGGCATTAAGAACCGTCTGCAACCGCCTGCGGAAATCGTCATGGTGGTAGGCGTATGCTACCACAGCGGACACTGCCACTGGATAACATTTCTGCATCTGGAGGTCTTGGGTCAATGGCAGTGTCCGCCGGCGGTGATGGTCACATACATGTGTGGAAGTGTGTATTGTAATTTTGATGTAACACATAGATGCCCACCCCCTGAAGTAGCAGGTACCTGCATCTTTATCTGCACATGTCCACACATGGACAGGCTATTGGTCAGTCTTTAGGTTGGCTGTGACCTAGGGACTGTATGCAGCGGCTAATATGGGGGGAGTTGGGGTATAGGGCACCCTATTGGGGAGTCCAATGACTTCTATGTGCCACAGGTGGACAGGATGGTAAAGACAGGATGTTGACAGCCTGGTGCACTGACATGTATGTGACTGAGCCACTTTGAACCAGACTTGTGGACATATGGTGCCTTGTCATTTGCCTCCATGCTGGTGAACGCCCATCAGAAGAAGGGGATCTGGCGAGCCCTCGCCAAGAAGGTGAAGACCCTGGGGGTCCACAGCCAGTGGAGCACCCACTGTCCGAAGAGGTGGGAGGACTTTAGACGCTGAGCCTGGAAGACCACAGAGGCCAAATGAGGACGGGGTGCTCTTTGGACCATGACCCCCACTAATGTCCCATATTTTGGCGGTGGCCAACCCAGACCTGGATGGGCATTTTAGGGCAGCACAGCAGCCACCAAGGGGTGAGTACAAAGCAAATTCATGCCTGAACCATTGCCAGCTGATTGAGTGAGGAACAGACTGCTCCCCAGACAATTTGGGATGTGCCATGTGTCACAGATCATCTGATATCAAATAAGTGTAGACAGGCCATGTGTTTCTAACTGGTGTGCTTATCCTTTTGGAGCTGTGGCTGAGAACTTAACCTCAGTCCAATTGCACAGCAGGGAGCACATATGATTGTGTCTAGTGTACACATTTTCTGCTTTACCTACTCTGGTGGGTGTTAGTTTCCACCAACCGTTCACTCCTCCCAAAAGTCACAGTTCAAAGCTAGGTAGGATGTGGCTCACTGTCCACTGCCATGTGTCAGGGTATATGTGTGGGTTGACCTCTGCAACCCATGGACAGATTTTCTCTATTGTATGTTGGGTGCTCGTACCTCACAGTAGTCTGTGATGCATGGGTGTCCATCATACATGTGACATGACTTCCATGGCAAAATCTTGGCAGCTGTAACATACTACTTTCCCTTAGTCAGTGGGGAATGTGCATTGTCATGGGTGATGTGTCATTAGTGTAGGCAACATTTCAGTTGCCTATGTGTCCGCATGTGCTCCATTCCCACTAGGATACATAACTGTGCATTAAATGTTGGAATGTGCTAGCCATGCAGATGGGATGATGTCTGGAATCTCTAACATATATGTCAATGGGGTTCTGTTGTCGTAAAGGTACATGTGCAATGGTTGTCCATTTACCGTGATGCCCCAGACAGGACTGTGTCACCATCATAATGTTGTAAGACAGATATATCCATGCCTCATAGTATATCATCTGTAACAGCAGTAGCCATGATGTACATGACAGGTAGCGCCAGGGTGTGGATCGACTTCATGATCATTCATGCCCTTGATGTGGACTGTTGGTTGTAGGTGCACCTCACCTGTGTGTTGATTGATCTGATGTGAAGTTAGTGAAGTAGCTTCTCATTGTACAACAATTTGGTGTCCTTCAGTTAGTTGTTGCAAGGTCTGGGTTCCTGCATGGTTCAGTTGTCTACTACAAACACACTAAGAATTAAACATGGAAATGGATGTGAGACATTGGTGGGGGCTATCCTGGGCCCTACAGGACCATTCTTGTTGTATCCTGGAGACATCTCTCCATGATGTTTAGGACCCGACTTCATTGTTGTTCCTTGAAACACCACATGTGAGGCACCTCGGATTGGCATTGCTAATACCTCTTGGACTCATTTTGGGCAGTTGTCACTTGTAGGACTGTACATTGTTGGGATGTGTCCATAGTGACATGCATGTTTCCATGTCACCTAATAAAATAATAGCATGTTAGTACCAGTGTTGTCTGCCTTTCCCTAGCAACATCAGTTTTTGTTGATACATGATATCAGTGCAAGGTAGATGTGGACATGGGACTGTGTCTGTGTAATTTGTAGGTAATGGTAGCTTCCTCAGCTCCTGTTCCAGAGGCCTACCTTGATATTCCAGGCCTGCCCTCATTATATTGGTGATCCTTGAGCAGGGCGGTAAGGCGGAGGTCAGGCTGGGCTCCCAACCACTGTACTCAAAGACATTCGAGTTTTGGGCCTAGTTGTGAAACTCTCTGTGTGCGTGAGTGAGATTTCATGGCATTTTCATATTCTTGTTCGAATCGGCAGAGTGCACAATTAATTTCTAACATGTAAACCTTGGCATTCAGATCAGCAACAATGTGCGTGATCATTTCATGGCATTTGCATATTCTTGTTCGAATCGGCAGAGTGCGCGATTCATTTCTAACTTGTCAACCTTGGCATTCAGATCGACATGAGTGTCCGCGATCATTTCATGGCATTTGCATATTCTTGTTCGAATCGGCAGAGTGCGTGATTCATTTCTAACATGTAACCCTTGGCATTCAGATCGGCAACAGTGTGCTCGATCATTTCATGGCATTTGCATATTCTTGTTTGAATCGGCAACAGTGTGCGCGATTCAAACCTGGCATAAAACACTTGGCTTTTAGATCGGCAGTGTGCGCGATCATTTCATGACATTGAAAACTTTGGTATGCCGTGTTTGCTGAGGTGCACACATTTATCCTGAGCTTTTGGATTTTCTTTGAAACGCTTAATTCAAAGTGCGACATTCTTTGTGCATATTAAGGGCCAGATGTAGGAAACTTTTGCGAGTCGCAAATGGCCCGATTCGCAATTTGCGACCCTGCAAAATCGGAAATGGGATGCAAAAATCCCATTTCCGACTCGCAAAATGCGACGCGAGCCATTACCGTCTCGCAAAAATAGCAACCCCATTTTGCGACCCGCAAATAGGAAGTCGCAATTTACGAGTCGCAAACCAAATGCAATAGCCACTCGCAAATTGCGACTAGTCGCAAAAAGCCCATTTTGCACTTCCAATTTACCACTAACTCAGAGCAGGTGGTAACCAGAACCAAAGTATTAAAGGAGACCCAGAAGGCATCTGGGTTACTCAAGATGGCGGAGATATATGTGATAGGAATGAGGAGGAGAGCCCACGCCGCACTGCAGAGGAGGAGGAGGAGCCAGAGACAGGAGAAGATATACAGAACCAGGCAGACACTTTTCCAACAAACTGAGGAGGAGATTTATGATAAATATAGACTCAGCAGTGCAGCAATACTAGATTCAATAGACTTACTCAATCCGCAGCTACAACTCCAGACTGTGCGCGGCTGTGCCATCCCTACGCATGTGCAAGTGCTATGCTCACTGCACCTCTTGGCCTCGGGTAGCTATCAGGGGGTCATTGCTGTGGCAGGTGGGGTATCCCAAAGTTCACTATCACGGTTCTTTAGGGCATTCCTAGATGCCTTACTCACACACATGTTCAGATACATATACCTACCCAGGAATGAGGCAGAAATCAACAGCACCAAGTTGGAATTCTACAGGATTGCCAACTTCCCCCATGTCATAGGGTGTGTGGACGGGACACATATACAAATATGACCTCCTGCAAACCTGGAATATCTGTTCCGCAATAGGAAGTGTACCCACTCACTGAACATACAGGTGGTATGTGACGCCCATTATGTTATCACTGACATGGTAGCCAAATTCCCAGGGAGTACACATGACTCGTACAATTTCAGGCACAGTGGGATACACCAACGCCTAGAACGTGGGGAGTTTGGAGACGGATACCTCCTAGGTATAGCTGAATACAACTTGCAGACATACACACAGGTCAATGTGGAACCCATCTATGCCCAGCTAACATTGTACATTTTGTGCCAAACAGGTGACAGTGCATATGCACTACGACCATGGATACTGACCCCGTACTTAACACCCAGCAATGAGACAGAGAGGTGATACAACAGTGCACATAGGAGGACCAGAAATATCATCGAAACGACCTTTGGACTGCTGAAGGCAAGATTCAGATGCCTCCACAGAAGTGGAGGTGCCCTACAGTACACCCCAAAAACAGCTTTCAAGATTGTTGGCGCATGAGCTATCCTGCACAACATTGCCACCAGACGTGGGCTACCTCTCACCCCAGAAGACCCAGATTCGGAGGATGAAGAGCAAGAGCTACCACATCCCCATCATGGGGATAGAAGCATTGCAAATCAAGGCAGACTGAGACGGGACCACATTGCAAACCAATACTTTGGAAGGTACGTGCCAACTGTCACCACACTAACTAATGTCACACACAAAGAGTCCAGGTGTGAAGTGGAACTAACAAGTGATTTATTTTGTGCACCAAAAAAAACTATATACATTGACAACAGTTCAGGGGCTGTAACAGTCCACCTGGCATGAGGACACATTGACCTCATGTGCCTTTACCCCAGGACAGTGTGGAGCTCATATTCTACGCCGGCCTCGGCCAGCATGGCTGGTACCTGGTGTCTCAGCAGTGCCCTGTCTTGCGCTTCCACTGCGCAACACCCTGGTGTCACTGGCTGAGACACTGCTGATGGTGGAGCCCTCCTCGCTATCCTGCGGCGTGTCAGCCGCACCCCTAGCCACCTGCCGTGCCTCCATGACATCAACGGCGTGGCTGAGATGTCCCAGTCCACGTGCCACATCACTGGCAAAGTGGCCCATGTCTACTTGGAGGCTGACCGTGCGCCTTGAAAGGCCAGTAGTGTTCACAGCCAGCCTGACTATGGAAGCAGACATTCGGTCCAGCCGGTGCATTAGCTGCCTGTCACGACACCTTGCACCCTCTCTCTCTGTTATGAGTTCCGCCACCAGGTGTCTCATGGAGAGTGCAAGGTCACCCACATGTGTGTTCAGTTGTTGCAGCTCTGTGTGTACCAGCTGCATACCACTACTTTGGTGTTGCCCCATGAGCCGCATTGCCCATGAAATTCTCCGTATCTCTGGTGTTTGCAGGCGCTGACCCCGTAGCAGTGCGGCCTCGGCATGCTACATGGAGGCATCCCCTGACTCAGCCTGCGGCTCTGGTGGTACATTTACACGTTCCCTGCGACGCAGTGGAGGCTCCGTGTCATCTACAGTGGCACTGTGGCTGGGACCAGGTGCTGGCTCACTCACCAGTATGGCAACTGGTGCATCCTGAGGGGACTGTGTGTTGGTGGTGCAGGTCTCTGTGGTGGCTGGTCCTGACTCGTCTGCAGGCTGGTGGCTGACCTGTGGACCCTGGATGCTTTGGTTGGCGGGGGTGTCGTGTGGGAGACCTGTGGGACACACTGTCAGTATCTTCCATCTGTTATCAACTTCCTAATAAACTGTTGCCTATCAACTGCCTACTTGACTACATTGCCCATAATGCACCATTCTGGTTGTTGCTACTCTGAAATGGAGCTATTTCCGTTGTGCATGCTACTGTGTACAAGGTGGGTGGGGGTATGGCATATTTGGGTGTACATGCATGTCTCATGGTACTCACCGGTTGATGGTCCTGACTCTGAACTATCCAGCTCTCCCATCCCGCACACTGCCTCTGGCTCCAGGGTCTCCTCAACTCTTTCCTCCAGGGGTGTGGGTGGTGATGGTCCCCCTCCAGTGCCCCTCATCTCCCGGAGCCGCTCTGCCATCCTCTCCTTGGTCCGGGAGCGCAGGTCATACCACCTTTTTTTAAATTCTTCTATGCTCCGGTGGCTGACACCCAGGGAGTTCACCTTGTCTTGGATGTCCGTCCAGATTCTTCTCTTCTCCACCTCTGGCACAGTGAGGGCTGCCCCCCCAAAAAAGTTGGTCATGGTGCTGGCAGCACTCCTCTGTCAGCCCCTCCAGCTCTTTCTCTGCAAATTTCAGTTTGCGCTTCCTTGGTGCCGCAGCCATGGTAGCTGCTGTTCTCTCTGTTTGCAGTGTAGCAGTTGAAAATGGGTGTGGTCCTCCCTCCTCCCAGGTGTATTTGTAAACTTCCTGGCTGTGATGTCATCATCAAGAGCCAGGAAGTGTTTTCCAGAGTGTTCTGCTGCACCTGCATTCAATTTGCAGCACAGTCGCAATATGCGACACCCACTCACAAATTGCGTGTTTGTTTTTAGCGCGGTCGCAAAAAGCGATCTCGCAAACAGCGGACTCGCAATCTGCGGTGCGACTTCATTTGCGAGTCGCAAATTGAAGTCGCGTTTTCTTCTTGGATACCATTTAGCGAGTCGGAAATTGCGAGTCGCAACGACTCGCAATTTCCGACTCGCTAAATTTTTCCTACCTACATCTGGCCCTAAGTTCCTAATACCGTTCCTGTTGTTTCCAGGGAATGTTCAGATAGCATTTGTCCTCATGAAAAAATGCAATGTTTATTCTGAAACATTATTGATGAAGGTACTTGTATTCTAGACAGTATGTGATATTTCCTGAAAAGCTCATATGAAATAATCGTATTAACCCATTCTTGATTTTTCCAGGTACCTAGATTTCTTGAGGTTTAGTTATAGTCATTTCTCAGGTTATCCATGATTACAGTATAAGAACTCTTAGAACCATAGTCTATTGAAAGTCAATGTGATTATATCTTGACATTGTGTTGTTTAACCTCTTGCTTCCCACAGGTCTCCTTCCCAGCTGTTCCCTACCTAACCCCTTTTTCCCCCACTTGGACTCTCTCAGATTCCGAGATATATCTATCAGAGCTTTGGAGCTGTCTAGTGGTGGACATGTTGGGAACGTGCGCAGGCCCCGAGGATCTGGTCTCCCTGAAAGTAGTATTATATCTTAAATGACAGCATAACAACTGAGTAACCACATGTAAAATTATGACTCACAATAACACTGACCAGCGGAAAATTTTATGCATGACACGGCCATACACCCTGTACAAAGACAAATTATATGTACAACCATGTTGGTCGTAGCTACTGAGCAAATGTAAGGTATATATATTTTGTATGTTCATACATGTTACATATTGCTGTAAGGAAAACTTAAATAAACAGATCAAACAAAACAAATATTTAACTTAATTCTTTGCTCATTAAGGATGAATTGAGTGTTTTTTATTTGTAATTATTTTTTATGATAATGATTGTTCAATTGGATCATAGATTATATATTTGTAACCAGACATTTGTAAGGATGGTCCTCCCATGGCACAATTCTGGCAACGGATTAGGTGGATCATAATGCTCTGTATGCCTGCAGGAGAAATGGCTGACTCTTTCCCCTGCCAAGGATGTACCTTGGCCTCACTCCTCTTTATGATTTACATAAACAACCTGTGCACACCTCAACAAAAGTAATGTTCCAATAGTCTTGAGGGTCCCTGTACCAGTGCTGCTTCACACAGAATCTGATATTGACCCCGGGGACATTGCGTATACTGGTGGAATCCTTTATATCTTTTATGGGTGAAGTGAAGCTGGTCACCAACTTTGAGAAGTCGCACACTACAGCATGTGGGATGGATAAGAAAAATATTTCCAGATTAATAGTGAAGGGAACTCACTTGGCGCTGTGAATGATTTAAACTATCTGGTTGTTTTTAACGATGTAGGGTCTTGGCAACCACAGATCCTCAGCTCTCGCTTGGAGTTGTGTAGATCAGTGGGAGCTTTATTTAGTATATCACGGGCTGCAGGCAGGGTAACCATCCTGCCTTTCATGAACATTTACAACGCCCAGTGCATTTTGGTGGGTCTGGGGACACCGTAAAGCTGAGATTCTGAAAACATAGAAAAATCGTAGTTGTAGGAGTCTCATGCACCTTCCTCCTCCTAGTTCTCATTTCATTATTCATTCTGAGCTAAATCTGCAGTATATCTCTGATGAGGTGAAGATGGCCCCTCCTTTATTTTGGGACACCATCTGGATTAACACTGAAACAAGTCTAATTAGAGACATCATTTTAGAATGTATCAAACTGGATAATGGTAACTCAATTCCCTCGTTAGCTTAGTTTAGTGAGAGCTTCACAGCTTTGAGCCTACTGGGCTTTTTTGATGGATCTTGCACTAAAAAAATCGGATAGGTCACTGGTGAGGCAACCACATCATAACCCTGTGATGGACTCACAGGGCAGACTTTGAGCCATTTTTAAGGAAACGTAGGGATGCTCTGGTTTATCTCCAGTCTTTAAATTGTTATGAGGTCATTTGTGGTGTTTATTCCTTTCTGAAAGTGCCAGTAAGATGCAGGAACTCAATGGAGGGCTAGCCTCATATCTATTCCTATCGACTTGTAGAGGGCCACTGAATTATGCTTTTTAAACGTCATTGTTCATTAGAAATTGTAATGTATTTTATATTTTGTTTTAATGTTAATTTGCCTATGACATTGATGCGCAGGTTATGCATGTTTTGTTTAGGTACCTTTTATGGCCACAATGTGAGCAAAATAAAGTAATTTGACTTGGCTTGACTATGCAACTTACATGTAGATCACATCCCACAAATTTAAATTCAATGCAGGTATTTGAAAAGACCATATTAAAAATCATAAATGATGTTCATCAAGTCCTTGATAGAGGAGGCTCTTGCCTTCTCGGTTTCCTACATCTTACAGCAGAGATCAATATGATCCATCAATAATGCCTCTTTTCTCAAATATTGCTTGGGAAGCAGAGGTACAGTACTTGATTGCCTCTCCTCCTTTCTTTCTAATCAACTCCAAATGGTGAAGTCTATATTCAATACCTTGGATCCCACCTCACTCATGTGTAGAGCTCCACAAGGCTCCATCATAGTCCTACACTATTTAACCTATATATGAAACTTTTGAGTGCCAAGTTATCTATCCACCAAGATGTGGATGGCCTCAAATCTATCTGAAAATCTCTTCACTGCATGAGCTTCCCACTCTTCTCTCTGTACTCATAAACCTACAATTGTTGATTACAGAGAATTTCCTTAGCCTCAATGCCTTAAAAAGTAAATTTTTTACTGCCCTGAAAAAACATAACAAATGACCCAAGGAACTGGAAAACGATAATTTTCCTCATTCTCTTCCCCCGTACAGTAGCCTCTTTTGGTTTCACAATTAACCTTTACCTTATATTTATTCCACACGAAAAATTACTAAAGTCCCCAATTTTCATCTACTGGTTCTGGAAAACATCAAGCATTTCCTATACACCCCAAACATTACAATTCCCATGGGGGGGGGGCTTGTGGCTTTGCGCCCTCTTTGCAGCAGGCCCAGTTAGGCCATCTGGAGGTGCTGAGATCAGTTTCACAGCTACATACCAATATCGATCTTAACAGTTCCAGCACATCCCAAGATGGTGGTTCTGACTCTGACTCTATAAGTAGCATGGCCCTCTTTCCATCTATTACTTCTCAGCTGGCCCTTGATCTTTAGCTCCCGGATGAACCATTGCTAAACTAGTTTACCCATCCCAGACTGGCTCACCTACTTTACATTTAGATATTTCCCTTTAAAATGACAAGGAGAGTGGGCGCTAGGAGCCTGGTTGATCATTGAAGTACATTTCTATCCTCATGGGTACAGGATTTCCATATTCTTGGGCAGCATGAAGGCAAGAAATGCAGTAATTGGTTTTGGGGTTAGGCCTAGGCTGCTTTACGTAAGGAGTAGATAGTAAAACTAAATGCTGGCTTACAAGCCCCACAACTGCGTAGGCACCAGTTGTTCATTGAATAAAATATTGTTGTTCTATATCAAGTTTGGTCAAACGGCTACATGGTGCTGGACTGAGAATTGGGTTGTTAGTTGTTTAATGCAAGATGCAGATTCCACTGTTGAATTGTGCGCGCAAGGAGAGGTAGGAAGGTTATCTAATAGCACTAGGACACTGTGGGGGTCATTCTGCCCGCCAAGCGGGAACCGCCAGAAGACCGTACCGCGGTCAAAAGACCGCAGCGGTCATTCTGAGTTTCCCGCTGGGCTGGTGGGCGACCGCCAGAAGGCCGCCCGCCCGCCCAGCGGGAAACCCCCTTCCACGAGGATGCCGGCTCCGAATGGAGCCGGCGGAGTGGAAAGGGTGCGACGGGTGCAGTTGCACCCGTCGCGATTTTCAGTGTCTGCTATGCAAACAATGAAAATCTTTGTGGGGCCCTATTAGGGGGCCCCTGCAGTGCCCATGCCATTGGCATGGGCACTGCAGGGGCCCCCAGGGGCCCCACAACACCCGTTCCCGCCAGCCAGGTTCTAGCGGTCAAAACCGCCAGAACCAGGCTGGCGGGAAGGGGGTCGGAATCCCCATGGCAGCGCTGCCTGCAGCGCCGCCATGGAGGATTCTTCAGGCCAGGGGAAAACCGGCGGGAAACCGCCGGTTTCCTTTTTCTGACCGCGGCTTTACCGCCGCGTTCAGAATTGGCCTGGATGCACCACCAGCCTGTTAGCGGTGCATCCGCGGTCCCCGGCCCGCCAAGGTCGGAATGACCCCCAGTATGCCGTACAGTGCTGTCAGATGTGACCTCTTATAAAATCATCACTTGGAATGTAAGGAGATTGGGCAAATTACATAAGAGGCATAGAATACTAGCTCAATTACAGACGATAAATGTGCAGATAGTTTATTTGCAGGAGACACACCTACTGACACCTGTGGCGCACCGACTACAAAAAAGGTGGAGGGCCAACTCTTTCATACATCTTATTCGGCATATGCCTTAGGTGCTGCTATGTGGATTAGGGTGGGAATCCCCTTCATGGCTCAAGAGATACGCATAGACACGCAGGGCAGATATGTTCTTGTCAAGGGCACACTGGATGATGAAGAATTGGTACTAGGTAGTATATACGTACCTAATACAAACCAAGAAGCCTATTGGAAACACTTAATAATGGCCCGTACTGGTTGGGAGCAGTGCCCATGCATTTTTTTGGGGGGGGGCTTTAATGCAGTACTGGATGTGTCATTGGATCATTCCCATTCTCCTCTATCTGGTGCGGCAATGACAGAGCATGCAGCGTCCCTACGACAATGGTTGGCGGGTTGGTCCCTATCGGATGCCCGGCATCCCCTATATGGAGGACTCCAGGAGTACTCGTATCCACACAAGCTGCATACACGCATAGATAGATTCCTGTGTTCCCCGCAGCTACTGTCCAATATAGTACATACAACCTACCTCACAAAGACCCTTTCTGATCATAACCCCCTGGTATTAATATTCCAGTGGGGTAAAACCCCAACACCTATACCAACCTGGAGGCTGAAACACACTTATTTAGAGGATACTCCCTTTTGAGAAGTGCTGGCACAAACTATAAATAATTACTTTGCTGAAAATACAGGGACAGCTACCTCGCTAATATATGAATGGGAGGCTTTTAAAGTAGTTATTAATGGAGCCCCCATTAGCATGTTGGTGGGTGCCTGCAGTGAACCTTTGGCAGCTCTAAAGAAATTTGAAGATACAATGTACCGCGTGGAGCAGGCAGTGGCCATTGGAGGTCAGATCCCGTGATACTGTAAGAGGCGAGAGTGGCTCATGCAGTGGGCCTGGAGCGTTTGAGGTTAATTGCTTGCAGAACCCATGTCCAACGGACGCACCCCGAGGCTGACAGATCTGGTGCATTACTAGCGGGCTTAATACACCCCACTCCTTCCCGATACTTGCTATATGCTCTGAGACTCAAGGCTTGGTCTTTACACAGCTGGATATTAAAAATGCTTTTCGGGACTTCTCACTGACCTCTACACAGCCCCTGTCGCCCCAACTACCGCAACACTGACCTCATATCTAAGTAGGACATGCCTGCCCAAATTAATCCCATTAGATATTGACTTGCTTAGTGCTAAACTTATTGTGGGAGAGATTAGGGGAGCAATTAGGGAGATGGCCCGCAATAAAACTCCGGGATCCGATGGACTCCTTGTTGAGTTCTATGACACCTATATACACAAGCTGGCCCCCCAATTCGAAAAATTGTACGCAGAATATTTACAGGTGGGACACCTACAACACAACAGGTCATTGTTGCATCATTGTTGAAACCAGGTAAACCACCCCTTCAATTGACTTCTTACAGACCACTGTCCCTCTTGGCAAAGATGGTTCTCCTCCCTAGACTCCTCTGTTATTTTACTTATTTGCCAGTGGTGGTTCCGGCCCCCATGTTCTGCACATTGAACAACAACTGAACTAGCATGGGGGTTAGGGCATCACAGGGTAAGCTTGCAAAAATTGCAACTGCTGGTGCTGGGTGGAGGTATGGGAGCCCTGGATCTCAATGTGTATTGCACAGCAGCCCAACTGCAATGGAATGGTGTAATGGTTAGCAGAATATAACTTACATGAGACAGCCTTTATGCCCGCTCAGGTGCAAAATGGGCAGCTGCATAGGTTGCTGTGCCCGGGCACGCCAACACCTCGCAATGCCCCCATATTATTACAGGTGCCAATAGTGTATTGGCAAATGACACTGCAGTATACGCATATGCCCATTCCTTACGCTCCAAATATACCACTGAGAGGTATCCTCCTGGCTATGGGTACATTGTCAGCGCAGTGATTAGAGCGTTGAGAACAATCAGAAACCATGACTGTGTTGAAGTTGTTGCGGATGGGGCACTGATGTCACACCTAGACTTCATATATACACATGGGTTACCAGACACTCAGTTCCTCATACATGCAGGACAGATTCGCTACATACGGCAATTTTGGGCTCCAGAGGGTACAGAACCAACTACATCTGAATTCCTGAATGCATTGTACAATAGGACAGGGCAGCCATTTAATTTGCTTGATATATAGAGGCCTAAGGGCAGAATTGGGGATATCTTTACACGCACTCCGCATAAAATGGGAGACCGACCTAGATCGTACACTAACTGATGCTGAATGAAAGGGCCTGCTTCAACCCCTAAAGCCCTAAAGCTGTATCAAGAGATTCCAGATTTAAATTCATCCAATTTTCTATATTGCACAGAGCTTATCTTACCCCGCACAACATAAAAAAAAAAGGTTCTGGGTGCAGAAGCAGGCTGCCCCCGCTGCCACCAGGGAAACGCTGATCTGTTACATATGCTGTGGCGATGCCCTAAGTTGGAACTATACTGGTCAGAGATGGCAAGGTCACTTAAGGATTTAACGGGGAAAACCAGATGCCTGCATATTGTGTCTTAATACCTGACCTCGGAAAGTAGGGGTGTCCACTCATTTTGTGGACTTGACCCAACTGTTGGCTAAACACGCCATCACTCGTCACTGTAAATCACCCATACCCTTGCTAATGGCACAGTTGCGTGAGGAGGTGTTGGGATTGGCTGAAAGTGGAGCGTTGCGTAGGGAAGAATATAGAGGGCTGCGTAAGACTCCTATCTCCCTGGAATGGGATATGTATTTGGAGAAATTTAGGGAGAAATCACAGGAGGATACTGCATATACACTCCTAAACATGACATCTAAGAATGGGAATCCAGGAATTTGCACCTACACCACACAGGTGGCTCCTCTCCCCACTCCCAGCCCTATCTGAGATGCTGTGAATGCATGGTGCATGTGGGGTAGCATAAGATAGCCTCTACACACCCTTTACATATGGTCCTAATGAACCGGGCTCGATCTTACAGCTCTGATTCCCTGTAGCCCTGAAACGCTAGGGGCCATATTTATACTCCGTCTGCGCCGAATGTGCGTCAAAAATGTTGACGCACATTCAGCGCAAACGTTGCCCTGTATTTAAACTTTCACTCCCGAGCCCGTGCACGACAAAATTCTGTCCTGTGCATCATTTTTTGGATGCGGCAACCCGCCTTGCGTTAATGATATGCAAGGTAGGCGTTCCCGTCCAAAAAATGACTTAAACGGGCGTGCGTCGTATTTATGCTTTCGGGCAAAAATGACGCACGGCCGGGAGGCAGAGCCGGAAAATGACGCACAGCACAATTTGCGTCAAAATTTAACGCCTGGGCCAGGGCAGGCGTTAAAATGGGGCAAACACACCTGTATTTAATCAGAACACACAGAACAAACAACAGAGCAGCAGAGCAGCAACTAGGAGCCATGGAGGTGATTCTAATCCAGAGTGCACGCACACACAGAGCCCAGCAGCAACAACAGCAGCTACAACAACACCAGCAGGGACCCCAAAGGCAGCGCAGAAGGCAGGAGAGGATATTCTGCCCCAGAACCACCCTTCAAGGCCTCAGGGAACACAACATCATCCAGAGGTACTGGTTGAACTGGCAGGCCATTCAGCAGCTGCTGCGCAACATTGAACCGCAGTTGGCCCCCACTTTGCTGACACCCCGCACCATCCCAACAGAAACCAAGCTGCTTGCCGTACTTCATATGCTGGCAAGTGGCTCTTTTCAAACAACTGGTGCCCTGGTTGCCGGAATATCACAACCATCATTCTCCGCCTTTCTGCCCAAAGTACTGGATGCCATCATTGGACTGACACCCCGCCACATCTGCTTCCCTAACACACTGCAGAAGCAGCAGGAAACAAAACAGGGGTTCTACCTCATCAGTGGCTTCCCACATGTCCTTGGTGCAATCGACTGCACACATGTACTCCTTGTGCCACCTGCTGCAACTGAACACCTCTACCGCAACAGGAAGCAAACACATTCCATCAACGTGCAGGCCATAGTCGATCACCAACATCGTGGCTAAATATCCTGGGAGTGAACATGACTCATACATCTTCCGTCACTGCACCATCAATTAACACTTCCAGGATGGACGGTATGGCAATGGACTACTTGTTGCTAAGTACAAAAACCTACTTATATACACACTGCACAGCAACCCTCTAGGACACACAAAACATACTCCACAACAGCTACATGTGAACAGGAATACACTGAGGTCGTGACATCGCTAGCCATGTTTCTCAGGTCACCATTGAACCTGTCACACATCGGAAATTACTGTACAGCCTAATGTTAAGACATCAAAGATCACAACGTGTGGAGTGGGTTGCACAAATGTCACCTTGCAAAATGTAAGTGTCCCAATGACCTTTACATTAATCCGTTGCTTAAGTCTAAAGGTATGGGATGTCCATGGCACATTTATATGAACGTGTTAACAACACTGCCAATTGTAACCTGTGTATGGAACTATCTCACCCCCAGTGAAGACACACGGACACCTGTATCACAAGTCACAATGCTAGGGAGGGCACACTGTACTGCAAATCCCAAAACATACTGCTGACAAACGGTCAGCAGCCAAACACTCGTTCAGCCAAGGAAACAACACGATGCAGATGGTACATCCTACAAGCCTAGGATGCTACATTATAACACAAAAGAGTCACAGACAACACAAGACAACTACTACCATGAAAGGTCATTTCAATAGGGCCAGCTACATCAATATGATCCCACTCATTTTCTCTTGCAGCTGATCAGGGGTATGGCATCCAGCCATGGATTATGACACCATTTGGCAACCCGAATACTGCTGCAGAGCGTGCCTACAACGACGCACATAGGAGGACACGCAGCATTGTCGAGAGGACCTTTGGCATCCTCAAGTCAAGGTTCCAGTGCCTCGACATCACTGGTGGTAGCCTCCTATATTCGCCGGAGATGGTCTGTAGGATCATCCTAACATGTGCAATATTGCACAACATTTGCATCAAAAGGAACATTCCCCTCCTGGAACCAGAGCCACACATGCCTGAAGAGGAGGAAGAGAAGGATGGTGGCCTGCAACATGAGGGGGAACTACAGAACACGGCCGCTTTTATACGCAGGCGGCAACAGATTGTCAACAATTTATTTTGAATATAATCACCTTCACCACTTTAGTTAACTAATTTCAATAAACACCTATAATAATCACCATATCATGGTCTGGCTATTCATTTTTGCACACCTTCATCTCTACTTATCAGAATAAAAGTGTTGCCTCATGGAGCATTGCTGAGATACTGATTAGGACACTGAACATCCCAGAGCTAATGTAATGCCTAACATACAATGGTCACATACACACACACTGTTAATGACATATATCATGTACATTTCTCCTTTGAAGGCCAATAGCAGAGAACCACAACTATTTCACACATACATGTTGAAATCAAGGTCCAACGCAGCATATGGCACACAACTAAGACACCATCACTCAATAAGGGGAAAATAAGCCTTATACATGAGGCAGTCAATGTGCTTTTGTAGCAGTAACAGGAATGTCTGACCAGACCCTTGACAGCAGTAAGTCCAACTGCATCCAATATTTGCAAGGACTATATGTGACCAGAGATCCATAGAAGCAGAACTTAGACAGCGCAAGTGCCACACATATGAGCAGCATTGCACACATGACATTCCATGTACATGTCAGCCCATTTCATAACTCCTGACACACCCATGCACCTCGTCTCAACCCACCTGTCGGAAGAGGTCCCTGCAATACAAAGATGTGTACCCTGATATTCCCTCCTCTACACACACAGACCAACATTAGCAATCCAGTGTGCTACACCCTTTCCTATGGTATGCCATTGTCAAAAAAAAAACATCTGACTGCATGGACGTCAGGTTAATTTATACACTGGCTTCTAGTTTCAAAGCCCTGTTAGCACCTGCAGATTGCTTCCCGTGTGAAAATGTCTGTTGGCCCTTAGAATGCAAGTCTCACCTACAGGACTGGTGAGAAACAGATGCAGCCCACACCTGTGATCACCTCCATGCACACCACCCATTTCAAAAAGTACTGCCCCTGCTGATGCCTGGAACAGCATAGGAGTTGCCCTTTAGTCAATTACACCGTTAAGCATTAATACTAATTAAGCTGTGTAACACAGCCCTTGGGTTAATTTGTCACCTTCAAAAACACAGGACATACACAGTTTGACATGTCAACTCTCTAGTTTGTCTGCCAAACAGTCTGAGTCAGACCACTGATTATGTAACTTGTCAAATTGCTGGATCCTGAATCACCCTGCAGTCTGTCAGCCTGACTGGCATCTGTCTGTGCGTCACACTAAAGTATCCATGTGTCTACATATGTACCACACTTGCGTTAGCAAACCTCTCATTCATCAGGGGGTATTGGGCATGGGCTTCTTCAATGCATACACAAATACATTGGATAGCATCATCTGCCTTTTAACTGTACCATTTGAGTTAAATCCTCTGGGATAAGCAAAATTCATGGCCAATCCCTTGTCTGGGTCGCATTTATGCATGAATGACAAAGTGTGACAGTGTCCCAGGGCCGTAGGCAGGGATTGGGTAAGGGGGTTTCAGCACAACCAGCAACCTCTGATAATGTCCATGAAAAATACACACGTGAGGACCATGACAGTTCACACACAGAATCACAGTGCTCACAATATAGTGATGGGCCTTGTGTGGTGAATAGCTGCAAGAATAATCAGCACAGGGGCTATGATGTTCCAAGATGCAGTGGGAATTGCAGAGGCTAACCTGTGTACAAATGTTGTAATGACACCTGCCGGAACATGACACCTGAGACATTATCTCACTCAGCACACCAAGGTTGCCCTGTTGACTGTCTCATTACACGTCTTTAGTGACAGGGTGGGACCATCCCCATGTAGGTTCACATGTCCACATCCACTTTACTCACATTGATCAACCAAGGATACTCAGTAGATATAGGAATAGCTGCCACTGACTCATTATGAGTCCTGGACCGAATTGTGACAAATTACACCCCAAAAAATATACAGGATCATCATTGGACCACACACGTGAACAAGACACCTATGTGCAATTGATCACTGGAAATATGTGGACACGTGCTGTCTTGTATGCTGGTCCACCACAGCAACTTGATAGTTGGGGCTCACTTCTATGGCCTCAACTGTGGTGTCATCATACATTTGAGATTCACCCATGTCTGTCTGTGCAAACAACATGGTACCCACTTCCTCAATGCATGTGTATGACTCACTGTGGGATTCACCAACTAGTGCCTAGGAAGCTGTTACCAATACTCTAGGACATAGGATGTTGAAAATGTGGACCATTGACATGAACAAGCGTCTGCCATCTATCTGGTGCATGCTATGTCACATGTAGTGTCTACGTGACCCTAAATCTTGGAAGTCCACTTTACGGATGTTGCTACATGTATGACTAACACATGCCCTCTCTCATTTCCACAATGACTTTCATCTAAGGATTGGACACACGGACGTCACCTTCATACAAGCATATGTACAAATATGCTTCATGTGATACACACACACTTGGTCAACAAATACATTAATTGCCAAAGAACACACTTTGAGCTAAAGGCATTTTGGTATTGTACATATGTGCGTCACATTGCTATCCTCTCCTTATGCCAAACATGCACAATTTGTGCAACACATATATGTAGGCCACACTTATGACCAACCGTAAAAATACTGTGAAGGGAGTAGCGGATCATGGTCCGCTGCAGTATGATGTCACACATGTGAACATACACCATCAACACCATAGTGTCTTCAATCCGCCCATCTCTGATGTGTCCCAAATGTAACATAACAAAAAAACAAGAAAAATTGCCCAAAACCAGTTAATGCACTGAAATGTTGACGTTCCTAGCGTTATGCGTCATTTTTTGTCTACCAAAACTGTATTTGCGTAATTTTTTTTGACACAAAGGAGTGAAAATTAGCCCGCATCCAGATATTTGTACAGGCCATGTACTATTATATGGATGCGGGCTAATTTTCACTCCTGTGCGTCAAAAGAAATTACGCAAATACAGTTTTGGTAGACAAAAAAATGACGCATAACGCGAAAAAGGCGGGACTTTTCATACAGGAAGTGATGTAATAGGATATCCTGTTTACAGATCATGTACAGTGGGTGTACTTTCACTTTCACTTTGCAGTCTATGATCCTTCTAGACTGTGTGGCTGTGTAGTGAGTGGTGTCCTGAGATTTTGTGCTTTTTTGTCCTGTGTGCTATCTGAAAAGTCCATTTGTGAAATAAATATTGTTGCTGTATACTGTACTACTGTGTTTTGTCTACACTTGTCCATTTATCTTGTGTTTTTGTTGTTTGTGGGAGTCTGTTGTGGGTAGTGTTAGTTTGGGGATAGTTGGGCTCTTTTAGTGGTTAAGTTTACTTTTCATCTGTATTTGTACCCCTACTTTCCCCCTTTTCCACTTTCTATTTCTTTTACCCCTATTCCCTTTCACTTTTCAAGTATGTCTGGTAGGCCACGTCTTGGCAGGATGGGTGAAGAGGAGTTGGGGGGCTTCATCTGGCATGTGTGCCATTTCTTGCCACTCTAGATCCAGGCAGGGTGATACAGGGGTATCCAACAGAGGCGCGCAGAATCCGGTGGGGAAAGGTGCTGCATCACCTGCAGTGTGTGTATGCCAGCCAGAGGAGTGACCACCAGCTGAAGCACTGGTGGGCTGACCTCATCAACAGGGAGCAGGATCTCTTGGACCACCTGGGAATCATGATTGGTGGCACTGTTGGTGAGTACTAATCATGTAAATGTGCACGATTAAATGCTCTGTAGTGACATAAGAGGATTTGTACAATGTCTGCCAGCTAACTTGCTGACTGTGTGTAATGCTGGGGAAACATAAAGGGATAATTGATGCACTATGGCAAGGATCACAATTGCTAGCTGTCAGGTAGCACGTGCTCAGCAAACTTACAGGATACTTTTCCATGAAGTAAATTGGTGCGGCCTTTTTGTCAGAAAACAAAACAAAATAGGAGCCAATCATGTCTATATAGGGTACGATTGACAGAGAAGTAAAGATGTACCAACATATTGGCTAACTGTGTTGAGGCAATAGCTAGACTGACTTTAAAATCACTATAGGATGCTGAAAATGAGTGCTGCCGTCATGTCAATTGATAATAGCAAAGTGGCTCAGACATATGTCTCATGTGAGTCTGGTGAGTGTGGAAGGAAAGCGTTCACGGAAGTACTAGGAATGTTTGGGATTATTGTGTTCCTTGATCTTTTTGGATACATGTCAGATCTGGATTTGAAAACATTGTGAAAAGGTGTAAGGTGCACTCAGCTAACATCTTAGAATGTTTGTTGGAGTTAGTTGTGCCACATTCCAAATATGGATGGCATTCCAAGTGTATGCACATGGCTTTACATCTCCATGGCTGGTGCAAATCACCATAGCTGGGCCACATCAATTGAATCAAAAGTAACAACAGGGGGGCTTACAAAAGTCCCTGCCCCTCCCTCTGTACATTGTACCTATGTGTTATTAATGTGTCATGGCCACAAGGCATGTTTGACTGGTAATGCAGTCCTCAAGTAACCAGGATTTGGATGTCTCTCTTGGATGCACATGATGAGACGATTACACTCCATATTTTTTTCTGCACACCAATTACGGGGCATGTTTGCAACCACATGATAGTTAAGGCCTATGTATGTGTGCAGATATGTGTGTAACTGTCACAGGAGACCCATGCTATGTACAAGGTGGCCGTGATATATCAGATGCAGTACCAACATGTCTGAATGGCTGCCATTTCCTTATTCAGCCTACACATTGTATATGTTTATGAAATGGTTGCACTGTGCACAGATTTTGAGCACATTTCTTCCTTCCATACCTTACAGGTCGACCGGCACCCTACACTGTGGGAGAGGTGGCGACATTTGAGGACCCCAACCACTACAGTAAGTGTTGATATGTCTCTTATGTGTTGTGTTTGCTGGTTATGGACTTGTGTGTGTTGAACGCATAGCAAGGTGTGATGCGTTGGGCAAGCTTTTCTCTTGTTCCATGAGTGGGAATTCAGTTTCTCACATGTTTTGAGTTGGCCAATGCGTATCCAATGGTATTATGTAGGGATTGTAGGCCATTCCTGTAGGCCCCACAGTGAGTACAGGGGTCAGTCATGTGGATGACACTTGTATCAACAAGAGTCGCACTGGAAGTCAGCTCCGATTTAGTCAGCCTGTCAGACCAACATTCTCCAAGATTGGTACAGCAAATTGCTTTCCAATAGACATCTGCTTCCCTATTTACCTACGTAATTATGAAACAGAAGGTAGAACCTCCTAGCAGCATGTACTTTCACATGTAGTGCTACAAGTATGTGGAACTAGAGTGCAATGGCCTAGGTCTGCATGCAATTCATGATCATGGGTGTTCTTGCAACTCTGTGTCTGATGTAAGTCAGGCCTTACTGGAAGTATATGTTGTGTACCAAGTTTTGCATTTCCTGACATGTGTGGCCCTATGATTGGTCCAGGGTTTGCTGACTCCTTATTGTTGATAGGCCTCACCTGTGGTGTGTGTGTAGAGCCAAACATGTATGGAGTTTTCTATACACTCCTCGGTGTACATGTTGTTGGAAATTGATAGTTGTTTATGCAACTCCCACCCTCAAACACGGGCATGGGTTTGTGAATGGGGTACCTAGTACTGATGCTACCAGTATGTTACACATACATGTGAATAAGTGACGGTTTGGTTGCAACCTAGTATACACACTCAGGTTTGGCACTTGGTACTATACTGGCAAGTCCAGTTACAACTTGCAGACCATGTGGCTTTAGTTTTGCTTTCCGTACACTTACATTTGTAGCCCAGGTCTTGGCGGAGGATATACAGCATGATTGTTAGCTGATAATTGGCAGAACTCAGATTGCAAGTCAAAGCCAGTTGTTACCCATCTTGTAGGTTATGCATGTGCTATGTGTGATGTGACCTTTGTAGGCTGGCCTGCCATGTACTTCCTCAGGGACATTCAGTGATCTGTATTGTGATATGAGCTGTTACAAGTACAGTAGATGTATTGTCTGATTAACTTCTTGTGCCATTTCACACAATGCAGTTACTAATGTAGAATATCTGCATTTGTCTTCACAGCTGCAAACATGGCCCCAGACCAGGTCCGTGAATTCCAGCGCCGGGCCATGAGATACCAGCACATCCTGCTGGAGGAGTCGGGGTTCAGGAGGATGGCCCGGCGATATCGACATGAACGGGCCTCCGGTGCATGGAGAGCCTTCCCACAGGGTGGCCCTACTTTGCCCACCGCAGCCACCACCAGCACAACCACCAATCCAAGCCAGGTGGCCCCACCGGCAGCTGGGACTGTTGGTCCTACATCTGCTGGACTTCCAAGGCCCCCAGCATTGCCACTGGTGCAGGACAGCCCACTAGGCCTGGCACCACACAAACACAGACCTCCTCCACCAGTACCCAGACTGCCACAGCTCCATCTGTTGACCCTGCAGCCTTCAACAACATGGAACGTAAGATGGACCGTGTGCTGCGCAAGTTGAGCCACCTGAGCCGGGATGTGCGCCACATTAACCGGCGTGTTAAGTCTATTAAGAGGACCCTCTGGAGGGCCAAACTCTAGACATTTTTTGATGGACATGATTCCCTCCCCTCCCTCCTCTTTCCTTGTTCTTATAGTTAGTGGGCATAAGGGGCTTAGTGTTAGATTAGTATAGGCTGTTAGTTTAGTTAGTGTTAGTGGGTGGGGGGTAGGGGGTCCTGATTCTTTATATTTTTACTTATTAAGTGTGTGGATGGGTGGGTGGGGTGCTATGTTGGGGTTTTTGTGTGTTTAAATAAAACAAAATTAATTTAAAAAAAAGAAATAAAAAAGAAAAAAGAAAAAGAAAAAATATATATCTTTGTTTAGGATAGTATAGTATGTGTTTAGGTTAGTATGTGTTGTCCTCCATGTGTCCCGTCTCATAAGGGGGGTGGGGAGTAGATGTTTAGAACTTTTCGTTACGTGTGATAAGTAAGTGTAGCTTAGGTTAGTTAGGGACAGTTGTGGGTAATGAGTAGTCAGGGTAGATTAGGGTAGGTAAGATTTTTCCCTCAGTTTCCTCTCTTGTGATTAGCATGTAATAAATATTTGGTTAACCGTTAATAGTATGTGTTGAATGTTACTTGATCGTGGGTTTGGATTCAGTGTACATAAATTTGGTACTATTACATTTGTGTCCTATGCTACAAACAAATCCCAACTGAGCTGTACGATTGGCAGCTAGCCCAGAGCTACCTTGCAAAGTGTCGACCCTTTGTTGCAATCAGCAATCACAGTTAATATGGATGACAATGTGTTTCTGTTGATAAGTGTGTTTTCAAAGTCACAAAAAGTGCTTCCAGACTTGGTATTGGGGAAACAGTTTTAGGTCCGACTGCAGTGTGATGATCAAGGATACCCTTATAAGATGAGTTCTCATTAGCACTCTTGTATTCTTGTCTTCATGACTCTCATACATCAATTGTGACACAGTTCAGCACGATTAACTATTTGTATGTAAACTCAGACACCTTCATTTATGCAGTTTTAGTAG
Organism: Pleurodeles waltl; assembly: GCF_031143425.1. Taxonomy (NCBI): domain Eukaryota; kingdom Metazoa; phylum Chordata; class Amphibia; order Caudata; family Salamandridae; genus Pleurodeles; species Pleurodeles waltl. The sequence continues at coordinate 1,020,241,898 of NC_090444.1, read as the reverse complement.
TGTTTGCTTAGATTAGTGTGCCATGTTATTTGTGTTATATTTGCATGTTGACCACTTTTTGCGGCCACTATTTGATGACTTAGTTATACCCTGAGGAAGCATTATTCTGTCCAACACAGCATGATGGTGTATGGTTTCTCACTTCATCCGAATTGTCCCACAGGATGGGCAGAGTATGATGCAATCATGGGCACTGTGCAGATTTCTCTGACTACATATTATCAGGACAGTTGTATTGACAAGCTACGTAATTTGACAGTAGGCACATTTCAGTTATCTACTGCACAGTTGATATGTCACATCATCCAGAGACAGATTTGTTGTGTAAGTGCTATTTATTGTAAAGTGCTGTAGTGCTATCTGTTCATTGTCCATGATTGTGAGTCCATTATAGTGACATCTTACATTGTGATCCAACACAAGGGGTTACCAAAATGCTTTTGACATGCTGGGGTTGCTGTTTCAGACAGTGCAGAGGGACAGAATTTGCCAATGAGTAGGAGAGAGACAATCACTGGGCTGGGTGACAAGATATACAGTGGTTTGCAGAACAGTGCTTGAGTACAGTTGTTGCAAGACTGGCAAGTTACAAAGCGCAGGACCTTGGTAAATGTTGGCCATGTGCAGGGACTAGTGCTTCCGGGTACTTTTCCTTGTGAATGTGATCTGTTCCATGTCTTCTTCTTCTGATGTGTGTGTTGCCTCCTCTGTTCTTGGTGGTGGTGGTTGTGAAGGGGCAACACACACCTCAGTGTTAGTAGACATGGAATCAGACATCCTGGTCGCTGCTCCCTGTGAAGGTCTTAAGTGCAGTACTGCAGCAAGGAGTATCTGCTGGTTCTTGAGAATAGCAGCCACATCACGATGGTAGGCAGCCAGGTCGGCCCTGAAGGGTTCAATGTTGCATTCGTGCACGCGTTGACAGGATTGCTGTTGTAGGTGTTGGGTCAACTGTATTACAGCTGTGCTGATTTCCTTCTGGGTTTTCTGCAGTTTCTGCAAGTTAGATGTTAGGGCTTGCATAGCTGCTGCCTGATCTGCAGATGACATCATGCACGAACGCATCCCCTCAAGGCTGGCTGCCAAATTTTGCATCCCTACCCGCACCTCCTTGGCCAGCTCCCGCTGTACTCCAACTACAGTACTCTCAAAGCTGGTGCCAGTGTGGTCTGAGTCCTCAGCTGTATTGGAGCTGGCAGGTCTTATAATTGGGGTGGTGGGTGGATCCTCTGTGATGGCTGCTTGTTCTGTGCTCCTCCTTGTGACTGAAGGTGGGGTCTGGAGGGTTTCAAGGACCTTTTGGATAGTCTCCTGGGGAATGTTTATCGGCTCGTCATCCACGTCATCAGGGAAATCTGGGACAGGCATATCCGCAGGAGATCCATCTTCCTCTGCAATGAAGCAGGGTACAATTAGTGTGTCTGTTTTGTGGCAATTTTGATGTGACGTGCCTGCCTTCTGATGAATTCACTTTGTGATATTGTTTTGTGTTAATTGCTCCAGTCGTTCAGATGGGCATTCTTCCAAGCCTATGGACTACCTGCATGTCACATGTATGTTATTGAGTTATTAGACTTGTCAGCATCATCGCCTCTAGGTGTTGGTTTAGGCCAAATAGAGAATTGCCACCTTCTTGTCCTATTCAAGCCTCCGTCTACATCCATTCTCATGGTGAGACCTTTCACTGGCTGTGGGTGTTCTGATGGCCCTGGCAGAACACTTAACAATCTGGACCTGCCCCAATCTCTGATCTTTCACATCCACTTAAATGTATTTGACATGTGGCATATCCTATGCATGGCAATGTTATGATCTGATATGGATGTTGACATTGGTAATGTGTACTGCTGATGTTGGGGAATGTGTGTTACATTGGATTGCCCTGATAATCGTATCAGTGTCCTATTTCCTTCTCTGACTGTGCAGGTGTATTTCAGTGACACGTTACATGTGTGTCCCCCTCAATGCTGTTGTCTGAGCAGTATGACATTTGGGATGTTGCATTGTTACCCAGGCACAGGATGGACCCTGACAAATGCAGCATGGGTGTGTCCTCAGTGCTGTGTAGCTCCTATTGTTGATGAAATTGGCGTTTTTTTGCGACAACTATGGGCATTGACATTTGACAGTACTGGGGCCTTTGTCTTGTTTCAGGGGATTGTTGAAGTTGTCATCCTCAACCCCCTAATATAGGTGTGTATGATCCATGGGGAGGTTACTGCCATTGGCTACTTGAGCTGCACACAGAGCGGAGGTGGTAGTGGCAACTGTTGTCGCAGTTACATTCAAGTTGTTGGTATGGCTAGAGGTTGTTAAGAGGGCCCTCGTTAATGTATGGGCTATAGTGGCTGACGTGTGCCTGCATGTCAGTTTGACGTTGTGGCCTTCCCTCCTGGCGTGTCTTTCCCTTTGCTCCATCGTTGGCATGACAGCATGCCCCCATGGGACTGTTGTTGGTGTTGTGTAATGGTGTGCTCCAGGTCTTCTCAGAACGGGCCATGCCCCCCTGCCGTGCTCCTTTATCCATGCCACTCCATGTATATGATGACTTCCATGCATTTTGTGGTTGGTATCCCCCCCCCGGTTGTAGATGACATTATTGCATTTTAATTCCCCATGCGACTTACCCTGCATGTGCGTTGTCTCGTGGTAGTCTGCGTTGTCCTGTCCTTGAATCCCTGTGACGATCTCCTCAGGGATGACGGCTGTGACTACCTTCTCCAGGTGGTCCAGGGCCTCCTGGTGTGCTGGACTCCCCCCCTCCAGTCTGCAGTGCTGCCTTCCTGTTCCTGGCCATCTTTTCCTTGGTCCTGCGCTTGCAGTCATGCCAGCGTTTCTTGCACTAGATGACAGTTCTGCGTACTTCTGCCACACTGTTAATCTTGTCGACAATTTGTTGCCATATAGCCTCTCTCCTACTGATTGGCAACTTTGAGGTGACAAACAGTTGGTGCTGGTGTTCCATCACATCTTTAACCAGAATTTCCTGTTCCTCTTCACTGAAGCGACACTTTCTTTTCTTCCTAAAAGTGTCCTGGTTCTTGTGTGGGTCCTCCTGGCTGGTTCCTGGTCTGCTGTCATCTTCCTGGAGTCTGTAGTGGCATCTTGGATCCATTTTGGCTCTCCTCTGGTGAAATGGCAGAGTTCGCTTTTTTTTTTTTACACTATTGCATCAAAAAACGGTGCATATCCGGTTTGCAGGGTCGTAAATCGACCCACAGTCATTTCCGCCGCGTTAACGTCGTTTTGCCTTCTGACTTGATGCTGCGGTGTGCGTCAAAAATAATGACTCCTACCAAAATGGCATTAGCCGGCGGTAATATTTTGGACGCAAAACTGCGCCGCCGCAGTTTTGTGTCTAAAAGTATAAATATGGCCCTAGGTTCCAAAAGCAGTCCCAACGGACGCAACATAGATGATGGTGGACTGCTCTTGCTAGTTGGTTGTTTGGAGGGAGGGAGGAGGATTTGGGGGTAGTTTATACCACAGTAGCAGGAATTAGATATACAAGAGATAATGGGCCTATCCATGGCCATATATTTTGGGATTGTACATAGAAATACTGTGTGTATTATTGTTTTACCATGTATTAATGTATACCTGCTACTTTTTAAAAACTGCAATAAAGTTTGTGAGAAAAAAAACTGGTTGAAAGCAAACTGTATCAAGCCTATCATTACCATGAGACTCCAACTGGTGGCCAGGCGAATTTAAGCCCATACACGGCACCCATGCCAGGAACCTTGAAATAATCATTGACAGAAAAATAGACAAGACCACATAAGTTAACACTGTCACTGCATCCTGCTTGTAGACTATGCAGATACTAAAAAATGTCTTCAAATGACTCCCAAACAACACCACAAAAACTGCCACTCACTGTGTAGTCACCAGCAAGTTGGACTACAGGAACACCCTGTACACTAGGATCACAAAGCAACTCACAAGTAGACTACAAATAATTTATACCTAGACAGCCAGACCCACCCTCAACTTCCTACACAGCACTCACATTTCAACACACCTCAGGGAGCTCCACTGACTCCCAATACACAAACACGCTCATTTCAAACTCTATACACACACATTCAAAGCACTACACAACCTAGGCCCCATCTACCTGAACAGTTGCATCTCTTTTCACCAACCACCCAGGCAGGACTTATACTTGCACACATCCCATGTATAAACAAAATCAGTTCTGAAGGACGGGCATTCTCTTACATCACTCCTAAAGATAATACAGTCTCCACCCACATCAGAGCCTCCTTCTCTCTTCCTGAATTCTGAAAGAAGCAAAGGACCTGGTTTTAGGATTAACCAGCCTACCAGAGTGGAGGGCTAAGCACACACACAAGCTCAGAGGCAGGATACCCTCGCAATGGTAGTGTGTTGGGATGTAAACACCCACATACTTTTTAAAATGACTGAGCATGACATATACTGTTAAAAATACAGAAAAAGTATTTGATTAAAGAATATTACTATCTTTTAAAATGGTTGTGAGAAAACAGGGCTGATTGCAGAGGCCCCCTAACTTTTTGCCCCCATTTTTCACTTTTTGCTGGTGTTTTCCTGACTCTGATGGTGCCCTGGGTACTGCTAACCAGTCCCAGGGCCTGTGCTCTGTGTAAAATCAATATGCAAATTAGGCTAATTATAATTGGCTAAGTTAACCTACCTATAAGTCCCTAGTATATGGTAGGGCATGTAAGTTTAGGGACCACAGCATAGGTAGTGCACCCATAGGTGCACTGCTGAGGTGCCCAGTGTCATTTTAAAGGCAGGCCTGCCTTGCTGGCTGCTTTTAAATTAACGTTATATGGAAATTCGACTTTGGAATTAAAAGTAGTTCCAAAGTCTTAAACTACCTTATTTTTACATATAAGTCCCCCTAAGGTGTGCCCTATGTGCCCCTAGGGCTGGCTGCCATGTAACTATAAGCAGGGACCTTATAAAAATAGATTTATAAGCCCTGGTGAGGTAAAAACAGCCAAATTCGTTTTTCCCTCATTGTAGTAAATGGCCTTCATAGGCTAGAATGGGGAGACTTTATTTTAATTTGTAAAGTCCCCTTAAATGATGGATACCAAGAGTTTGGTATCAAATAAATTGTTGTAATAAATCCCACAACTTCCAGTTGTTGGATTTAATATAACTTGTTCAAGTAAAGAGTTTAAAACTTTACCTGAAAAGTTGCCAATTTCAGCCCTGCATTGTTTTTGCTGCTGTGCTCTGATGTGCCAGCCTCTAGCAGCCTGGCAGGCTGCCTTGATGAGGATATAGATGTATATGACTCCTACATCAGATGCCTCAATTTGCTACAACATTTTAGTCACAGGTTTTAAACAAATTAAAAAAAAGCTAATCTGACAGATTGCTTCCTTGTGCCTGGAACAAGATTAAATGTAGTGAATGCAGAAATTGCTCAGGGCTCCTGGTAACTACGGGAAGCTCTCTGTGTCAAGAAAGAAAACTGTATGGCAACTGTGAGGACTCTTGACATCTTACAGTCAAGGCCAAGCATTTTGATGGTCTAAATTTACAACAGTCCATTATGATTTTGTATAAAAAGCAGCAATAAATTCTGATTAACAAGAACAGTGTGAATTGGCTCTGCATGCATCAGTGATAGATGTGCAGTAAATTATCTAGTACCATCAAAACAGGAGTCATTTATTGTTGGTGGTCAAAATAGCAGCTGGTTACCCTTGTAAGTATGAGTTTCAGTAGAATTCTCATCCTCTTACTATTGTTTGACAGGCATGTCTGAAAGAACAAAAGATGTGCAAATATTCCAGTTCTGAAATGCATCCATGCACAAGTTTCTGCAGATTTCAGCATGCAATATTTGCAAGTAAATCAACTAGTCTCCTACTTCAATTTTCTCTTGAATGACATGTTAAAGCAAAAAGTAAAGAATATGTGCTTCCCCGCCATGGGCTCCTAGCATGTACATTATAGAAACGTCTCACAACAGAAGAAGCCTGTTTTTAATTGTTTGTACAATTTGTAAAGGAACACATATTTGTGCAGGTGATACAAGATGAATGTGGAATAAGGTGATTTCCCATCTTTCACACTTAAGGAGTGAATGTATTATGTGAAAACAAAAAAAGTGTCAACTGAGTTTCTTCAATGATTTGCCCTGGTGAAAAACATGACATTGATTTATAATGGTGCATATTTCTATTGGGTACTTCTGGCACAGCAAGGGGCTAGTGTCTTGAATGCAGAAATACATGAGCTGTTCTCAACACACATGCCGGCTCACAGGCCCTAATCATTAGTTGATCAGATTTAAGTGCAGGGATACTAGGGCCAGAATCTCTTTACTATAGGCCACACAGTGGGTATTGAATACTTGGTGAAAAATCCCATTTTCTCTGATTCTGCTGACATTAACTGCATTCCCCAGTGCTTAATTTGAGCCATTGGCTTCCGGTGCTTGGCACTGGCACTGTTTTGTTGAAACCAGCACTTATGACAAATTACACCATGGTGGTGCAGTTTGTCAAATTTTGTTAGGCACATAACAACAGTTGTTTAATAAATCAATATACATTAAAATGACTGATGCCTTCCTTCCAAAGCTTAATCATTTTAATGTATGTTTATAGAAGGAATTGTCACACTTGAAACAGTGTGATGGTTAGTTGTGTTGGTACTGTCACTGACCGCGTTGGCGATGTCAAAGGGTGATGCAAGCTGCAGTGGCCTCTTGACAAGGGCCCAGGCACTTATTTTATTTTTGCAAATTAAGCACTGGCCTGCCCTGAGCAGGTGGTAAAATGTCAGTAGGGGGAATGATGCTGATCAGTGGGGAAGGGGTGCACATCTGGTTCTTGGCAGGCCTTGACCTGGCTGTGGAGAGTGTTGTAAGATGTGCATGCAGTAAAATGTGATCCAGTAGTTCCAGGCCTACTGTTTTAATGTCTGCATACAATAGACCTCTCATAGTATGAATAAGTGGTATCACCTTGGGGGATGGTAGACGGACGGACTCATAATGTGTGTCTAAAGTTAGGCCTGCACTGAAGATAGTGTGGCCAACAGGCAAAGCATGGCAGTTGATCTGCAGCTTCATGTTTCTCTGCAGTTGGCCCTGAGACCCTGACTCACCCATATTTGTGAGGTCTCAGAGGCCCCTTCCAGACGCTGATGTGAACGTGAAGTTAAAGAGACACTACCAGCATGATACCTGCTTTGCTTTCAGTTTCTCAGTGGGCATACTCCCTATCTCAGGGGTGTCGAATTCCTATAACCTGACACCAGGACATATTGTTTGGGGTCAAGGACAACACGTTTTTATGTCTCTCTTGTCCTTGGGACAAATAGGCCTAACCTCCTGCAGCCCAAAACCCTTTAAGTGCCGGGTTTACAGTACAGTATAGATCCAGCAAGGGCATTGTCTGCAGTTAAGGTAATATTTGTGCTCATATGTTAATGAAGTTTGAACTTGTAAATATGGTTCAGTAATTCAAAACCTTTACTATTAGGGTGGAGCGCTCTAGAGAAATGTTGTAAGCCTCGGACTACACTACTGACAGCGGTTTCAGTATAAAAATGTATACACATTTGAAAAGTTTAACAATATGAGGCTATGTATAATGTTTGCTTTGATTGATGCTTCTTTACTTTCAACTTATTGTTTGCAAAAAATGAAACTAGGAAAGGAAAAGTTTAGTTAAACCGCTGTGAAATTTTAGGTACCATTCCTTTGAATCATCATTTAGTAAAATGTGTTGATGCATGCTGGTATTTCCCAAAATATTCATAATGGAAAATCAGGGTAACAAGTCGCAACAGGATTATGAAAAACATGAAAATAAACAAACATTGGCATAGCCAAAAGGTCTGACTTTGGTGGTCAGCCTTTTGGTTTTGTCATTACATGTCTTGTTTTGACATGGTTTTTGCACTATTCTGCAAGTATGGGAGCTGTCAGGCCCTCATCATTACAACAAACATTGACAAAAATAAAAATATTTTTTGTTCTCAAAAATCCATAACATTTCTGGCACTGAATAAAACTACTTTGTGTGCCGAAATGCTCCTTGAGAATACCCACAGAGAATCCAGTCCATAGATAGAGAAAGAGATAGACTTTTAATAAAAACAAAAGGTCTTGGTTAACTCTTGGCCTGATTAGGGGCCCAATTCTTAAAGAAAGTCAACAAAGTGCAACCATGGTATATTTCCTTACATTTACTGCAGATTTACGGCTTTCATGAACTCACAAGAATTTATGGAAGTAGACTGGGAAATTGTAGTCCTACAAAGTATTTGTGAACTACATTTTAGCATAAGCACATATGCATGTGTAGATTTGCTCATGCGAAAATCTGTTGAATGTTTATAAGTTCACTTTCCCTCCAACCACTTTTTTCCCAACTCTGTAAGAAATTTTACTTTGCCCTTGTCAGGAGTAAGTTTCCATCCTTTCTCAGAATTGGAAAAGATTAGAAAAGGGCTGGTGAAAAACCCTAAACCATGCAAGTTAATAAATCTGCACAGACTTGAAAGGCATTCGAAAACTGGAACTATCAGTTAGTGCTACCTTCAGGTCCAGTATGAGGCTCTGCAGAAGGGTGGCCATATAAGGGAATTTGTAGTATTCAAATACTACTATAATCTACGCTTTGGCATAATGAGTGAGGCTATTATCAGAACACCTATATAATTTGTTGCGCCACAAGCTGGCTCCAAAGGGACAAGTGAAATTTTTAAAAGGCAACGAGATTTATGAAGCAACTTGCCCAATGGCCAAGTAGATATTTTACTAAAGTCCACACCCCTGTTACCTGCTTTTAGACAGTGGTCAGGGACTCCACCTAATAGGGTCAGCAGTGTGAGAATGCACCTCTGTGAATGGTGTGAGAATGCTGAAGGTCACCCTCTTTGCTACACTAGTCTGTAACCAAAGACAAGACCAGTGCTGAACCTTAGTACGCTCACTGGAGCGCTAGATATGGAACCAGATGAGAAATGAAAGCTAAAAAGTAATTAGGGGGCATTGACCACAGGCAGTTCTCATTTAGTTTGGCTATACTATTCACCAGTACTTTAATCACCATAGAAGCAACATATATACCTAGGGAGGGTAGGGTACACAGTAATCATAAAGCAACAAATCTCCTTTTTTTTTCATTTAGCCACATGGAAACTGTAAAAATTATTTGACTTTGAATATCAATGAACATCAACAAGGCCCCATACATATACAAAAGATGTCAAAGGAATCAATTGCATATACTGTACAAAAAGGATCTAAAACAAAGAAAAATGGTGCTGTGGGAAATAAAGTGAGCACGCAGTGCAAGTGGGTGCCGTGATAGTAAAAACATAAAATGTGATCATGAAGTGAGCAATAGGCAATACAAAGGTCCTGTTACAGGGCTAATACAATAAATGACTGGGTTTGAAACAGAAAGAATCCTTCAATTGTCATGTTAACTTCTGATGGGTCTCCTTCTTAACCCCTTTAGTGCGGGCTGGTGCAGGTCACGACCAGTGGCTGACACCGGGGAGGGGGTTTGAAAATCCTCGGGTGCGTTGCATCCGAGGATTTTCTTTTTTTTTTTTTTTAGCCCTGGGAGACACGGAAGAGCTTCCCCTAAACGGCCTTCCCCATGTTCGGGAAGGCCGTTTAGGGGAATTTCGGGAAGGCCTCCTATGAAAGGGGAGACTCTCCCCTTTCATAGGAGGCCTTCCTGAACGCGTTTCCTGGCCCTCGATCGCAGCAGGCCAGGAAACGTCACTAGACGCCAGGGATTTCACTTGGGGGGGTCGGCCCTCCTAGGAAAACGGGCCGCTCCCCCCCGGGGTCCATATTTTTTAAATTAAATGTTGGGGCCCCCTGGGGGCGTACGATCGCACCACCCCCGGGGGCTAATTTGTTTAAAAAAAATAACTAAATTGACAGGGTGTCGCCCGTAGGCAGGGCGACCCCCTGTGGGGCCATATTTTTCAAATATAATGTTGGGGCCCCCTGGGGGGCGCGACCGCGCCACCCCCAGGGGCTAATTAAAAAAAAAATTTTTTAAAAAATTGATAGGGGGTCGCCCATAGGCAGGGCGACCCCCTGTGGGGGCATTTTTTTCAAAAATTGTTGTAGGGTTTCCCTGGGGGCCATTTTGGCCCCAAGGAAACCCTACACCTACCCAAAAAAATACATACATATATTTATATATATATAGATATATATATATATAGATAGATATAGATATAGATATAGATATAGATATAGATATATCTATATATATATATATATATATATAGAGAGAGAGAGAGAGATAGATATATATATATATAGATGTATCAATCCATGTAGATAGATATGTCTATCTACATGGATATATCTATAGATAGATCTATGTAGATATATCTATATATATATATATATATATATATATATATATATATATATATATATTTATATATATCACTTTTGTCAGTGCATGTGTGTTTTCCCTGGGGGCTGCAATCGGCCCCCAGGAAAACCAGACCCACATATAAAAGTGATCTATATATATATCTTATTATATATATGTATATATATATATATATATATATATAAATATAAATATATATATATATATATATATATATTTGCCACCAGTTGTCTTGCAGTTGCAGCTTGCGTCTTCAAAGCAGTGCACATACTTCAACTGACGCATTTCAACTGTAGCTTTTAGGCAGCAATAAAGAAGTCAAGTAAGTCTTGTGATTATATTTCTGCTACAAAAGGATCAGACTTTTGTCTAGTGGCAGTTTCAGTGCCATAAAGAAGCGCAGAAGGTTTATATGCCTACTGCAAATAGCAAATCTGTATTTTAAGTAAATAGCTGAGTACGTTAGTAAAGTCAACCACTACCTGCGCTATAATACAAATTAAATGTATGTGCGGGGTGGCGATGGAGAGATGAAGAGCACATTTGCTGGGTGGTAATGAGGGAATCCGAGGAGGAGGACATGGGAGTGGGAGCACCAATAATGATTGTTGGACTGGGTGCAGGAGGTGCTAAAGACTGTGACGAATGGTATGTGACAAGGTGTTTGAGTGTCTTGAAAGAACATGCTGATTGAGGGAAGAAGCGCAGGTAAGGTGGCCTCTACTGTTGCACTAATCACACACACACACCAGCAATTTTGTGACTGTCTATGTAGGCTAGTGTTTTAGAGTGACAGTTTAGCCAATAGCAGAGATGGCATCTTGATGGATGACTGCTGTTGACGTCACTTTGGTTATAGAGGACAGCTCTGACATAGGATCAGAGACTGAGACAGCAGATACTGAGACAGCATCTGAGGGATAGGACAATAGCGCAGACTCTGGGAGTGATTTTTCAGTTGGAGGAGTCCCATTGGATTACTCCTTCCAGTAAATTCTGAGGGAGGTGATGAGGGCAGTCCTGTTGTCCCTTCGCAAGCACAGTCTGTGCAACAGGGCAATAGTGGGTTAGCCCAACCCAGAGAGCAGGTGAATGCGGGGGCAAGCACAGAGAGGGTGCTCTCTTGGGAGCTCCCCTATTTAGTTCAGCCCCGAATTCCACTGTATTGTATTGTGGAGACATCAAAATTATCTATCACAAAACAAACTGGTTTTGTAAGGCAGGCACCTGTGTTTTTGGTCCTGGGTTCGGCGGCTATATAGGGAAACATACTAAACCCAAACACTTCTGGAAACTAGACATCCGGGGGAGTCCACAGAGGTGTGACTTGTGTGGATTCCCCAGAGTTTTCTTACCCAGAATACCCTGCAAAGCTGAAATGTTGAATAAAAACTCAATTTTCTTGCATTTCTGTCACACAAACTACAGGAATAAGCTGCGATCCATAAAATTCCTACCACCCAGTGATTCCTCATCTGTCCTGATAAAAACACTACCCCACTTGAGTGCCTATACCTAGTGCCTGCGTAAGGAATGGATCACCCCAGGGTCAACAGTTGCCTCATGTAAGTACCAACATTGACCGTTGTGTGTTCCTGTCGCGGGCACTAGGCCTACCCACACAAGTGAGGTACCATTTTTATTGGTAGACTTGGGGGAATGCTGGATGGAAGGACATTTGTGGCTCTTCTCAGAGTCCAGAACTTTCTGTCACTGAAATGTGAGGAAAAAGTGGTTTTTTGGCCACATTTTGAGGTTTGCAAAGGATTCTGGGTAAAAGAACCTGATCAGAGCCCCACAAGTCACCCCATCTTGGATTCCCCTAGGTGTCTGTGCAGGTGTGCTAGGTTTCCCTAGGTGCCTGCTGAGCTAGAGGCTAAAATCCACAGCTAGGCACTTTGCAAAAAACAGCTCTGTTTTCTTTGTCAAAATGTGATGTGTCCATGTTGTGTTTTGGGGCATTTCCTGTTGCGGGCACTAGGCCTACCCCCACAAGTGAGGTATCATTTTTATCGGGAGACTTGGGGGAACACTGAGTAGAAGGAAATTTGTGGCTCCTCTCAGATTCCAGAACTTTATGTCACCGAAATGTGAGGAAAAAGTGTTTTTTTTGCCACATTTTGAGGTTTGCAAAGGATCCTGGGTAACAGAACCTGACCAGAGACCCACAAGTCAGCCCATCCTGGATTTCCCTAGGTGTCTAATTTTCAAAAATGTGCAGGTTTTTTAGGTTTCCCTAGGTGCCGGCTGAGCTAGAGGCCAAAATCCACAGCTAGGCACTTTGCAAAAAACACGTCAGATTTCAATGTAAAAATGTGATGTGTCCATGTTGCCTTTCCTGTCGTGTGCATTAGGCCTACCCACGCAAGTGAGGTACCATTTTTATCGGGAGACTTGGGGGAACATAGAATAGCACAACAAGTGTTATTGCCCCTTGTCTTTCTCTTCATTTTTTCCTTCCAAATGTAAGACAGTGTGTAAAAAAAAACGTCTATTTGAGAAATGGCCTGTAATTCACATGCTAGCATGGGCTACCCGGAATTCAGAGATGGGCAAATAACCACTGCTGCTCAATACCTTATCTTATGCCCATTTTGGAAATACAAAGGTTTTCTTGATACCTATTTTTCACTCTTTATATTTCAGCAAATGAATTGCTGTACACCCGGTATAGAATGAAAACCCATTGCAAGGTGCAGCTCATTTATTGGCTCTGGGTACCTAGGGATCTTGATGAACCATCAAGCCATATATATCCCTGCAACCAGAAGAGTCCAGCACATGTAATGGTATATTGCTTTAAAGAATCTGACATTGCAGGAAAAAGTTACAGAGTAAAACGCTGAGAAAAATGGCTGTTTTTTTCAGCTCAATTTCAATTTTTCTTTTTCCAGCTGTTATTTTCTGTAGGAAAACCTTGTAGGATCTACATAAATGACCCCTTGCTGAATTCAGAATCTTGTCTACTTTGCAGAAATGCTTAGCTGTCCGGGATCCAGTATTGGTTTCACACCCATTCCTGTCACTAATTGGAAGGAGGCTGAAAGCACCAAAAATAGTAAAAATGGGGTATGTCCCAGTAAAATGCCAACATTGTGTTGAAAAATGTGGTTTTCTGATTCAAGTCTGCCTGTTCCTGAAAGCTGGGAAGATGGTGAGTTTAGCACCATAAACCTTTTGTTGATGCCATTTTCAGGGGAAAAACCACAAGCCTTCTTCGGCAGCACTTTTTTCCAATTTTTTGGGAAAAAACTAAATTTTAGGTGTATTTTGGCAAATTTCTTGGTCTCCTCCAGGGGAACCAAGAAACTCTGGGTACCTTTAGGATCCCTAGGATGTTGGAAAAAAAGGACGCAAATTTGGCGTGGATAGCTTATGTGGACAAAAAGTTATGAAGGCCTAAGCGCGAACTACCCCAAATAGCCAAAAAAGAGCTCAGCACTGGGGGGGAAAAGGCCCAGCAGCTAAGAGGTTAATAGAATGTCTTTCGTGAGGGCATCATCTTCGAATTATAGAAAGTAAGTAGATCCTAAGAAAGTAGATATAGTACTAGTGAGAAAGTGAAGAATGAAAAAAGTTCAAACTGAGACTGGGAAAATAGGTAGTTGCTCAGTAATTTGGTGGGAAGAATAGAGGAACATAAAAATTGGTGCCCGAAGAGTGAATGTTAATTAGTGGAACATAAAAAATGGTGCCCACAGAGTCAATGTGCAGTGCGCAAAGCTTGCAAGTTACTAATGTAGAGTCGTTCATCTGAAAATTAATATTGACATAGAAACAAAAATAAATGATCACAGACGAAAAGAGACCACTGACTAAGTTAATTAAACTGGAAAAGGAGTTAAACTTACAGAGGAAAAAGCCCGAAAAGGTTAATTGAGTAAGGTGATGGAACCAACCCATAATTGCTGGCAGGAATACATTATATGAGGCTCTGTAAACCAACTAACATAAGCTGAGACCTAAGACATGTTTTGAAGTGATGAAATATACACATTAAAGAGGAGTACTTGCTGTATATTGTCTTCAGTAGGGTTTCGAAGGAGAAGCCTGAAGAAAGTACCCTACGAGTCCCGGGTATAGCGTAATTGGCTTAAATGAGCTGGTGCTGAGTGTGTAAGTACACGGGCAAAAGACAGTCAATCTCTGAACCGACCTGGGAAGCAGGTCTCTGCTAGCAGCATTCTTCCCCTTGTTAGATGAGCACTGCTGCGTAAATCTCCCTCTAGATACTGGCTGCACAGAAATGCGCAAGTGCGATTTGGAGCATGAGCTGGAAACCTTGTGAAAGACGTGGCTATCTTAAATTGGAGACATATAGCATAAGTGGGACAAATAATGTAATGATTTAACTATGCACAAGGAATTCTATAAAATGCAGGCATTTTTTTTAAAGGGAATGGAAAGAGAAACAAATACTGAAAATAAAAGGGGATGTGCCTATCCAGAAACAGAAAATGCATGGATAAAGTTAATTAGAGTATTTTAAAACAAGGAGGAGGAAAGTAAGAGATGACAACATAGGTTATTATGCAGTTTACATAAATAATCACAATCTTTATCAAATAACTCCGGAATTGGTCTTTCGAGATTTTTTTTTTTAAGATTGTGATGTGACAGTCTTAACAAAAAAAACTTGATTTGGTCATTCAAAATTGTATTTAGAAATATTGTGATGTGCCATGACTGTCGCAGAGCTGGAATCTCGATGCAACCTGACTCCAAGATCTCTTAACCCAGGTGGATGCTACCCTTGAATCAGTGCTGAGCTTTACCTTGGAGAACATTCTGGCAGAGCTATGATGAGTCCTGCTCTCACTCCAATGGAGGTGGATGAAGTGATTTGATTTCGGGTACAGTATATTGGTTTCCGAAGAACATTGCCTCCAGTGCCCCTGTGGCCAGGGGCAGAAAGTTGGGACCCTCTTCAATGACTTGACTTGGGGAGAGGGCACATATCACAACCACATATGAGCCTATACTAAAGATCCTTCTTCCTCGCATCTTTCTGTCAAGGAAAAACCCTTGATTCCTGATGAAACAACATTTTTTGTTTACAGTTACAGTGTTTATTTGGTCATGGGCTTGTTCTTGATTGACCAGTAAAAGCATTTTTCCTGTGGTAATACAGCATCATGTCACTGACACGAAGTGGGAAATAGACCTACATAGAGGCCACAGGGGCCCGATGGCAAGGAGACACATAATGACAGCACACCTGTTGGAATTGGCCCTTTTTGCAGGGTCATCCCCAATCTTTTTGCCTCCTTCCTCCTATTTTGTCTGACCTGTTTTTGTTGGCTTTAGAACTCTGAGCACTTTACCACTGCTAACCAGTGCTAAAGTGCATATGCTCTCTGTGTGAATTGTATTGTTGATTGGTTTATCCATGATTGGCATATTTGATTTACTAGTAAGTCCCTAGTAAAGTGCACTAGAGGTTCCCAGGGCCTTTAAATCAAATGCTACTAGTGGGCCTGCAGCACTGGTTGTGCCACCCACATTAGAAGCTCTGTAATCATGTCTCAGACCTGCCACTGCACTGTCTGTGTGTGCAGTTTGAAACTGTAAATTTGACTCGCCAAGTGTACCCACTTGCCAGGCCTAAAACTTACCTTTTCTTACATGTAAGACACCCCTAAGTTAGGCCTTAGGTATCCCCATGGGCAGGGTGCAATGTATTTTTAAGGTAGGACATATACTAATGTGTTTTATATGTCCTAACAGTGAAATACTGCTAAATTCGTTTTTTCACTGTTGCAAGACCTATCCCTCTCATAGGTTAACATGGGGGCTGCCTTTAAATATGATCAAAGTGTATATTCCTTTGGGAGCGGATAGACATGTGGAGTTTGGGGTCTCTGAGCTCATAACTTAAAAATACATCTTTTAGTAAAGTTGGTTTTAAGATTGTGTGTTTGAAAATGCCACTTTTAGAAAGTGGGCATTTTCTTGCTTAAACCATTATGTGACTCTGCCCTGCTTGTGGCTTCCTTGTCTGGGTCAGATTGACAGTTGGGCTGCTTGCACCTCTCTCGAGACAGTGACACAAAGGGAGCTGGGGTGTAACCTGTGTTGGAGTGTGTTTTTTAATCAATATTAATATGAAAAGTTTGCAATATATTGTGGGATGAAACTGCATAGAAAATGGGTTAACATAGAAAATAATGCACGCGTTGAAATGTGCCCACGGAGAGTGGCTACCAATGTATACGGAGACTAATGAAAAGCTTATTAATTCTGAAATCTTATATGCAATAATGTCTGAATTTGTATTAGTATATCATAGTTAGAGTTGTGTGTTAAGCGTTTGCTTTATTAAATCAGAGGGCCTTAGCTTAGAGAGGGTTTGGGCCTACCTGCCTGGCCTCATATTGAATTGTATTTTCTAACGTGTAATGTGCTGTTTCCTGAAGGACATAAAGCTGTATTTTTCCAGGAGTTATTTGTGCGTAGCCGTAGTAAATTCTTTCTCATGAAAACCGGCTAAATCAAGGTGACGTTCTTGCTAGATTCAACAGTGTAATTTGTAACAGGTGCAAGGTTAACCGTTCTAGGAGAAGACAATGAAGACACTGACTGGAGCGCAAAGTGTAACATTCTCTACCTGACATTCCAACTGTTGAAGACGTCAATAACTTGGACCAATCCGCGACATGGGAACTACAAATTGTGGAAAGTTCTAGTAGGGTACTTGCCGAATTATTGGATAAAGATAATAATGCGCCAAACTTCATCCAATGAGGAATTAGGGAATAGATAGACAGTTTTGATTTAACAGTGTAACCCGAGGAAAACCGAGGCAGACACTTCTTCTTCCACTTTAACGAGGACTCTTACCCTTGCCATTTGCCTTTCCTTTTTGCTATGAGACTTTTGTTAGAGAACTCTTGCCAGTTGCCACAATTAGTTTAGTTGTCCTATCACCAGACCATCCTCTTCCCATCCTTTGCTTGATATTATCTTCTCCTCTATCTGAGGGAAGTAATCTGTTCTGTAGTTATGCTATAATGAGACTCTGCCCCATCCTATCTCGGCTGATGGTGAATCGAATGATGTCCTGAGGACGAAGACTGACGCTCTTTGCTGATCTAGTGGTTTGGTAACTATCTGATGCAAAGTGCAATTGTCTGTTTGCCTTTTCTTTCTAGGTCCCAACTGCTATTTTGATAGGGGCCTTAGTTTAGATGTTTTCTAAATTCGTGTTCACTAAGGGCCATATTTATACTTTTCGATGCACAACTGCGCCAACGCAGTTGTGCGTCAAAGAATCTAACGCCGGCTAACGCCATTCTGAAGCGCCATGCGGGCGCCGTATTTATTCAATGACGTTAGCCGGCGTTAGCCGGCGGAGCTGCCTGGTGTGCGTAAAAAAAAATGACGTTCACCAGGCAGCGCCGGCGTAGGGGAATATGGAGCTTGGGCGCCAAAAAATGGGGCAAGTCAGGCTGAGGCAAAATTTTCGCCTCAACCCGATTCGGGCCATTTTTTTTGACTCCCAACCCCCATTGAAATGACTCCTGTCTTAGCAAAGACAGGAGTCATGCCCCCTTGCCCAATGGCCATGCCCAGGGGACTTCTGTCCCCTGGGCATGGTCATTGGGCATAGTGGCATGTAGGGGGGCACAAATCAGGCCCACCTATGCCACAAAAAAAAAAAAAATTACTTACCTGAACTTACCTTATGTTCCCTGGGATGGGTCCCTCCATCCTTAGGCATCCTCCTGGGGTGGGCAAGGGTGACAGGGGAGGTCCCTTGGGGCATGGGAGGGCACCTCTGGGCTCCTTCCGTGCCCATAGGCCCCTTAACGCCTGCCCTGACCAGGTGCTAAAAAACGACGCAAAAGCAGCTGGACGTCATTTTTTTTTACCCGCCCACTCACGGGCATAATTTTTGCCCGGGAGTGTAAATACGGCGCACATGCCTCGGAGTAAATTTTTTAGATGGGAACGCCTACCTTGCATATCATTAACGCAAAGTAGGTGTCCACGCTAAAAAATGACGCAAACTCCATGGACTTTGGCGCTAGACGCGTCTAACGACAGAGTATAAATATGGAGTTCGTTTTGCGTCAAATTTGCGTAAAAAAAAACGACGCTAATCCGGCGCAAACGGAGTATAAATATGGCCCTAAATGTTTTGCATGAAGCCAAACATGCTAATGCTAATTTGAGGTTAGTTAAGGCGTTCACTAATATTTTGTGCAAATAGATAAATGACTGAGTTCTTGCCTTGTTGATTCATGTACTAATGAGACTCTGTTAAGTCGATTCGTATAATGATGTGCCCAGACGCTAAATGAAATTAGTAGATGTATTGATTAAATCGCGTTTTGATTATTGATTGGATTGTTTTGGTGTGGGTTTATTACTAATGAGACTAGCAGATATGATATTAGATTGTACACAATAGGGAAATAGATCTCTTAACTTTGACTAAACTGGTGTCGTTATTTGTGACTGAGAAGTCAAAGGTGTGTTCAATTATTGATTCTTATTAAATGTTTATTGACTAGTGATTGTTGTTATTGATTGATTATTGATCTATTAATTGGCGATGACAAGAAAATATTTTGTACTGGGAAGTCTCCAAACGTGGTCCAAAGGTTTGTCAGCCTAAACACATCTCCTGGTAAGTTTACTTATCTAGGCTCTGACGCGCTAACACCTGCATATGCTGATGAGCCATCTGTGCTAAGAGGGAGGGGAGGAGTGGTCACTCACACCTGAAAGGACTGTGCCTGTCCTCACACAATGCAGACTTCAACCCCCTGTGTGTGTCTGAGGCCTGGCCTGGGCAAGGCAGGATTTCACAATCAAGAAAGACTTTCCTTTGAAGTAAGCCTACTTCAAAGGCCAAAATGGGTATGAGAAGGGCACCCAAGACCACAGACTTTAGATCACTTCTGGAAACCAAAAATAACCTCTGCCTGGAGAAGAGCTGAAGAGCTGAGGAAGAAGAGCTGCCCTGCCTGTCAGTGTCCTTTGTGGAGCTATCCCGCAGTTGCTGATTCTGCCTGTTCAAGAGAACAAAGACTGAATTTTGTGTGCCTCCCTGTTTGTGAAGAACTCTCCAAGGGCTTGAAATTGAGAGTGCCTCCTGTTGTTGAAGTCTCAGGGACAGCAAAGACTTCTCTCTTCCAGCACCTCGAGCCTCTGCTGAGACTCCTACCCTGCCAAGTGGTGCCCTATCCAGATCCTGGGGCCTTGGAAGGTGAAGCTGGCAGGCCAAGGTTGGAAATCCACGCACAGACTGCAGTGCGGGGAAATTTCCGACGCAACCTCCTGAGCGCAGCTGAAAAACGACACGCCGCCGGCTTCGCAGCTGAAGTCGATGCTCCACCTGCAGCGCGGCCGGGATATCGATGCACGTGGCTGGAGAAACGACACGCGGCATCACTGACGGAGTCTGCAATGGCCCAACATCACTGGGGCGGAAAAACAAAGCAAGCCTGCCCGGACCCAAGGTGTTTTGCCCCGATCAAAGCATCTCTCTCCTGCGGGGGAAGAAACGACGCACGCCGATTGGACCACAGAAGGAGAAACGACGCACAACCTCTTTTGCGGGTGAGAAATTGACACACCACTAACCTGCATGTTATTTTGACGCGACCCAGGTACATTTTCACGCTAACAGCGTTAGTGTTGCTTTTAAAAGAACATGAAGACTCTTTTTAAATTTTCATCAATAACTTGACTTGCGTATGTTGGTTTTTGTCATTTTGGTCTTGTTTTGTTTAGATAAATATTTCCTATTTTCCTAAACCTGTGTTGTGTCATTTTGTAGTGTTTTCATTAAGTTACTGTGTGTGTTGGTACAAATACTTTACACCTAGCACTCTGAAGTTAAGCCTGCCCATGCCAAGCTACCGAGAGGGTGAGCGGGGGTTAGCTGAGGGTGATTCTATTTTACCCTGACTAGAGTGAGGGCCCTGTCTTGGACAGGGGGTAACCTGTCTGCCAACCAAAGACCCCATTTCTAACAACACCGAAGAGAACACTTACACACTTACAATATAATTTACTGGAATGTCAGGAGAATGGCTACTTTTAAGCGTCACCACTCTAAGGCTAGATATGTTGTGCTAGAGGGCACACTAAGGTGGTCATTCTGACCTCGGCGGTAAAAGGCGCCTACCGCCGGTCAGAAATCCTCCATAATCCCGCCGCGGTCGCGGAAACCCGCCACGGTCATTCTGACCCGCAGAAGGCAAACCTCCGAAAATCCGACCGCCACAACAGACCGCCAGACCAGCGGTCGGCGGAAAGGTGGAGGTGACCAAACCTCCACCGCCACGCCAACAGAAATACGCCCATCCCATTACGACCCACGAATCCACGCGGCGGTCATTCAAACGCGGTATTCCATTGGCGGGACACACCGCCGCGGTCAGAATACACACAAACGAACAAAACTCAGCCACATTGGACGATTTGAATCCCACACACCTGATACACATACACACACCACTCCCACACACACAATACAATATAAAACACACACCCACATCACCCACAAACCCCTACGCTAAAAAATTCGTAAAGAAGGCAAGAGCGAGACACCAGCATCCAAAAAATAACAGCCACAGCCACTCAACACCATCACCCACACACTATCCACACACAAAACAACACACACCACCACACTCAACTCACTTAAATACACATACTCCACCCCACACATCATACACACCACCCCATGGCACCCCAAAGACAACCCCGCTTCACAGACGAAGAACTCAGGGTCATGGTGGAGGAAATCATTCGGGTAGAGCCCCAGCTGTTCGGCACACAGATACAATACACCAGCATTGCCCGGAGGACGGAGCTATGGCAGAGGATTGTCGACAGGGTGAACGCAGTGGGACAGCACCCCAGAAATCGGGAAGACATCAGGAAGCGATGGAACGACCTACGGGGGAAGGTGCGTTCCATGGTATCCAGGCACAACATCGCCGTGCAGAAGACTGGCGGAGGACCCCCACCTCAACCCCCACAATTCACATCATGGGAGGAGGAAGTCTTGAACATCCTGCATCCTGACGGCCTCGCAGGAGTCGGCGGAGGAATGGATACTGGTAAGTTGAAGCTTCAATACTGCTTCCCCCCCACCTGCATGCCAAATCAGACCCCAACCCTCACCCCCATCCTCGAACCCCACCCTCACCCCCACCCCCATCCTCACCCCCACCCTCACCCCCACCACCATCCTCACCCCCACCCCCATCCTCACCCCCACCACCATCCTCACCCCCACCCCCAGCACACCTATTCCCCGCCAATGTCTCACCATCACAACCCACACATCCCAAAACCTAGGCCTGCATGCGTCCACTAAGCATGGACACCCATCACCAAAGCATGCCCAATGCATATACACATCCCCCCCACAAGCCACCCTCACCAAAGCCCCCACACACGAATGCCAGCACTTGGGGACACGAGAACCCACAGATACACCCATATGCCACACATTGAAACTATAACCATACCTCTATACCCCTGCAGGACCCGACCGTCAACACACCGCGGCGGAGGGGCCAGAATTCTCCACACCCCCCACCCAAGAGGCCGTCAGCGATGACAGCAGCTCTGTCGACCTGGACACCGATGACCAGCCCGGACCATCGGGGACCTCTGGACAGTCGGTTCCCCTCACACAGGCCCAGGCCACTACAGACCCAAACCCCTCTGGGAACACCAGCACAGCTCCCACCCAGCGGGCCCATGCCTCTGTCTCCAGGGCGCGTCAATCTGCAGTGTGTCTACCACTACAGGGCACCCAGGATAACCCACCACCCCAACAACAACAGGGACCTGGGGGCAGTGGTAGTGGGCACACCGGCCAGGGGGCAGAGGCCCAGGGAAACAGGGGAACTCGGAGGGCAGCTGTGCGACAGGGGGGGGAGGAGAGGCCCAGGGAACCCACTCTCCACGAGGTCCTCACCACCATCATGGGAGCATACAACCGCTCCCAGGAGACGATGGCGACGGTACTGGCCCGGTTCCAAGAGATCCAGGTACTGCAGGAGGAACACTATCGGGGGTACAGGGAGGACATCAGAGCCATCAACACCACCCTGGTTACCATGGTAGGGCTGCTGCAGGACCTCGTCAACAACAGGGCGGACACTCAACAACACCCAAGGGCCCCTGCCACTAGCCTGGACCAAGAACAGCCAACCACCTCCGCCGGCGCTAGTGGACAGGAGGCCCCCGCACAGCAGCAGCCCACCAGACCCCCACCTCCTGCAGGAGAAGAACCACACCGCAAGAGGGCCCTGAGATCTCGCAAGAAGACAGAGTAGGATGTCAAGACCCCCGCCAGCAATGGATACCACCTGATGTCATCCCACTGTCCCACATTGTCACCCTGTCCATCCTTGAACTGCCCATGCTCCATTTCTCCACAGGCCTCTGGACAATGCACCTGTGTGACTGTTACTCTGGACTCTGCCATGGACATTCCTTCACCATAGCCCCCACCCACTTGAAACCACCCATCCCATTTTGAGCACTTCAATAAACACCTATTTTGCACCAAAATATCTGGAGTCTGGCTGTGATTTCAATAGATTGTAATTGACATGACAGTGCAAATATGTCCTTGTACATGGTGAAGTCAACAAACAGCTGCCACAAAGCTGTAGTCCATGGGGAAACGAAGCACAGGACTCGTAGTGGGGACCCCAGATCTGAAATAGGGAGGGAAAAGCCAAAACTCAGTCATCATACACTGGGGCAAATAGACAGGCAGCAGAGATGCTGGAGAGTAGTTAACATTTACTAAATTATCTTTGACATGTTACCTGTGTCCTATTGGAAGTACTGTTCAATGATTCTGTCCCTGTTGTCTGTTTCAGCCCCGTCGTCTTCCTCCTCGTCACTCTCCTCAGGTTCCACCGCTGCCACAACACCACCGTCTCGACCATCCTCCTGCAGGAAAGGCACCTGGCGGCGCAAAGCCAGGTTGTGAAGCATGCAGCAGGCCACGATGATGTGACACAACTTCTTAGGTGAGTACATTAGGGATCCACCTGTCATATGCAGGCACCGAAACCTGGCCTTTAGGAGGCCAAAGGTGTGTTCGATCACCCTCCTAGTACGCCCATGGGCCTCATTGTACCGTTCCTCTGCCCTGGTCCGGGGATTCCTTACTGGGGTCAGTAGCCACGACAGGTTGGGGTACCCAGAGTCCCCCACTAGCCATACACGGTGTCTCTGTAGCTGTTCCATCACGTAAGGGATGCTGCTATTCCTGAGGATGTAGGCGTCATGCACTGACCCTGGGAATTTGGCATTTACATGCGAGATGTACTGGTCAGCCAAACACACCACCTGGATGTTCATTGAATGGTAATTTTTTCTGTTCCTGTACACCTGCTCCCTGTCTCTTGGGGGAACCAAAGCCACATGGGTCCCATCAATGGCACCAATTACGTTGGGAATATGTCCAAGGGCGTAGAAATCACCCTTCACTGTAGCCAATTCGCCCACCTCAGGGAAAATGATGTAGTTCCTCACGGATTTCATCAGGGCAGACAACACTCTGGATAACACTTTCGAAAACATGGGCTGAGACATCCCAGAAGCAATTCCCACGGTTGTCTGAAATGACCCACTTGCCAAGAAATGGAGTACTGACATGACCTGCACCAGAGGGGGAATCCCTGTGGGTTGGCGGATGGGGGACATCAGGTCGGGCTCCAGCTGGGCACACAGTTCATGGATAGTGGCACGGTTAAGACGGTAGGTCAGGATAATGTGGCGTTCTTCCATTGTCGACAGGTCCACCAGCGGTCGGTACACGGGAGGATTCATCCGTCTCCTCGCCCAACCCAGCGGACGGTGCCTAGGAAGGACAACATGGAGCACACAGTCAAGCAACCCACAGGTACGTACTCACAGCTAGCACAGTATACGATTCTCTATGCAGTGAATGGCGTGTCTGAGTGGCTATGCAAGGCCTAGGCCTGTGTGACGCAGTTGAAATTGAGCCATGTGGGCCCTGGAAATGGCGGCTGCCTGACCTGTGAAGTGTGACAATGGGATGTGAGGTCAATGCGCTGGCGTGGCACACCGCGGCGGGTGGCGGGCGAAGACCGCGGCGCGAAGCCGCATTGGTTAACATTGAAGCCTATGGGTTTCAGGAGCCAATGGCGAAGGGCGCCGGCGGTGGCGGGACGCACCGCCGCGGTACGCACCGCCGCGGACGTGACCGCCATTTTCTATCTACTTATCCACTTGCGACTTGAACTTTCACAGGAGAGGACCTATACTGCAAGTGTTGCTGTGACCTCGGTCTGGAAGGGACAATGGCTGCTGCGCCTGGGGAAAGGGCCCCTGCCTTCACTGGAGAGGAGTTGGAGAAACTTGTGGATGGGGTCCTCCCCCAGTATGCGCTACTCTATGGTCCTCCAGACCAACAAGTGAGTTTAATTCAATATGGATTTGGGGCCACTGGCTGGCTTGGGGGCCTGGCGGGGGGCCTGGCGGGGATGGGGGGCATGTTGGGCCTGGCGGGGGGCCTGGCAGGGGGCCTGGCGGGGATGGGGGGCATGTTGGGCCTGGCGGGGGGCATGGCGGGGGGCCTGGCTGGGATGGGGGGCATGTTGGGCCTGGCGGGGGGCATGGCGGGGGGCCTGGCGGGGATGGGGGGCATGTTGGGCCTGGCGGGGGGCCTGGCGGGGATGGAGGGCATGTTGGGCCTGGCAGAGGGCATGGCGGGGGGCCTGGCGGGGATGGGGGGCGTTGGGCCACTGGAAAGGAAAATGCTGAGAAACTTGAACGTGGTATTTCTCCCTCCCTGTACGTGTCACATAGGTCCGCGCCCATGAGAAGATCGGGATTTGGCGTGCCATCGCCAAGGAAGTCCGGGCCCTGGGGGTCCACCATCGACGGGGCACCCACTGCCGCAAGAGGTGGGAGGACATCCGCCGCGGGACCAAGAAGACCGCCGAGTCTCTGCTGGGGATGGCCTCCCAACGTAGGCGGGGTGCCTGCCGTCAACTGAGCCCCCTGATGTTCCGGATCCTGGCGGTGGCCTACCCTGAATTGGATGGGCGCGTGAGGGCAGCACAGCAGACACAAGGGGGTGAGTACAAGCATTATCTACTCTGTTGTCACGCAGTGGAGGTGTCTGGGTGGGGGAGGAGGGCTGGGGGTCCCCCTAGGCCAGGGCGATATCTGTAGGCTGGGCACCCCCGTAAGCCCCTGTGTCCCCAGCCACCACCCTCAGTAGTTTGTCAGTACAGCCATCCCTGGGCCGTGTCATCCATGGGTGCAGTTGTCAACTCTAGGCGTGTAGGGCATGTTCCACGGAATGCGTAGCGTACCCCAAGTGCGCAACTTAGTGCAGGGGGCATCTGTGTCTGTCATGTCCGCTAACTGTACCGTAGATCCATGTACTCAATATCCCTTTATTTCTCTCTCCCCCCCCCTTTTTGTTTGTCTTTCTGTGCTTGTGTGCATCAGCATCATCAGGCGGAGGAGAAGTGGCATCGGGGCAGGAGGGAGCTGCATCTCACATGGCCCAGGAGGGCCATGCCACAGAGTCAGACTGGACCAGTGAGACGGAGGGCGAGGGGAGCTCCACGACGGGGACGACTGGACCCTGCAGCGACACGGACACGTCCTCGGAAGGGGGCTCCCTTGCGGGGGTGGCACCATCCGTGCCCCCCGCCATTACAGGTACAGCCGCCACCCAGCGCACCATCTCCGCCCTCCCAGCAGCCCCTCAGCGTTCGCCCCGTGCCCGCTCTGCCAGGAAGCCGGGCATCTCCTTCGCCCCAGGCGCCACAGGCCCTGCCCCTGTTAGCCCCGCTGCCCTCAGTGAGGAGGTCATTGACCTCCTCCGAACGCTCATTGTTGGGCAGACTACCCTTTTGAATGCCATCCAGGGGGTGGAGAGGTAGGTTCATCGCAGCAATGCGTACCTGGAGGGCATTCATTCGGGTCAGGCTGCCCATCAGCGATCGTTCCAGGCTCTGGCCTCAGCACTGACGGCAGCCATTGTCCCTGTCTCCTGCCTGCCTCTACTAACTCCCTCCTCCCAGTCTCCTGTTCCTCTGCCTGTCCCACCCACACCATCAGACCAGCCTGCACACACCTCAACACCCAAGAGAAGGTCATCCAAACATAAGCACCACAGATCACGCAGACATTCACACACGCAACATTCCGATGCAGACATGCCAACAGTCACTACCACCTCTGTGACCCCCACCTCCTCGTCTCCCTCCTCCCTCCCTGTGACGTCTACACTCACACCTCCATTCACCTCACCATCAGCCAGTGTTTCCATCACCAGCACACCCTCCACTCCAGTCCGCACACGTGCAGTCACCACCCCCACTGCCATTTACACGTCCCCTGTGTCCTCTCCCACTGTGTCTGTCACCCCCTCTTCCACACCACACAAACGCAGCCACCCACCCACCCAACAGCCATCCACCTCACGACAGCCTATCCCTCCTGCACCTGCACCCAAAGACAGCAAACGTGACTCACCTACAACCACATCCTCTCCCTCCACTCCCATTCCCACTGTACCTACCACTCTCCATTGTCCCAAGAAGCTCTTCCTCGCCACTACTAACTTCTTTCCTGACCCTGAGCCCCCCCCTCCTTCTCGTCGGGGTAAGAAGAGCACCTCAGCCACCACCAGCCCTGCAGCCCCTTTGACAAGGGTGCAGGGGTATTGGAGCCCGCCAGCCCGCATGTCTGGATCTTCGCCCAGCAGCAAGGGGACAGCCAGCCCACCCCCTGGGAAGAGGAGCAGAAGGCGGAAGGGTCGCCGCAGGAGCCCGCCTTCTACATCCCCCCCGGACACCACCCAGAGACAGTCACCAGCCACAGCTCCAAAGGGAGGAAAGGGCCACAGGCCCACGACTAAGGAGGGCAAGGGCAGCAAGTCGGAGAGGTCAGGCAGCAGGCCTGCTGCCCAGGAGGAGCCCACAACCCCCATAGCCGCTGCCCCGGGAGGAACCGGCACAGCTGCCCCGGGAGAGCCCACCACCCCCATAGCCGCTGCCCAGGGAGGACCCAGCCCAGCTGGCCAGGAGGGCCCCACCACCCACAGCCCAGGTGGGCAGTGAAGGAGCACCATCCCCGCTGCCCAGGAGGGCACCACCAGGCAATTAGCAGTTGGCCATAGACCGGCCGCCGTCTCAAGAACCGCTGAACTGGGCCCTTCAGGGCAAGGACCGCTGAACTGGGCCCGCCGTCTCAAGAACCGCTGAACTGGGCCCCGCCGTCTCAAGAACCGCTGAACTGGGCCCTTCAGGGCAAGGACCGCTGAACTGGGCCCCGCAGTCTCAAGCACCGCTGAACTGGGCCCTTCAGGGCAAGGACCGCTGAACTGGGCCCCGCAGTCTCAAGCACCGCTCCGCTGGGCCCCGCTGTCTCAAGCACCGCTCCGCTGGGCCCCGCCGTCTCAAGAACCGCTCCGCTGGGCCCCGCCGTCTCAAGAACCGCTGAACTGGGCCCCGCCGTCTCAGGAACCGCTGAACTGGGCCCCGCAGTCTCAAGCACCGCTCCGCTGGGCCCCGCCGTCTCAAGAACCGCTCCGCTGGGCCCCGCCGTCTCAAGAACCGCTGAACTGGGCCCCACCGTCTCAAGAACCGCTGAACTGGGCCCCGCCGTCTCAAGAACCACTGAACTGGGCCCCGCAGTCTCAAGCACCGCTCCGCTGGGCCCCGCCGTCTCAAGAACCGCTCCGCTGGGCCCCGCCGTCTCAAGAACCGCTGAACTGGGCCCCGCCGTCTCAAGAACCGCTGAACTGGGCCCTTCAGGGCAAGGACCGCTGAACTGGGCCCCGCAGTCTCAAGCACCGCTCCGCTGGGCCCCGCCGTCTCAAGCACCGCTCCGCTGGGCCCCGCCGTCTCAAGAACCGCTCCGCTGGGCCCCGCCGTCTCACGCACCGCTCCGCTGGGCCCCGCCGTCTCAAGAACCGCTGAACTGGGCCCCGCCGTCTCAGGAACCGCTGAACTGGGCCCTTCAAGGCAAGAACCGCTGGCCCTTTGGCAGACGTGGCAGGGCAGGATCTATCTCGGGCAGGGCTGCAGGATGTCCTCTGGCCAACTTGCCTCCTCCAGTGGCAGTGGGGTCTGTTATGGACTGTATGGACTGTGGCTTTGCTCTCCCCAGGATGGCCCAGTGGGCAGGCCACCCACTGTGTGGACTGTATGGACTGTGGCTTTGCTCTCCCCAGGATGGCCCAGTGGGCAGGCCACCCACTGTATGGACTGTATGAACTGTGGCTTTGCTCTCCCCAGGATGGCCCAGTGGGCAGGCCACCCACTGTATGGACTGTATGGACTGTGGCTTTGCTCTCCCCAGGATGGCCCAGTGGGCAGGCCACCCACTGTATGGACTGTATGGACTGTGGCTTTGCTCTCCCCAGGATGGCCCAGTGGGCAGGCCACCCACTGTATGGACTGTATGGACTGTGGCTTTGCTCTCCCCAGGATGGCCCAGTGGGCAGGCCACCCACTGTATGGACTGTTTGGACTGTGGCTTTGCTCTCCCCAGGATGGCCCAGTGGGCAGGCCACCCACTGTATGGACTGTTTGGACTGTGGCTTTGCTCTCCCCAGGATGGCCCAGTGGGCAGGCCACCCACTGTATGGACTGTATGGACTGTGGCTTTGCTCTCCCCAGGATGGGCCAGTGGTCATGGAGTCCCCTCGTGGATCTGGCGTCGTGTACTCAAGTGGCTGAGGTGCCCCCCCTTCCCTTCCCCCTGAGGTGCCTGTCCTATTTTCTTTCTGATGCCCCTGCAGTGTTCTCTCCGTGGAGTTCTTGTCGTGGGACTGGGCCTTGCCCCTTTGCACAGGACCCCTGTGATCCACGGACAGTGGTTGGACTACATTTAGTAGCTGTATATATTTTGTACATAGTTTATTTATTTATTGGGATTACTGGTGTACATATTTCAATATATCTGCCCGTTTATGATCTCTTCTTTTGGTCTTTGCATTATTTCGGAGGGGGGTGGTTTGTGGGTTGTGACAGTGATCTGTGGGAATGCATTGATGTGTGTGTTGTAGTGGTGTGGGTGGGTGGGTGTGTGCCGGTAATCTTTTCCCTCCCCTGTGTCGTAGGTGCAGTACTCACCGATGTCTTCCGCGCCGCCGGGCGTGCTCCTGGTATATGAGCAGGAATAGGAGTGCGGGGATGACCTGCAACTCTGGTTCCATACTGCCGGAATCTCGCGTGGAGTGCGTAGAGGTGAGCGTTTTCCCGTTCGTAGTCTGTTTCCGCCGTGTTCTTATCGGCGGTGCTCCCGCCCCGGAAAAGGTGGCAGATTGGTGGGTCGTAATAGGGTGGGCGGTACATTGTCTGCCGCCTGGCTGTTGGCGGGAACCGCCGCGCTGTTTGTTTGTACCGCCGTGGCGGTCGGAGTGTTAAGTTGGCGGGCTGTGTTGGCGGTTCCCGCCAGGGTCAGAATTGCATATTTTAGACCGCCGGCCTGTTGGCGGCTTGGCCGCCGCTTTATCACCGACCGCCAGGGTCAGAATGAGGGCCTAAATGGTGCTTCAATTGCCCTGTTGGTGCTCTATGCATCCAGTATTAATCAACAACAATTTTTCAGAAAACTTACCTCCCATACTGGTACATTACTTGGTGGCACCAAGTATATGGGGTGGGGATTTCAACACTGTATATAACACCTCCTTGGACAGGCCCCATCACCCAAGGGCACACTGGCAACCCGTACATCAACTGCATACCAGAATTGACCTCCTCCTTTGGAACTTCAACATGGCAACACAGTTCTTAGCCACTTAATACTAAGGCCATACACTCTCCCACCACAATCCCCTAAAAAGTGTCATGAAGCCTGTGCATGGACTCAATATAGTTATGCCTCATTTTTTAGCACTCTGGAAACCACAATGTCTTTGCCTTGCATTGTTGAACATTGCACATTTTTTCCTTCGTGCCATTGTTTTGAAACACATTGTAATTTCACATGCTGTGCAGTCACTTTCCTGGGCTCCGACTGCTCAGTGGGCACAACAAGCGCCTGCTGTTGTTTTCTGTATGTCCAGCAATAGTTTCCTGGCTTTTATAGATATAACACAGTAGCTTTTCACTGTCTCAAGCTAGCATTATAAATTAGGTCTCATAGTTTTATTTTTAGAGAGGAGGATTTCAGCAGAGCTGAGAAGTCTGGGGTGGGGAACAGATGCCCTCTGGAGCATGCAGCCTGTGTAAACTGGGTTTACACTTGCCTATGAGGACCACGTGACTAGGCAAATGGAGGTATGGGGTTCCCTACTCCGAGAGATCAAAAATAATAATAATAGCCTTCCTGCACATACAATCGCAGGGTAGGCTTAGTCCACTGGATTTGCATTTTGGTGGCTCTATTTGTGTTATACAGATTTTTAACTGCTATTCTGACTTTTCTAATTATTGCCAGTGTTGTAATTATGTCCAATTTGCTTCTTAATAGACTATGTTAGTTGCAATAAATATGCTGTGCACGTTCATTGTGTCTTTTCTACATTTGCTATGGGTATGTATGACTGAGATAATGTTTGAAAAGGACTGTCCTGTTTTCCAATGTTACCTGAGAGAGGGGGTATAATGTTGTGCCTTTTGGGTTGCCACAATTACTTGTCACTCTGTAAGGTTAGGAGGGCAAGTAAGGCCCTGTGAGCTAGACAGGTATTTTGGTGTGACAGTACTTATTTGGCAGAAGTGTAGCAGTCCCTGCATTCTGACGTTTGTTTGTTCAAAGGCACAGTTCTGCAAAAGTAGACTCCCTGCGACAAAAGGATAGTACAGTGAAACAGGCAAGAGGTGCTGGTGTCTACCTGGAGGGTGCATACTCCAACACTGCAGGATAGAAGCTTCCCTGACACTATAGACTCACAGATCACTAATTATTTTGAGGAAAATGAGGGGACTACCTCAAACACAGGGGTGCACTGCGATGCCTTTAAAGTCATCATACTGAGCCTGTACATAAGGCACTAATCATGACCTACGGCCATATTCACAAACTTGCATGTGCCATATGAAAAACCCAGATGCAGGTGAGGGTGACACAAGGAATGGTATCCAGACTCAGGGAAGTAGATTATTTGGAATATGTGGTTAGGCAACATGCAGAAGAGGACAGAGCGTGACATTTTTTAGCATGGATTCTGAGGTCAGAAGCCCCTAAATCCCACATGAATGCCATTAGATTTCCAGCAGAGGATATGCTTAACATGCAGTCTGACATTAATCAAGTCTTTGACTCATCACTATCATCATCATCATCATCATCATTTTATTGCTTGATTACTTAAAATCTTCACAAACAAAGTAAATTACACAGGAGACAAAAATGTGCTCTCCGGAAGTCCGTCCTCACTACATTGGGTGACCTCTATGTGCACAAAACCCTGCTGTCCTTCCAGGAACTCAGGGAGCAGTACAACTTAGAAGAGGGCCTGTTCCTGTCCTACAATGCTCTGTTGCCCACAATAGGAATACTGTGGTGATCAGAATACACCAAACCTGAACCCTTTCTACCCATTCAGTCTCTGCTCACTCACGGCAGCAATAAACAGGCAATCACGGTGCTGTATAGAGCATTGCTAAATATCCTCACCTCAAGGATTAATGGGAGAACTTAGCAGGTCAGGATCTTACAGATCAACAGTGGTCACATTACTTGAATACATTCATAAAGAATCCAGAAATTCCTGTCAGAAAGATACCCAATGTAATTACTTGCATCAGACCTATCCTACCTCTGTGGCCTCTACCATTTCTTCCCTGCAGCTGCCCCCAAATGCCCATGATGTCCTTGCTTAGAGGCAGACTTTTACCATATGATGCCTGGACAAGTGTGAGAAAGTAGCCTCTTTTCTAGCATGGTTACCCCCACTTTTGGCCTTTTTGTGAGTGTGTGTCAGTGTGCCCACAATTTGTGGCCTAATGTGTATGCCTGTGTAGTGCCTAACTGTGTCACTGAGGCTCTGCTAATCAGAACCTCAGTGCTCATGCTCTCTCTGCTTTTAAATTTGTCACTGTAGGCCAGTGACTTAATTTACCAATTTCAATTGGCACACTGGACCCCCCCCTTATTAGTCCATAGTATATGGTACCTAGGCACCTACGGCATTGGGGTTCCAGGAGATCCATATGGGCTGCAGCATTTCTTTTGCCACCCATAGGGAGCTCAGACAAACGCTTACACAGGACTAACATTACAGCCTGTGTGAAATAGCGCACACAATATTTCACAGCCATTTTCACTGCACTGAAGTAACCTATAAGTCACCTAGCTGTCTAACTTTCACTTTCTGAAGGTTAGGTGCAAAGTTACTAAGTGTGAGGGCACCCTTTCACTAGCAAAGGTGCCCCCACATAGTTCAGGGCCATTTTTCCGAACTTTGTGTGTGCGGGGACGCCATTACACGCATGCACTACATATAGGTCAATACCTATATGTAGCTTCACAATAGTAACTCCAAATATGGCCATGTAACATGTCTAAGATCATGGAATTGTCCCCCCATTCAAAATCAGGTATTGCGGACCCAATTCCATGCATCCTGGGGGCTCCACCATGGACCCCCAGTACTCCAAACCAGCTCTCTGAGGCTTGCACTGCAGCTACAGCGGCTGCCACCTCACAGACAGGGTTCTGCCCTCCTGGGGTCTGGGCAGCCCAGTCCCAGGAAGGCAGAACAAAGCATTTCCTCTGAGAGCAGGGTGTTACACCCTCCCCCTTTGAAAATAGGTGTTACAGGCTGGGGAGGGGTAGCCTCCCCCAGCCTCTGGAAATGCTTTGAAAGGCACAGATGGTGCCTTCCTTGCATAAACCAGTCTACCCTGCTCTGGAGGGAAACTGGACAAAGGAAAGGGGAGTGACCACTCCCCTGTCCATCACCACCCCAGGGACGGTGCCTAGAGCTCCTCCAGTGTGTCCCGGATTTCTGCCATCTTGCTTTGCAGGGTGTCGGGGCACTCTGGAGGGCTCTGAGTGGCCAGTGCCAGCAGATGGTGTCAGAGACCCCTCCTGATAGGTCCATACCTGATAAGGTAGCCAATCCCCCTCTCAGGGCTATTTAGGGTCTCTCCTTTGGGTTCTCTTCAGATTCTGCTTGCAAGTTTCCTTCAGGAATCCTCTGCAACAACTTCAGACTCTTCTGACCTCGGATCAACCGCAGTCTGCTCCAAGAAACGCTGTAACTTCAACAAAGTATCTACAAGAGACACTTTTCTTCAGCAACCTCAGCTCCAAGTCAGCAACTGCAACAGTTTCCATGGTGTGCACACTCTGGGGATGCCCTGTCTTCATCCTGCACCAGAAGAACCAAATAAATCTCCAGTGGAGTGACGGCGTCACTCCCCTGCTCCAAGCAGCCACCTTCCAAGACAACGACCTGTACCCTGAGACTCCTCTCACAATGATGAGCATGCTCATAAGGACACAGAGGGTGGACATCATTGACATAGACTATCCTGAGGTCCTGCTGATGCAATTTGGAGGAGGTAAGACCTTGTCTAACCCAAGAACCATGGTACCCCTGTGTATGTCTCTTTTTCACCTCCTGAGGCCTCTGTGCACTCTTTGCAAAATTCCTTCATGCACAGCCTGGACCAGGTCCCCAACACTCCATCCTGTAATACTCAACTCGCTGAGTTGTTCTCCGGCAGTGTGGGACCTTCTTTTGTTGTGCTGCATCAACTGCATTTTGCACCTCCTTTGAACCCGGATCCTGTGAGTCCTGGGGGTGCTGCCTGGCATCCTGAGGGCTCTCTAAAGTGCTGAGAGTCTCCTCTTCCTCCTCACATAGAGTCGAGGCCCCCAAGTCCCTCCTGGGTCCATCCAACACCATTTTGATGCAAAACATACTTTTGTCGTAGCCAAGGCTTGTTGGCGACTTCCGACACCAAATCTTGTATGCAACAATCTTCACTCCGTGGAACATCTTTTGCATTATGCATGAACCTGCTGGCATTTTCCTAGGGTGCATTCCTGCAGTCTTTGACTAACCGGGGACTCGTCTTTTGCACCCTCTTCTGGGTTGGCAGGGGCTCCTGTCCTTCCTGGAACTTCTTTCGACTTCTGGACTTGGTCCCCTTCCTTTCCAGGTCTTCAGGTCCAATAATCCAGCATTTGTTCTTTGCAGACTTGGTTGGCTGCTGCAGAATCCCAAAAACGAGGTGTAGTGTGTCCTAAGGAAACTTGCAGTACTTTACTCCTGCTTTTCTGGGCTCTGGGGTGGGGTAATGTACTTACCTTTACTGTATTCTTACTCTCCCAGCGATTCTGCACAAACTACACTTGTCTAGGGGGGAATTTGTGATTCACATTCCACTTTCTTAGTATATGGTTTGTGTTGCCCCTAGACCTATTTTCTCCCATTGCATTCTATAGGATTTCGTACTGTGTATTGTTCTATGACTTTTGGTGTCTAGTGTATATATTGTGTATAATACTTACCTCCAGAAGGAGTATTGTCTCTAAGATATTTTTGGTTCTGTGTCACCCAAATAAATACCTTTATTTTTGGTAACAGTGAGTATTGTCTTTGCTTGTGTATAAGTACTGTGTAACTATAAGTGGTATTGCATGAGCTTTGCATGTCTCCTAGGTCAGCCTAAGCAGCTCTGCTATATCTGCCTCTATCAGCCTAAGCTGCTAGAATACTACTGCTTCACTAATAAGGGATAACTGGACCTGGTATAAGGCGTAAGTACCCAATGTACCCACTACAAACCAGGCCATCCTCCTACAACAAGTCTTCCATAAATTCTTCCACAGTGCTTTGTTATTTGGGTTCTTATACAGATCAATGTTTTGTGAGGGGCTCGTACCTTCCACAGTATTATACTACAAAAATAACTTTTTTGCTGCATCCCGTCTCCCCTTATCCCTCGCTGTTGCCATGTTTTGCCTCAAATTCAACTGTGACGACTCTTCCGGAATCCCAATGTACTGCTCTCAATCACTTCATGCAGACTTGTCACTGCCGCCGTTTATCATTCAGTGTTTCTCTGTCACCCCCTACAGATAACAATTTCATCAATACGTTTGTTTCCATGATACTCACCTGATCCACAATGTTCACCAAGACTGCAACATGGCCTCCAACGAGTGCTCTCTCCTCGCGCCTGGGTCGTGGGTCTCAAGGCCGTTTCAGGTTGCACATTGTAACAGAGCGTTGTAGGGGTGGGCTGCGAAACCCCCAAAAATTATTCAATTCCTTTTCGCTGAAAGTCCCTGCAACTTGGTAGGGCCAAAAGTCAGAATGTGATATTAATCTTAGGGTTGATATTATTAAACAGAAGTGCTATTGTATCCTTTTTTATGGAAAAGTAGATGTCTGCATTTGCTTGTTGTTTAGGTAAAAGAATGCCTATGGTGTTCAGGACAGGTATATGGAGTGCTGAATGACTTCTTGTCCACTTGAGCCTGATTGAGTGTGAAAAGTCAGAGTTTGTACTATGAGAGTTTTGATTGTTATCTGTCTAAGTTTAACATTATTTCAAAGAACTGGTCATATTGGGCTGATAATGCAATCTTATGATTGAAAAATCTGCAAATATGATGTATGGATGAAATGATTAAAAATGGCCAACACGTTTTGCTTGCGCTGGTACAGCGAATTAATCCTGTAGTCTGTCATTAATGTTTAGCATTCATTGTACTGAATGTAGTGGATTTAATGGAGGTATTGTTAATAATGACTGACCCGTATTTAAGGGAACGATGTGTCCCGGAAACACGTCAGGACTGTTTGTTGTCATGAAATTATTAAGCAGTGCTTCATCAAGAAAATGTTGTGGCCGCAACTATCTGTTGAAAGGGAGCCTGTGTGAAGGAGCCCGGTGCAGGTGATGAGAAATTTGTTCAAAATAAAATAGAAGCTACCACAGAGTCCTATATGTGTGTGTGTGTGTGTATGTGTGTGTGTGTGTGTGTGTATGTGTGTGTGTGTGTGTGTGTGTGTGTGTATATATATATTTATATATATTAGCTATTTGGTGCCGTTTGATGAATCTTCACAAAATTTTCCAAAACACTTTTACTCTCCCGTCAGCTGCTGTCTGGAAAGTTTCGGGGTGATACGTCAAGCAGGACCTGAGAAAAGGGGGGGGGGGCAAAACACATTTTCCCCATTCATTTTTCCATAGGGATTTTGAACAGTGATAGCACCGAAACCAATGGATGGAATTTCACCAAACATGGCAGAATGGTAGCTTTTGGTCCAGAAAGAGGCCTTTTTGTTATTTGGTGTAAATCTGTTCAGTTGTTTTCTAAGTAATAAATGAAAACCAAATGTGTATATATACAGATGAGGAACCTCCTCGGATGCTCCTTGGATCCTTTGCAGAGACAGAGGAATAGCAAGGCCCTAATTGGCTGGCTGCAACCTGCCAGAAACTTGCAGCCACCATTTTGTTTCTCACATTGTCTTGGGGGGGGGGGTAGAAAAAAATAAAACTGTGTGAAAATATATAAAGGGTCAGGACACAGGTATCATAACCCTATGGGGCACATGGAGGGATCCCTTAGGGACCTCTCATGGGCAATAAAATGCCGTTTTTTTTTGCTAATCTGTGGATTCAAGAATCCTCCTCAGAGTCTCCTCGAATCCTTGGAAAAAGTAAGGCCCAGATTGGCTTGCCACAACCTTTCTCAAATATTAACATGTCTGTTAAAAAAACCCATAGAAATTCACTGAAATAAACAAAGGTTACAGGGACGTTATAGTTTGGTTGACATTTTACCCATTCAAAATCAAATAAATTCAGCAGTTATAGTTATACTTATCTGAAAAAAGTATAACTTGTTCTGGAGAGTAACTTTAGGCCACGAGTTATGGTTTCTTAACTTAAGTATAACTATAAGTGCTGAACTTTTATGTGTTTGCATGGGTAAAACATCAATCTAACTATAGCGCCCCTGTAGCCATTGTTTTTTCCAGTGAATATCTATATCTATAACTATATCTATATATATATCTATATATATATATATATATATATATATATATATATATATATATATATATATATATATATATATATTTATATATATATTAATTTCCCAAAACTGTCAAATGAGCACTGCACCTCTCAGACCTCTCATCACACAGTGGGTGCTGTGAAGAGTGAGGATGGCCTTGCGGTATTTTCGTTTCTCAAACAACAATGTCATGCTCTCCGGGGGAGATATGAAAGACCTCTTTGACATCTCCTACGGAGTGCGCAACATTGTTGTTTGAGAAATGACAATAGATATATATATCGTTTGAAACACACAGCTTGTGTGTCTGCTGGGACCTCTGCCTTGTTAGGGGTGGAGCGTCAAGCTGGCATAACAAACTGGCAATAAACGTGCTTCACAACAAAACATCTCCTAAGGAATGTGTTGTAGTACATAAAGGTTTACTCCAGTGCCATGACGTGTTTCACCCGTCACAATGGCCTTGTTCACATACTCACCTTAAAACATAGCAGTGTATATACAGAACAAATGTATGAATATAAAAAAAAGACAATATTGTAAGTACATAGACCTTGTGAGCGAACCATAAGCGTCATTGTCAACCAAAATTATGCTTATCGACTAGTAAATATTGAAATAAAATAAAATAAAACTCACTAGCAGTCCGGAGTAACACCCACAACGTATTTCAGCCCTTTCTGCTGCCTTGAACCCATATTAACCTTCAGGCACAGTGGTACATATTCAAAATATTGTATAAACAGAGAAAACAGATAATAGTGAAAGTACATAGGCCCTCATTACGACCTTGCTGCCCGCCAAGATCGGACCACCGGGCGGCCGCCAATGTAGCTGCACTCCCGCCGCGGCCATTAGGAGATCCACGCTGGGCCGGCGGAAACCTAGTTTCTGCCCTCCGGCCCAGCGGGGATCTCGGCCGCAACACAGGAGCCGGCTCCAAATGGAGCCGGCGGTGTTGCGCCTGTGCGACGGGTTCAGTTGTACCCGTTGCGCTTTTCACTGTCTGCATAGCAGACAGTGAAAAGCTGCATGGGGCCCTGTCAGGTGGCCCCTGCACTGCCCATGCCGGGAAAAGGCTGGCGGTCGGGGACTCGTAATCCCCTGGGCCGCAGTTGTAATGCCCAGTGAAGCACCGCCAGCCTGTTGGCGGTGCTTCCTCCGAAACAGCCCTGGCGGTCTTGGACCGCCAGGATTGTAATGAGGGCCATAGTCTTTA
The DNA here is from genome assembly GCF_031143425.1 of Pleurodeles waltl. Lineage (NCBI taxonomy): Eukaryota > Metazoa > Chordata > Amphibia > Caudata > Salamandridae > Pleurodeles > Pleurodeles waltl. The sequence goes on along the minus strand of NC_090444.1, from coordinate 1,020,203,300 downwards.
TGTGAAGGACACAGGAGCCATCTTATCAAGTTTGGAAAAATATAGAAAATTTAATATCGGAGCATTTAGTGGACAAAAATTTGTACAAAGCGTGACTGTCATGCTTTATCAGGCAAAATTATATCAACTACTCAAAACTGAAATTGAAACAAATCACAATAGCAGTCTGGCATGACACCCACTAAGTCCTTTGAAAAATGGTAACACAGGAAAGGTAAGTCAACTAATCTTCCCACTATACTAGTTGTATAAATGCACAATGAATATCAGAAAATCAACCAAAGAACAATGTGCAGTACCGTGTGCCAAACATGCTGACTTAACATGGAAGTACTAAGGGCAAGAGAAGCATGATACGGGCTGCATGTACAGTATGAAACAATGCAGTGTTGGCAAGTTATCAAGAAATCACTGTCATTGCTGTGAAAATGCTTATACTAATACAGCATGGGGAATAATACAACAGCTACAGATGCAACCAATGTAAATACAGTAAGCAGTCGTACCCAAGTGGGCTGCACTTCAAAGTCTTACAAGAATAATGTACAGACACCATAGTACAATATCCATTGGTAGTGAAAATCAAAATGATTTAATATGAAAACATAAGTCCTATGCTGCAAACTCAATATGAGGCCCTTGTCTCAACCTCCAAAATATTCACACTAAAACTAAACTAACAAATAAAATCAACTATAGACAAGTTTAACCAATAAAATCATACAAACAATTAAATCAGAAATGTAAAAGGCACACCAATTTTATCAACTAAATACTTCCAAAATGAAAATGCTGCAAGACAAGCAAACTCTGCTAGATTCTCTAACCAGACCCCTAAAGAAAACCTGTACATCTCAATAACTACCTAATCAAGTAAGTCAAACTTATATTTGAACTAAAATTTAGGGCCTTGCATTGGTGGTCAGACCACTGCACTCCTGGCGGTCCGACAGACAGATTACGACCCTGGCAGTCAGACAGCTGGGGGTGCTTCTACCAGCAGTATCATGGATCCCAACGAGATGGCGTCAGTTGAAGTCCTGGTCAGTCACTGCAGCACAGAGATCAGCGATGCCGTGCTGATCACGACATCCCTTTCTGCCAGCCATTTCATGGCGGGCTCCCCGCCATGAAAAGGCTGGCGGAGAGACAGTACTAGGAGCAATGGGGGGGCCCTGCACTGCCCACAGCAATGTCATGAGCTGTGCAGGTGCCCGCCCTGCCCAGCACCCCTGGAATGCGCACTGTCTGCTCTGGTAGACTGTGCACATTCTGAAGGTGCTGAGGGTCTCCTCTCTGCAATGGCAGTGGCCTCGGCTCTCTGAGGAGCCAAGGCCAATGCAGCTGCACTGTTTTCACTGGGATCACTAATGCGGAGGTTTCTGTCAGTCAGCCCCATGGAATCTTTGAAACTGTGTTGGGGTCTGGCGGCTGATGGTCAGCCTGCCATACCCATAATGAGGCCCTTACTCTCAACTAAACTTAAAAAAGTAAAATAGCCAATAATTAACAAAACATTGTTTAACTTCTCTCTATTTACATATACTTCCTAAAAGAAAACACTACAACTTTCAAATGTGATAGGCTGCAAAGAGATAACAAAGTAAATACACATAACAAAAAAAATATGAACTCACTCCAATAGCCACTAAAAACAAACTGATTGACCTCAACCTCTAAAAGTATCAACAAATAAACATTTAAAATGAAACTGGTGTTTTTTCCATCAAATAGAAAAAGAATCACCTGCTCCACATTAGAACACCACCAATGGAAAAGCTGCAAAACCTTGGGAGACATCAAAAAGGGACATACATATAAATATAGAAAACTAGTTGCATAATTTTATGAGTAAATAATACACTTATAAACCTTTAAAAACTGTATTTTTCAGATACAGTGACAGACATATCAAATACATAATATCCAAGTAAGGAAAGCAATTACTAAGTTCCACAGGTTACACCTCAAACCAAGCAAGTGCATCAACAGAAAATTTGAATTGGAAATGTACCAAATGTTATTCTGATGCATGCTGTGGGAGGGTCCCTATAAAAGATCATGTTGTAATTCATGTAGTAGAATTACAACCAACCCCCAAAGGTGACAGAAAGAGAAGTAAAGACAGTATTGCAGGATGTAAGAGAGGCAAGCAATAGCTCTCACGAACCCAACACTAAAACCCTAAAAGTTGTACTCCCTAAAGGCACTGAACATATCACAGGCCATCTATCATCTATATACACTTTGAAATGTTTAACTGCACCAACTAAAAAGGCCACCAGCAATACTCTTTCTGCCCTTAGAAAATAGCAAGACACAGAAATACCTGAACATTTAACAATGTCACGTAATGAGGAACCTTTCCTTTTATATGACAACCTTAATAATGGTAAATGAATCCTCGTATTTCCACAGCAGATCACTCACTAAAACAAGGGCAGTGTGAAACCTGGATGATGGATGGGGCCTTCGAAATGTGTCCCAAATCAATCATTCACATGCACACCATACATGGTGAATATCAAAACACAAATATCTCTTTTATATATGCCCTACTACCAACTAAACAAAGCTGCGCCTACCATGGCCTCTTAAACCACACTAAACATAAAACAGATAACTATTGCCCACAAAAAATAATCATAGACATTGAACAATCCATGATTCAAACCATATTAAAAATTGTTCTTTCCCCACACAGCCACAACACTGTAACTATCATTTCAATCAAACCATTTGCAGATATCTCCAACAATCTACACTGTACAATATGCGACAAACATCCAATTTGTCTCTGAAATAAAAAATGATGGCAATTAGCTGACCAATACAATTTACTAATGAAAGCTCTTTATATCAACAAAACAAAGACAAACTAAGCCCTGTAATGGATTATTTAAAAGACACTTGGGTTAGCAGACTACAATGCTCTGGACACAGACACCCACCCAAATTTCAGATAGCTCTGTGGAATGTCGATGGCAGCATCTTGGTAGAGGAAGTAAAAACAAACAACACAGTGAATGGATGGCACAATACCCTTTAATCCACACTAGACTTAACCCAATCCACACTCTCCAAATTTATAGAAGTGTTACAAAAGGTCCAAAGCTACCCACAACTACAAATGGTTAAATCTGCAACCAAAACTGCTCCTAAACTTAGCAAACAAACCAAAAAATGTGTAAAATGCTAAAATGTAAGGCCAAAATCTTCATAAACAACAAAGGAGTAGATCACTTAGAAATATTAGCCAAACGTATAGGATTAAAACAAATATTAACCTACAAAACTCCAAGAAAGACTGTCACAAAATCTAACCAACATGACAAATCATTTCTTATATAATAAATACTAATCATAACATTTTATTAGGTCAGTCTAAACATTAACTAAGACTCCAGTTTTAAATAAGGCTGATATAATACAATATATTCATTATTTAAATGAAAAACGTAAACCTTACCAACCAAAAAACTCAAAGAAAAAACTCAATCCATCATGCAAAATAACACATAAACCACACATATGCAAAAAACAATCAGATTAGAATATTCAAACAAAAAATAGAACATAACATTTCGCACTGATTTTTTTTCCCATAAATCTGTTTAACATTTTATCATTACATTACATAATGTTTTGTAGTAGTATCATCGCAAGTGCAGCCTAAGAAGTTAATAGCCTACTTAACGTCTATTAGTGAGCATGCTGCTTGGCAGTACTCACTGGCGCACCATTGCTTCCATCACAAGTTTACAACTTGGGTGTCTTTGCTAAGGGGGCAGATACTATGAATTTTATATAAACTAACCTTAGAGCAAAAACAACGGTAACAACTGCTGGTTGCGGACATCTGTACAATTATTTCACATGTAATTACTTCCCGATCAGGCTGTGGGTCACACTACAACAGACCGGCTTGCTGGTAGAGGGGCCGGGCCAAGCGTCAAGTCCAGTAAATACTGCCTTCCCGCCTCCCAGCGCTATAGCGGATCTCGCCAATTCCCACACTCAGTCCTCCTACGCAGTGCATCTCTTCTTCAACAGATACTCATTCGTACTAGTTCAAACTTCCTTCCACTTGGTCCCTGCCCACACTCCACAGCCGCAACATTAGTCCCTCCCAGCAGGTAGACAGCGGGAACTGGCGCAGCCCCAAAACCTCCACCTGTTTCAGTGCTGTACCCTCCGCCCCTGCCCACACCTCGAGAGAGCGCCTCCAGGCCCGCACTGGTGGGGGATCTGGTGACTTCCACCTACGGGTCACTAATCACTTTGCCACAATAAGCTCCAAGTCTGTGAAGCGCACCTCTGCTCTGCACCGCTTGCTTCTGGGGAATAGCCCCAGTATACATGCCTCCCACGTAAAGGGTACCCGTTGTGCTGTGCAGTCAGATAAATTGTCAATTACCACCCTCCAGTAGGAGCACAAGCTAGAACAGGACCACGCCATGTGTAACAAGTCTGCGCCAATCTCACGGCATTGGGGACAGGCCGCGTCCCTGCGGGCAAAGTATCTGTTCATGCAGGCTGGCGTAAGGTAGGCTCTGTGCACTATATGGTACTGAATTAAGCGAAATCGAGAATTACGGGAGAAATTAAGGTGGCCCGAGAGAGCAAACCTCCACCGTGCCTCCGCGATTGGACCGCCCGCATCCACTTCCCACGCCGCTCATAGCGTTTCGCTCTCCAGGGCAGTGTGAGTTCTCAGGGCACCTGCAAGCCAGCTAATCAGGCGATGACCCCGACCCATCACCTGCAGGTATTGAATCAGCAAGTGAGTGGGAGGAGCCACCGAGACATCTCCCCACCCGGACCTCAGGTCCCGTAACAAGGAGCAGTATAATAGAAACTGACCAGGCGGCAACCCCAAATCCTGGAGCCTGGCAAACGGGAGCAGCTGGCCCTCTTCATAGAGATCACCCAATGTACACAGCTCCATTTCGTGCCATGCGTGTAATTCGGAGTCCGACGTGACTCTGGGGCCCCTAAGCATACCCAACAGCACCAGGGCCGGCACAAAGGGGATCACCGACTCCATGAGGCGGAGGGATCTACAGAAACATTTATGGGCTACCCTGAGAAACAGCTGCCGTGGGGTCAGTGCACGAGTAAGCAGGTGAAATAAGTGCTGTATCTGCTGGAGCGACCAGGGACCCCGCTCCGACGCGGTGTCTGTGAGCTGGGCATCCGCCAACCACCTGACCTGGATATCCACTGAAACTGAGCTGCCAGGTAGTAGTGTTCCAAATTAGGGACTGCCAGTCCACCCCTGTCTGGTGGCAGGTACAACTTTTTTAGGGCAACTCTGCAGTGGCCGCCATTCCAGATGACGTCTCTCAGCCCCGTCTTCAGAGCCCTAAAGAAACTAGGGGGAACATAGTGCGGGAGGTTAGATAAAAAATACAAAAGTCGTGGCAGGACCATCATCTTGAGTAGTGCTATCCTGACTGCCACCGACAGCGGCAGAGTCCTCCAAAATGACATTTGAGACCTGACCGAGGACACCGCTCTTGCAAGGTTGCCCTTGAATATGTCCTTCTTGCGATGGTAGACTCGGATGCCCAGGTATCTGAATGTGGATGGTTGCCACGGAACAGGGCTCCCGGCTAGATTAAGTCCCGGATCTGAGAGCCCCGGGTCAAAGGGAAAAAGGCACGACTTAGACCAACTGACCTTGAGGCCGGATATCAACGCAAAGTGTTGTAGAAGCGACCCAGCCTCTGGTGGGATCTGCGTGACATCTCTGAAGTACAGAAGGAGGTCGTCAGCATACAACGACACTATGTGCAGGCCGTCCCCTAGAGGGATTCCCCAGTAACTCCCCTCTCTGCGCAAGGCCGCCACCAGAGGTTCCATAGCGAGTGAAAACAACAACGGCGAGAGAGGGCAGCCCTGCCTCGTGCCCCTGTGCACCCGGATCGGCTCCGATATCTCAGATCCCAGCCTCACCCGGACCTGTAGCTTGGTGTATAGCAGTTTAAGTAGACGAATAAAGGATGGTCCCATACCAAACTGCTGCAGCACTCTAAACAAGTAGGGCCATTCTAGAGAGTCAAAGGCCTTCTCCAGGTCAAGGACAAGGCAGCCCGCTCACGGCCAATCACGCCTCGCATACTGCATGACCCGGAACAACCTTCTGATATTGTGGAAGGTGTCTCTAGCTGATACAAACCCGTTTTGGTCGGGATGTATCAGGCCCGGCACACTCGGCGCAAGGAGCGTCGCCAGCACCTTAGCTAGTATTTTATAATAGGTGTTCAGCATTGCCAGAGGTCTGTATGAACCCATTTCTACTGGATCCCTCCCAGGCTTGGAAAGGGAGACCAGCAACGCCTCCCTCTGAGTAGTCGATAGATAACCCTCCTGCTCAGCCGCCTCATATACACGAAGCAACCAGGGCGCCAATTGTAGCGTGAAGGCCTTGTAAAAGTCAAACGGCAAACCATCCGGGCCTGGCGTTTTGCCAGATGCAAGCTCACGGATACTAGACCTAGGGGCATATTTATACTCCGTTTGCGCCGAATGTGCGTCGTTTTTTTCGACGCAAATTCGGCGCAAAACTAACGCCATATTTATACTTTGGCGTTAGACGCGTCTAGCGCCAAAGTATGGCCAAATAGCGTCATTTTTTTGCGTGAACGCCTTCCTTGCGTTAATGAGATGCAAGGAAGGTGTTCCCGTCTAAAAAAATGACGGCGACGCAAATGCGTCGTATTTATACTCCCGGGCAAAAATCACGCCCGGGAGTGGTCGGGTCAAAAAACCCTGCATTTGCGCCACTTTTTAACGCCTGGGTCAGGGTAGGCGTTAAGGGGCCTGTGGGCTCAAAATGAGCCCACAGGTGCCCTCCCCTGCCCCCAGGGACCCCCCCTGCCACCCTTGCCCACCCCAGGAGGCCTTATTTGTGCCCCCCTACATGCCACTATGCCCAATGACCATGCCCAGGGGACATAAGTCCTCTGGGCTTGGCCATTGGGCAAGGGGGCATGACTCCTGTCTTTACTAAGACAGGAGTCATGTAAATGGCGTCTGGGCGTCGTTAAAAATGGCGCAAATCGGGTGGAGGCGATTTTTTGCGTCAACCTGACTTGCACCATTTTTAAGACGCCCTAGCGCCACTTTTCCCAACGCCGGCGCTGCCTGGTGTACATGGTTTTTTTCCACGCACACCAGGCAGTGCCGGTCTGCTTGCGCCGGCTAACGCCATTCAATAAATACGGCGCCCGCATGGCGCTTCAGAATGACGTTAGCCGGCGCAAAATTTTTTGACGCTAAACTGGGTTAGCGCAGTTTAGCGTCAAAAAGTATAAATACGGGCCCTAATCTCTTCAAGGTCGAGAGGTGTCTCAAGTGCCTCAATCTGGTCGTTCTCTAAGCACGGCAGCTCCACCCCAGCAAGAAACCCAGCGCCGGAATCATCCCCGATAGGCGCACCTGAGGCATAAAGTGCCCTGCACTGCCTCGTGAATTCGGCTTGTATCTCCCCAGGTGTGTGTATCAGTTCCCCAGTCTGTGAGCGGATTTCCACTATCGGTCTCCTCTCACAATCCCGGTGGATTAGCCAAGCCAAGAGCTTACCCGCTTTGTCAGGCGAAGCATGGGTTCTTGCAGAGTGCGCAGTATAATTCAGACATCGCAGACGCTCCAGCAGCGACAGGTGTTCAGCGCGTATCGCTGGTAACATCGAATTTTCAGCCTGATTGTTAGTTACCTCCCCCCTCCGGTCGTAACAGAACCCGCTCCACCCGGGTCAGGTTGCGCTCAACAGAATGACGCAAGTTACACTGAGCTCCCAGACAGTGCCCCCGGATGAAAACTTTGAATGATTCCCATTCTACCAAACCAGACGAAGCCGTGCCGTCGTTGTGCAAAAAATTCTGGGATTACAGCACTCAGTGACGCTCTGAAAGCAGCGTCTTCTAGCAGTTCCGGCCTCAGCCTCGAGGTGGGAACAGCTGGACGGGAGGACCCCCATCACAGGTGCGCAAGTAACGGGTTGTGATCCGAGTGTGTGCGCCCCAAATAGTCCGAGTTCACTATCATGGGGCAAAGCTCGCAGTGCCAAGCATTCTGTCTAGGCGCACGTGGAGGGAGTGTGGGGCAGAGTAGAAGGAGTAGACCCTGTCCACTGTGTGTCGCTGCTGCCATACATCTACCAAATGCCACTGTTGAGTCCAGCTCACCAGACCGTGAGAGGCAGCCACCACCGGTGACGTGGGCAACGGGGGAAGGAGCGGTCCAACTCCACATCAAATACACTGTTGAAGTCCCCTCCCAGCAGCCATGGAAGGCCGCTCCAACCCGCCAGGTGCTGAGACAGGCTATGCAGAAAGGAAGTCTGGTCTGTGTTTGGGGCACATATAGAGCCTAATACAACAGTATGACCCGCCAGCCTCCCACTACAAATCTACCCTGTGGGTCCACGACCTGCTCCCCCGCCGCAAAGGGAGTGCCAGCTCTAATCCAAATTAATGCACCCGTGGCGTATGCTGAGTGACCTGTCGCATACAATTGTCCCCTCCAGCGTTGGCGCAACCGGGGAATCTCCAGCCCCACCAGGTGCGTCTCCTGTAAAAACGCCAAATGGACTGAGTGTCTTTTAAGATAGGAGTAAATAGCGTATTGCCGCTTGGGGGTGTGAATGCCTCTCAAATTCCAGGTGATTGCTGTATATTTAGACATACCATAGGTAATAGATCACCTCTCAGTCTGCCAGGGTACCGCCGCTGAATGACCGCACCGCGGTCAAAAGACCGCGGCGGCCATTCAGACATTTCCTCTGGGCCAGCGGGCGCTCTCCAAAAGAGCGCCCGCCGGCCCAGAGGAAATGCCCCTGCAACGAGGACGCCGGCTCAGAATTGAGCCGGCGTAGTTGCAGGGGTGCGACGGGTGCAGTTGCACCCGTCGCGTATTTCAGTGTCTGCTTAGCAGACACTGAAATACTTTTCAGGGCCCTCTTACGGGGGCACCTGCCATGCCCATGCCATTGGCATGGGCACGGCAGGGGCCCCCAGGGGCCCCGCGGCACCCCCTACCGCCATCTTGTTCCTGGCGGGCGAACCGCCAGGAACAGGATGGCGGTAGGGGGTGTCAGAATCCCCCATGGCGGCGCAGCAAGCTGCGCCGCCATGGGGGATTCTAAAGGCAGCGGTAAACCGGCGGGAGACCGCCGGTTTGCCTCTTCTGACCGCGGCCGAACCGCCGCGGACAGAATGCCCTGCGGGGCACCGCCGGCCTGTCGGCGGTGCTCCCGCCGACCCTGGCCCCGGCGGTCTTAGACCGCCGGGGTCAGAATGACCCCCTATGTGTCTCCACTAGTAGGAGTGTGGGGTAGGCCAAACCCGCAGAAATGCAGTTCAAACACAAGCCATTCTATCCGGTAATAGCAGATAACAGAGAAAATAGAGGGGAACACAAGGGCAATCTCACACTTTCCAGCCGCAGGGGAGCGCAGCGCGTGAGGGAGGGCGCCACGCCATCCGGCATACACACAACCACGTAGAGTTCGATGCATGCATTCGTCAATCGGATCCGCTACCCGCTCATTTCCTGGACCATACTAATGTAAGTTCAGGTAGTTGGGCAGTTCCAACAGTGTACAGTTTCTCGACATTGCTCGAGGATCTTTTAAAAGAGCTCATCCGCGGTGGCCGGCGTCACAGGGGGGCCTCCAGTGAGGCCTAATTCCGACAGGTGGTCTGGTGTGGGAGGACGGTCACTAGCCGGCTGCGAGAGTTCTGTGTCTGACCCCGACACCAAGCGGGACGCACTTATCGCCGCAGCTGTGTGTATCGCTTCCCTTCTCTCCTGGATTAGTTGTTCTAGGTCTGGCACGCATGCCGTAGGTCCAGTGCGAGCTTCACTTCTCCTTCGCTCCCGTCTGCCTGACTGCGTTTGCCTCAAGGTACCGGCCCAGCCCGTTCAGCTTCACCATCAGAAGCCAGTCCCGATGACTCAAGCCACTCCCATGCTGCCTCAGGTGTGGCAAAGAAATGCGATTTGTTCTCCGCCACAACACGCAACCTGGCGGGAAATAGCAAGGAGTAATTTAGGCCAAGGGATCGTAGCTTACACTTCAGAGGCAGGTAGGAGGCTCGGTCCCTCTGCACCGCTAGGGTATAGTCCGGGAATAGTAAGATCTGTGCGCCGTCGAACTCGGGGAGGCGGGGCAGCCCTAACCGTTCCTAGTATAAGGTCTCTATCAGCATAGTGGAGGAGGCAAATGATAAATGGGCGTGGAGCGCTCCCCGGTGGCCTCGACCACGCCGGAATTCGATGGGCACGCTCCACAGAGAAGAAGGGGGTGAGCTCGCCCTCTGGTACCAGCCCCCGCAGCCAGCTCTCCGAGTAGGCCACCGGATCCCGGCCCTCGGCACCCTCCGGCAAGCTCACCACTCGAATGTTGTTCCTCCTAGAGCAGTCTTCTGCGTCCTCCACTTTGTGCTCCAACTCCGTCACCCTGGCTTGCACGTCCTCCATTTCTATTTTCAGCCGGGAGGCCGCGGGTGTTAGCTTAACTACTTTAGCCTCGATCTCGCTGGTTTTGTCTGCCAACTTGCGATGGTCCGCATGTAGCAGGACAAGGTCACTCTCCACCTTGTCTATCTTGGCTTTCAAAGATGTGCGGGCACGCTCCAGTGAATCTCCGATGCGTTCTACTGCGGCAAGTACTGCATCTAGTTTGTGGCTGTCCTGCATTATCGGGTCTTGCGATTTCCCGGCCCCAGCACCAGAGCGCAAACGCCCAGTTCCAGCTATGTTCCAGGTCGCAGGGAGCCTCTGTACAGCCCCAAGTCATCACTCACCGCCCTACCAGCCACTGCGTGTGCTCTGTGCTTTTGTTCAGACTCAGTTATGGCAAAGGGGGGCAATGGGCGACTCACTGCCAAAGATGTGCAGCCTGATGCCAGACAATACCACTAGTGGCCATCTCCTACTCCACGTTGCAGGTTCCCACCTGTAGCCAGTCCAGTCGAGAATTGCACCAAGCGCTGCCCCCTACGCAGCGTTCTCGGCGTTATTGACCATTAGCTGGTCATGCAAACTTCCACGTATCATTCGCTCGCTCGGATACCCAAGATGACCGGGAAGGCCGGGCCCGCTTGTTGGAAGGCACCAGGTCGCCCCCAAAAGACAGCACGAGCAGCCCGGCCAATCGTCTCCCCACCTCCAATCCTCTGCCACTCACTCTGGTCTCAAGACTACTTTTAGTAGTTGCAGGTCTCCAGCAGGGTAGTTAAATTCAACGCCGGTGCAGGCGCAGATCTGTTGCTCCCCGCAGGCCCGGAAAGGCCCGAGACACCTCCTCCCGGCGACTCTTTCACCGCTCTCCAGCACAGGACCGAGGCCATAGAGGGGGCACCCCCCTCCTCCATCGCCGCAGTCAGGATCAGGGCAAATGCCGTCAGGGCCCCGCAGGTCCTCAAGAGGGCCCCGCGGGCTCCGCCCGTGCCCGTCATCGGCTCCCAAAAAGGCCCGCTCGGGCCGCACGCTCGTTTTGTTCTCCTCGTCTCTAGAGGAGGTGTCACCTCACCTCCTCAGGCTGCAGCTGCCGCCAAACGGGCGTGTCGCAGGATCGTCCCGGTCCAGGCGCACGGCCCCAGCCGCTCAAGCCGCTCCTTCTCATGCGGCCGCGCCACCCCGCGGCCCAGCTCATGGGCCCGACTCCCGCGGCCGTAGCACATCTCTGCCGCGGAACACCGCCGAGGGCCCGTTCACGGCTCCGATGAGCCTCAGACTCACCCAAGCTCCAGCCCGAGTTCTCGGGGAGCGATATGCTTCCCTGGTCTCCTCTGATGGTGTCGGATGAGCCGGGCGCAGCACGGAGCTCTAGCAGCTCGCGTCCGCCATGCTCGGTGGCTTGGCCACGCCCCCCCAACATTTCGCACTGATAGCAAATAAAATAAATTTGACATACTCTTCAGTAGCTGCAGATCTTCCTCTGTATCCTCATAGTCAAACATATAAATCCACTTAAAATGGGCAAAATATTGCCCAAAAAGCTCCTCAAAAAATTTACAAAATAAAACAAATCAAATAAATATCTCTTGAAACAATCCTAATTATCTAGAAACCATACAAAACCTAAAAAGCGTTTAACAAAATAAACAGTCCTGGAAACCAGAAAAAAGGAAATCAAAGTCAAAAAAATTGGTTTATTCAAAACCAAAAGTGATTTCCTTAGAAAAATTGTAACTCCCAATGGCCATAGGACACATTTATTGGCAAAAACCTGTAAAATAAACAATCAAACTTACCCGCAAAAAACATTACAATCACAAAAATATATACATTACACAATTACCATAGAATAAGTAACATACCACAATATAACATAACATAATGATACTTAAGTAAAAAGGTGTACAAAAAGCCCCAAAACACTATTAATACAACTTGTTTCAAATAGTCCTCTCTACAGGATCACACCCAAACCTTTTGCCTTCCTCATCCTACATTTTGCAGGATTTTTGTTTGCTGGCCTTAGGACCACTGCTAACCAGTTAAAGTGCTTGTGCTCTTTCCCTAAAACATGGTTTGACTGGCATATACCTGATTGGCATATTTAAATTACATGTAAATCCCTTGAAGAGTGGTACACCATATACCCAGGACCTGTAAATTACATGCTACCAATGGGGCTGCATTATTTATTGTGCCAATCACGTAAGCAGCACCTTAAAACTTGCTCCATACTGGACATTGCAACCTGAAGGCAGTGTCCCACTATCATTTCGACTTGGTATTTAAAACCCCTTGCCAAACCTTAAACTCCCACTGTATTACATATACGTCACCCCTAAGGTAAGCCCTAGGTAGCCCATAGGTCTGGGTGCTATGTAATTAAAAGGTGGGACAAGTATGTTTTCGTTTCACATGTCGTAGTAATCAAAAACGAATTTGGAATAACATTGGGGATTCCTTATTATATTTATTAAGCTGTTATTTCTAAAGCAGAGGTGATAGATATGTCATGTTTGGTATTTATGACTGTGTAATGATAACCCCTCTTTAATGGTAAAGTTGGATTTATCATTACAAGTTTGAAAGTGCTACTTTTAGAAAGTTGGCATTTGTCTGCCCTTAACCCTCTCTTCTTGCAGCCTGCCTTAAGTCACATTACTGCGTGTAACTGACAGTTGAGACTTTGTGAATTTACCCTAGAATGTCACACAATAGTGGGATTAGAACAGCTATTAACTGACTTGATGTGGGGCTTAGCTAAGCACAGCCACACTTGCTCCTGAATAGGCTAGGCTCTGCCACCACACAATAAGCCTAACAACCCTGTATTGTCAGAGCAGGAAGCAAGGAGCTAGGGCAGGGGGAGGGGCAGGAAACTCCTGGAACTTCAAAGAACACTTCTGGAAACTTCTCCCAACTTCTAGGAGCAGGTGTAGGAAAGTACCATCTTGCCTGGAATGTTACCCCCATATTTCACTGTATATATGTTGTTTTAGTCTATGTGTCACTGGGACCATGCCAGGCAGGGCCCCAGTGCTCATATGTGTGCCCTGTATGTGTTCCCTGTGTGATGACTAACTGTCTCACTGAGGCTCTGCTAACCAGAACCTCAGTGGTTATGCTCTCTCTGCTTTCCAAATTGTCACTAACAGGCTAGTGACCAATTTCACCAATTCACATTGGCATACTGGAACACCCTTATAATTCCCTAGTATATGGTACTGAGGTACCCAGGGTATTGGGTTTCCAGGAGATCCCTATGGGCTGCAGCATTTCTTTTACCACCCATAGGGAGATCTGACAATTCTTACACAGGCCTACCAGTGCAGCCTGAGTGAAATAACGTCCACATTATTTCACAGCCATTTACCACTGCTCTTAAGTAACTTATAAGTCACCTATATGTCTAACCTTCACCTGGTGAAGGTTGGATGCAAAGTTACTTAGTGTGTGGGCACCATGGCACTAGCCAAGGTGCCCCAACATTGTTCAGGGCAAATTCCCCGAACTTTGTGAGTGCGGGGACACCATTTCACGCGTGCACTATACATAGGTCGCTACCTATGTATAGCGTCACAATGGTAACTCCGAACATGGCCATGTAACATGTCTAAGATCATGGAAATGTCACCCCAATGCCATTCTGGCATTGGGGAGACAATTCCATGATCCCCCGGGTCTCTAGCACAGAACCCGGGTACTGCCAAACTGCCTTTCCGGGGTCTCCACTGCAGCTGCTGCTGCTGCCAACCCCTCAGGCAGGTTTCTGCCCTCCTGGGGTCCAGGCAGCCCTGGCCCAGGAAGGCAGAACAAAGGATTTCCTCTGAGAGAGGGTGTGACACCCTCTCCCTTTGGAAATAGGTGTGATGGCTGGGGAGGAGTAGCCTCCCCCAGCCTCTGGAAATGCTTTGATGGGCACAGATGCTGCCCATCTCTGCATTAGCCAGTCTACCGGTTTAGGGATCCCCCAGCCCTGCTCTGATGCGAAACTGGACAAAGGAAAGGGGAGTGACCACTCCCCTGACCTGCACCTCCCAGGGGAGGTGCCCAGAGCTCCTCCAGTGTGCCCCAGACCTCTGCCATCTTGGAAACAGAGGTGTTGCTGGCACACTGGACTGCTCTGAGTGGCCAGTGCCATCAGGTGACATCAGAGACTCCTTCTGATAGGCTCTTACCTTTCTTACTAGCCTATCCTACTTCCTAGGTAGCCAAACCTCCTTTTCTGGCTATTTAGGGTCTCTGCATTGGGGAATTCTTCAGATACCGAATGCAAGAGCTCACCAGAGTTCCTCTGCATCTCCCTCTTCACCTTCTGCCAAAGGATCGACCGCTGACTGCTCAGGACGCCTGCAAAACCGCAACAAAGTAGCAAAGACGACTACTGCAACCTTGTATCGCTTCATCCTGCCGGCTTTCTCGACTGTTTCCTGGTGGTGCATGCTCTGGGGGTAGCCTGCCTCCTTTCTGCACCAGGAGCTCTGAAGAAATCTCCCGTGGGTTGACGGAATCTTCCCCCTGCAACCGCAGGCAACAAAAGACTGCATCACCGGTCCTCTGGGTCCCCTCTCAGCACGACGAGCGTGGTCCCTGAAACTCAGCAACTCTGTCCAAGTGACTCCCACAGTCCAGTGACTCTTCAATCCAAGTTTGGTGGAGGTAAGTCCTTGCCTCCCCACGCTAGACTGCATTGCTGGGTACCGCGTGATTTGCAGCAGCTCCGGCTCCTGTGCACTCTTCCAGGATTTCCTTCGTGCACAGCCAAGCCTGGGTCCCCGACACTCTAACCTGCAGTGCACAACCTTCTGAGTTGTCCTCCGGTGTCGTGGGACTCCCTTTTCAGACTTCGGGTGGACTCTGGTTCACTCCTCTTCTAATTGACTGTTCCGGTACTTCTGCGGGTACCCCCTCTGTCTCCTGATCAAAGTGGTGACATCCTGGTCCCTCCTGGGCCACAGCAGCATCCAAAAACCCTAACCGCGACCCTTGCAGCCAGCAAGGCTTGTTTGTGGTCTTTCTGCGTGGGAACACCTCTGCAAGCTTCTTCACGACGTGGGACATCCATCCTCCAAAGGGGAAGTTCCTAGTCCTCTTCGTTCTTGCAGAACACCAAGCTTCTTCCATCCGGTGGCAGCTTCCTTGCACCCTCAGCTGGCATTTCCTGGGCTCCTGCCCACTCTCGACAGTGTCGCGACTCTTGGACTTGGTCACCTTGTCTTACAGGTACTCAGGTCCGGTCCACTGTTGTTGCATTGCTGGTGTTGGTTTTCCTTGCAGAATCTCCCTATCACGACTTCTGTGCTCTCTGGGGGTTGTAGGTGCACTTTACACCTACCTTACAGGGTCTTAAGGGGGGCTATTTTTCTAACCCTCACTGTTTTCTTACAGTCCCAGCAACCCTCTACAAGCTCACATAGGTTTGGGGTCCATTCGTGGTTCGCATTCCACTTTTGGAGTATATGGTTTGTGTTGCCCCCGTACCTATGTGCTCCTATTGCAATCTATTGTAACTTTACACTGCTTGCATTACTTCCTTGTGCTATTACTGCATATTTTTGGTATTGTGTACATATATCTTGTGTATATTTGGCATCCTCATACTGAGGGTACTCACTGAGATACTTTTGGCATATTGTCATAAAAATAAAGTACCTTTATTTTTAGTATATCTGTGTATTGTGTTTCCTTATGATATTGTGCATATGACACCAGTGGTATAGTAGGAGCTTTGCATGTCTCCTAGTTCAGCCTAAGCTGCTCTGCTATAGCTACCTTCTATCAGCCTAAGCTGCTTGAAACACCTCTTCTACACTAATGAGGGATAACTGGACCTGGCACAAGGTGTAAGTACCTCTGGTACCCACTACAAGCCAGCCAAGCCTCCTACAGCAGGGCACCAAGGTATAGAAACAGGGTTCTCAGGCACACTTTTCAGTTCACTACTGGACCTGTGGAAAGACTCTCAGAGGACTGCCTGCTGCTGTGACCTGCTGTGCACTCTGCCAGGCCACTACTGTAACTGTAGAGATTGCTTTGCCTCCTGGAGCCTGCCTTGACCCTTCAGAGGCCAGTCCTGCTGTAGAGCCCTGCATCTTCCCTTGCACCTAGAACTTCTAGAAGTGACAATTAGGGCTACCTTTGCTGGCCTCCTTTTCTTAACCACAGGGACTTAACAGGCTTAGCCATCTTGAACCCTCACTCAAAAACAGCCTGAGTGAATCCTGAACCCCCAAATGTTCTCCATCCGCTCCTGGACCCTTAGTTGTGGTGCTAAAGGTACCTAAACGGCCATTTTCTAAAACTAAGAATTTTCAATTTTGAACCTTCAACATTTCATAACGTAAGTTGGATTTTGATGGTTTCTATGTCAAATAACTTATTACAAGTTTCTCTATTTTTTAAAATTGGTTTGGGGATTTTTATTGCATTGTGTTTTCACTGTATTGCTGTTTGTATACTGCATAAATACTTAACACAT
The DNA here is from genome assembly GCF_031143425.1 of Pleurodeles waltl. NCBI lineage: Eukaryota > Metazoa > Chordata > Amphibia > Caudata > Salamandridae > Pleurodeles > Pleurodeles waltl. The sequence continues at coordinate 1,020,186,352 of NC_090444.1, read as the reverse complement.
TGCCTCTAAATTTAGCCTGACTGTTTTTTGTGCCAAGCTACCCAGGGTAAAGGACAGGTTAAATTTGTGACTTTTTGTGGTTCACACTGCAAGGGATTGTGGCTGGTGCTTGACCAGGGCTCATACCTCAGGAAACCAACAACCCAATTTCTCATACAACTAAACATTCAAAAGCCAGGAACAACACTATGACCAACCTCTAGACTCCCCAAGCCTCCCCCTACCATGAAAACCCTTAGACAAACCTTAACAAAGGATGCACCTGTTCCAATGAACAGCACCATCTTACTGTAACCTGGATCCGGAAAATGACTAAAATGACACCAGTAGACTACAAAATAGAAGGTAGCAGTAAAAACAAATGGCCACTATATGAAACAAAAAAAATACTATTTCCCCATAGAAATGAATCAACATAAATGTAAAAATGTTGAATAAATGTATTAAAAATATAAAAAAATATTAAACATGTAAATATGTCAAAAAAGTTTTAAATCATGTTAGAAAATTGTGAAGTATATGTTAAATAATAGTATAAAATATATGTCCAATCATTCACTACTGAAAAAACGTATGTTAAAATGATGTCATATACTGTATATGCATATTAAACAATTTAAGAAATGTTAAAAATGTTAAAGAATGGAAAGAAGTGGAAGTGTACAACATACAATAGTATTTATTATGATTTACGTTTTTATGTAATAATAAAAATATATTGGATAATAATTCATTTATTTATCTATATATAAATGTTTTGTTTTAAATTGAAATATATCTTTAAAAATGTAAAATTTACATTAAATTAAATGTTAAAACAAATAAAATTTCAAAAATATGTTACATGGCTTTATTGTAAAACAAAGTCTAAGTAATAATATTCTTTATTGCAAACATATAACTTTGGGCCTTATCACTACTTTGGCAGCTCGGACCAGACGACTGCCAAAGCCGCAGGTATGACACCTTCCTAATACCGGCAGCCTCACCCCTCGTTGTATTATGATGTTTACACAGTTTTGACCACAGAAATATCGTATTATGATGTTTGCTACGGTCAGCCTGGCAGAAACTTCCACGGCATTGGCCTCCGCTCCTTTAAGGGAGCTGAAGCCCATACCATCGCACAACAGAACCCTCAGAATGTGCATTGTCTGCAAAGCATGTGCGCATTCTGAGGGTGCTGGCTGGGAGGGGTCCTGCACTGCCCATGCCATGGGCAGTGCCGGGGCCCCCCTGTGGCCCATACCAATCTGGGGAAGCATTGGACACTGAAGAGGTGAAATTTACTATTTCCACTCCAATCAATATGAATTTGGGGAAGGTGTTGGTTACTAAAGGGATGATATTTACTATACTCACACCACTCTACACCAATTTGGAGAAGGTGTGAACACTAAATGGATTACATTCACTATTCCCACTCCAGCCTACACAAATTTAGGGAAGGTGTTAGACAAAGAAAGGGTGATATTTTCTATTCCCACTCCAAATTAAACCAACTTGAGGAAGGTGTTGGATTCTGAAGAGTTGACATTTACTATTTCAACTACAATCTATTCAAATTTAGAGAGGGTGTTGGATACTAAAGGGTTGACATTTGGTATATCAACTTTACTCTGTACCAAGTTGGAGTAGGTCTTGGACAGTAAATGGGTGATGTTTACTATTCCCACTACAATCTATGTTGATAGGGAAAGGCGTTAGACAATAAAAGGGTGATCTTTACTGTTCCCTCTCCAATTTAAACCAATTTGTGGAAAGAGATGAAAATGACTATCTCCACTACAATCTAAAACATTTTACATAAGGTGCTCTAGAGCAAAATATTATACACACAATCATTACTCCGTGTGCACACATTATTTTTCACCTACAAAATAAACTAAAATGTACATATATTAGACACTAACCAAAACTACAAAGCCATATGTTAATATATAAAAAATTAATCTCTAAAATAATATTTTGATCACTACTAATAAAAATATATATATTTTCAAATATTTGCTATCATTCTGAATCTTTGAACCACAAAATAAAAAATAAAATCACAATCACAAATTAGCATTAATAAAATAAAGAACAAAAAAAATATTTCTACAGTGATTTAATTTTCTACATAAAAAGGTTTAAAAATATTTAATCCCCCAATTTGTTTACAAAAAAAAATATTTATCTTTATGAGAAAAATGCTAAATTAATTTACTTTATAAATTGTTTTTTTAGACACTAAGCATTTTAATTTAAATATGTATTTACATATTTGGGATTACATAATTATACATTTATTATAAATAATATATTAGTGATTTATACATTATTATACACAAAAGTTATTAATGCAGCAAAAATGTACAAATATACATTGAAATGTCAATTAAAAAAAAATCTTCCAACACTTATCCCATAGTGACCTAATATACAGCTGCTAAGTAAATATAAAACTGTCAGGGAGGCCAGATCCTCTGGGTCTGCACACGTTCCCAACATGTCCACCTCAAGACAGCTCCAAAACTCTGATAGAAATATCACAGAGCCTAAGAGAGTCCAAGTGGGGAAAAGGGGATTAGGAAGGGAACAGCTGGGAAGGAGACCTGTAGGAAGCAAAAATATATATCAAGATATAATCACATTAAGGTTCATAAAAACTCTCTGTTGAATCTAGGGTTCAATGATACTCAGAACATGAAATAACACTCTGTTGAGTCTAGAGTTCAATGATACTCCGAACATGAAATAACACTCTGTTGAATCTAGAGTTCAATGATACTCGGAACATGAAGTAACACTTTGTTGAATCTAGAGTTCAATGATACTCGGAAAATGAAGTAACATTATGTTGAATCTAGAGTTCAATGGTACTCGGAACATGAAGTAACACTTAGACTGAAAATATATGAATGGCCTAGCACTAGACTCTAACTAGGCCTCAAGAAATCTAGGTACCTGGAAAAGACACATTGTTTCATAGGGACTTTTCATGAGTTGTTACATACTGTCTAGCAATACAAGAACCTTCTAGAACAATGTCCCAGAACAAACACTACCTCATTACATGAGGACAGAGGCAATCCAAAAATGCCCTGGAAAACAACAGGAATTATACTAACGACTTAACATGCACATAGAATGTAACATCTTGAATGTAACACCTCTGCAGAAAATTCAAGGGCCCTGGATAATTGTGTGCACTTCAGGAAACACTACACATCAAAGTTTGGATTGCCATGAAATGATCGGGCACATTGTAAGCGGTCTGAACATCAAGATTTAAATGCGGGAAATGAATTGCGCACACTGCCGATTCTAACAAGTACATGCAAATGCCATGAAATGATTGCGCACACTGTAAGCGATCTGAACATCAAGGTTTAAATGCAAGGAATGAATCGCGCGTCTTGCCGATTCGAATGCCACCATGCAAATGCCAGGAAATGGTTGCGCACAATGAATATCAAGAGTTAAATGTAAGGAATGAATCACGCGTCTTGCCGATTCGAATGCCACCATGTAAATGCCAAGAAATGGTCGCGCACAATGATTATCAAGAGTTAAATGCACGGAATGAATCGTGCGTCTTGCCGATTCGAATGTCAATATGCAAATGTCTAGAAATGGTTGTGCACACTGTTGCCGACCCGAATCTCAAAAGTCAAATACCAAGAATGAATCGCGCATCTTGCCGATTCAAGTATCTACATGTAAATGTCAGAAAGCAAGAGCACATTCACACGCACAAGGAAAATTCTTCCAACATGAAAACTAGGCCCAAGAACTCGAATGCCTTCAAAAACGGGATCGGGGGCCCCACCTGACCTCAGTCTTACTGCCCTGATCAAGGATCACCAATACAATGAAGGGCAAAGGCCTGGAAGATCAAGGTAGGCCTCCAGAACAGGAGCTCAGGAAGTTGCTGCTGCTCTGCACCGGGACCTCTGAATAGTGAGCACATGGAGCTGGGATGGCTCCCTTATATAGAGTCTGGCCCAGTCCACAAACCACACTCAGTCATGCTGCAGAGAAAGCTTCTAGAAAGCCCTGGAAAGGGACCACACCCTGACACACTCTGAAAGCCTGCAGCAATACATTGCAAATGAACAGTATTTACAAGCACCTTGAATATAAGTCTTCAGGATTAAACTCTGCAATGCAAAAGGTAAACAACAGAATATCAACATAATACATGAATCATGCTCTTGCATAAAGACTGGGTTTTTGCGTTATAGTCGCCAGTAGAGCGCGCACTGCCCTGATGTTGACAAAAACCATCATTGTTATACAATAATACTACTAAATTCACAAATTTCAACAATCACAAAATTACAAAAATGATCTTACTCAAATGCAAATTTTAAAAAAAAATAATACAATACATCATACACAGTAAAATAAATTACATGCAAAATAACAGTTTAAATGCTATTACATACAAAGATATGTTGTAAGTCAATATTTTACAGCAATATTAAAAACAGTTGAAACTATATTTTTAGCTTTGATATTCCTGTTACCAATATTTTTGACATCCCAATATTCTTGACATAATATTTGTGAATCCCAATATTTTTCATTTGATTTTTTTATTTGAACACCGCTAATATATAACATTTGTGATTGCTGTGGAAGGGCAAGGTTTCAGAGTAATCATACTCTCTGGTGGACAGTCTTTAAACCTGTCTGACAACAGTATGTTTCAAATAGAAACTTATCCTTCAACAAGCAAGCAATTGCCAATCGAATTCTGTTAGAGGTTATTTGCACAAGTGAGAGATGTGCATTACTTTTAGTTACCTTCTTTTTTTGAAGTGCTTGATAGCATGGCAAATGCTTCTGACCTGAACTGTGAATATACCTACCGATTCTCCTGTGCACACAATGATGAAGTGCTCTGCTGTGCAACAATCACAATTAACATGAACATAGCCAGGTGACAATCAGATACACATGCACGTGTGACCTGCTGTCACTGATAATTCTAGCCAGATGCACATCAGTCCGTCATCCTCCCTCCTCTTCCCAAAAGGAAGAGTATTTACCATTAAGCCACTGACAGCCCCTTTTCAGCACCAGCCGTGCCTGTTAATACAGGCAGAGGGGTCACGCCTCCCACTTTTTTCCCTGATAAGAAAAGTATTGGTGAGGTTCAGCAAACGTCAGCCCGACAGAACTCTTCTTGTTCTGGTCAGACAACCAAGAGCTGTACATGAGCAAAATGCACAGTCACCTGACTGCCTGAGTTGAACTTTGCCAGACTAAGGATTTCACAGCCCTGCAGGTATGACCTCAGCCTGGCAAATGTGTCTCAAGGCCCTTCCCCTCATGACAAAGGCGAGAGTCACTGATTACCTCAGACTGTCCGCTTCAGTTTTAAACCCTGATGCGCCCAGAGCCAAGTGTCAATCAATGACACCTCATCACAGAGTGGGGTGGGGCCAGCAGTCTCATTTACCCCTCCCCACTCTGTGACGAGTGAGAGACTGCTGTCTCTTCACACTGGCTGCCCCTAAGTTTAGCCTTTGAGAGGAGGTGGCAATCCCAACCCTGGTGAGATCTCCAAGACTTACCTCAAGAGTTGCAGCATAGGTAAGTTTTATTTTTTTTAAAGTTTAGTGCGGGCATGAGTGTATGTTTGAATGGATGAACTTATGAGTGAGTTTTGTGAATGTGTGTGTGTGTGTGTGTATGTGTGAATGCATGGGTGTGAGTGAGGGTGTATGTGTGCATGTGTGGGCCATCCGCCCACCAGAGGGAGAATTTGGTCTAAGAGGCTTGCGAATACCACCCTTTACTTTGATGGGTTTGAAGAGAATCCATGCTGTCACTATCTCTGATAGGCCTCAGCTTCAGGCAGCACAGGGCAGAAGCCTAAAGCACCCTGGCTGCCTTCAGTTAGTATGGGTGCACTATATCTTGGAAGATGAGTGGCCCTACAAATTGGAAGAACAGAGAAAGCCATACCTGGATGTAGGTAAATCCTGGAAAAGCTTTGACATCTGGCACAAGCACACTAGTGCATGAGCCTGTGAAAGAGTGACGTGCTGTCTGAGTCTCGTACAGAGTGAGGGCCAGAGTGATCATGCTACAGTTTCTCCAGTACGAGCTAGATGTTTAATTTTAAAAAGAGTCAGGGAATATAGATGGTGAAGCCTCAACACAGCTGCTAACAAGCCTCCGCTGGCCAATAGAAATTTAGGAAAACTGAAAGCACAAGTTCGTGCTACATTAGTCCATTTTCTTACTATAGCAATTGGGAAAAAATAAGAAATACACCATGTTATATTCCTAAACTACAATGAAAAAAAAAATTGTCACATTATCAATTTTGGATTTTTATATATAACTCAACTTGATCTGTTTCCATATATCAAAAGTGAAATAGACGTTTTTCCGTTCTCCTATCTTTTAGCATATATCATAGACAAAGCACAAGCAAATTTAAAAGCATGTCAGATGTGTTTGAAGAACAAGGAATTACAGGCAAGCAGCAATGTATTGCCAGCCCTACATAAAAACTCACATTTTCTTATTACCAGCAACTTGTAACATCTCTAGCTGCCTGTAATAAATAAACAACTTAGCTGCTCAAACAGCGAAAGGAAAACCTTGATTTTTCTTCTCCTGCTCTGTTTTACTCGATCAACCATGATTAACAAAAAGGGGATATTTTGGCACCATGCTATGTTTTGCACATCTCAGTCAATTTAAAAAAAGATAGAATCTCTCTGAATTTTTCAATACACTGTGTGCTACGTTTTCCTTTAATTGACCTGAATTAAACTGACACTGATATCTTTTGACAACTAATACCTCATAGTTTCTCGAGCGTTTCATTTTGTACTACAGACTACTTTATTTTTCATAGCATCAAATATTCCTATCTATTTCAATGGAAAGAGTAAGACATTTAGGGCTAGATTTACAAGGCCTTGAACCCCCTGTTGACACACTAGCATCACTTTTTTAACGCTGATGTGGCATTAAGGAGGACATTTCCCCACCCCATATTTACAAAGTGTGCAATGCTTGTATTGTGTCACTTTGTAACCCCTTGCGCCATATTATGCCTGTGCCAGGCATCATGTGTGCAAGTGGCTGCGTTCCCACGAAGGGAGGCTGCAAAAAATGTCACGGTGAAATCTACAGGATTTCACTGCACCATTTTTTCCATCATTTTTAATGCCTTCTCGGGGCAGGCGTTAAAGTGACGGGCCCATAGTAACCTATGGACCTCCCTAGTGCTTTGCTGCACTAGCGCCATAATTTATGCCACTATTCCAGCAAAGTGCCACATAGCATCATGATTTATGACTCTACGGTGGAAACGACCTCCATGGTGCGCAGTATTGTAAATACGGCACCGCCATGGTGTTGTTAGGTGGGGCTGGGACAACGCAAGAAAAGAAGCGCATCGGAATTTAATAACATTTTGCATTATAGTTGCACCACTTTTGTGGCACATCCATGACACAAAATGTTAGCAGATACTTGCAAAGCCATGCAAGAGGCAATTTGCACAGCCTTGCCTGGCTTTGCAAAGGAAATGCAATGCAGCAGCCTGTGCTGGATTGCGGTACATTTAATTCTGGGAAGCGTTCCATGGGTGGAACATAGATGTTCCCATGCATCCACCCATGGATTTTACGCAATCCCAGACTTACGAAGGTTTGTAAACCTGGGATTGCTTGAAATCACTACACCTCCCAGAGGGAGGCGAAATGAGGAGATAAATCTTTATTTCTCCTCGTGTTTCCTCTTTCACAATGTGCTGCAAACTGCAGCACACATAAAAAGAGGAAAATATCTTGAGGGATTGTTTTTGTGCAGGAAGGTATCCCTTGCTGCACAAAAACAATTATCCTTGCAACACAGGCACCTTTGCACCATGGTGCAAGGGTGGCTGCGTTGGCGCTAGGCTGCCTGAATTATGCCAGCACAAGGAGAGAGAAGAAATGCTCCATATCTTTGTAAATATGGAGCATTTTTGCCCTCTCCCTTTCAGCAACTTTGCTTGCTGACCATAGTTGCGTGAAAGTTGAGTAAATATGTACCCAAATAGTTATGCAGTTGGTGGGTAGGGTGCTGGCGTGACCATGTATTGAAAGAATTATATAATTCCTTGCCATACATTATAAGGAATAGCATGGCGCCACTGTGTTCCGTGTCCTTATGAAGGAACTCAGCTTTTGGCCTCATTCCACTACATGAAACCCCTGACGTGAGTTGCAATATCCTTATAATATAAGCGACATGTAGTTCTTTATTCCATATGTCAGAATGTTTTGAAATTTTTCATTAAGTGTGGTGACTGTGCCTCAATAATAATGTTATCACCTACTTATATGAGTATTTTTATTTTTATTTAAATACATTCGGTCTTAAAAATTTGGACCATTTAGAATTAAAAGGAAAAACACAGTCTTACATAGTTGTATAAAATCCATTGGGATCGCAATAACTCATCGTAATTCATAATAACAGTCATTCAAAATACTATAAAAATCTAATAATCAACTAACATATAAAATATTTCAATAAAATCCTTTCAACTAAGATTAAAATCGGACTTAAAATACAAGAATTAGCAAGTTTTGGCATAAAAAACATCTCTGTAAGCTTGTGCGATCTCAGTTTGCTCCTACAAAGGTCGCAAATTCTTGCTAAAATACAGAGAAAGATGTCGCATATAAGTTAATAAATTCAAAATAATGACAAAGTACGTGGCATATATTAGAAAATAAAAGAAGCGACAAAGGAATATGAATCTTATTGAAATCTCCCTCAGTAAACAAACAAAGGTTCAGCCTAGAGCTCTAGGGGCCCTTCACAGAAATGAGACTACGATGAATACACCAAGCCTCCGATAAAAATTTGGTAACTGAGGAGGCAACCAGTGTAGATGTTTCATATTTGCATATTCTGATGGCATTGGCTCTGTCCAATAGTGATAGATTTTTACAGAGGGGGATAATCCACTTTCCTCTGGGGCTCTTATATGAGGGGCAGAAAAACAGAATATGCTTGATTGTTTCTTTATAATGAGGGCAAGATATACATCTATCAGTTGAAGGGACGCTGGATGACCAGTGGGCCATATAATTATTAATAGGCATGGAACCATATCTAAGCTGTAGATAAAGGGCCTGAGCATATGATGGCATGGGGAGGTTCATGAATGTCTCGGGCCAGGGTTCATGTTTGAATTGGAGGAATTCTGTTGTTAACCTACCCAGCCCGTTTTGGCGCAGTATATCTTCGTTGACTTTTTCCCAATATCTTCTTTTAACAAGTTGTCTTGCGTTATTGGGAATCAGTTTCGGTTGTTCCCAATAGTGGGAGAGACCTATTTTAACCCAAGCAGATTTCATCTCCTGCAGCCATTGGATTTTGGTCGGGCCCTGAGGAGTGACTATGAGTTCCCTCACCGCCGCCCTGTATGGATCGAGTTTGGGAGTTTTCCAAAGACGGATCCAATAGGAAAGCGATCTCAGGGCCGCTATGGTTTTGATGCTTTTTAACCCTAAGTCGAGCCTGAGAGGAATTATTGGGGAACCTACCCCTAACCGTGAAACCTGTCTAAGGAAGCTGTTTTCTTTTATTTGTAAAATATCCAATCTTCTATGTAATCCCCAGAGTTCTGCTCCATACAGGGCCGCCGCACGGATTTGGGCATTATAAATCTCAGCAATTGTAATCAGAGGGGAACTCAGAGCCTTTCTGGACCTACGTACTAGGGCCCCACCTCTTTGACTAAAGATAAGTGCCCTTTTATCAATGGCTGCCTCCCATTTTCCTGTGGTCGATAATCTAATTCCCAGATAGTCAAACTCTTCCACTTTCTCCAGCGGTATTGAATTCATTTCGATTCTGACACGTGCTCGTTTTCTTAAAGAGCTGTATATCATGAGTTTTGTTTTTTTTGCATTGACGTCAAGCCCAAAATCCCTACAGAAAGCACAAAATTGGTTAACCAAATTTTGGATCCCCATGGGAGATTTAGCAAGCAAGATTGTGTCGTCCGCGTACAATAAGCAGGGGATTTTTTCCCCAGCCAATTTGGGCGAGTCGTTTATGCAATTCTCCAGATAACGGATACAGTTATTGATATAAAGCAAAAAAAGGGTAGGAGCAAGAACACACCCCTGCCGGACACCTCTGTTGATAGCCACAGGATCTGTCAGCTCACCCTCCTTGCCGCATCTAATTAGGGCATAAGTGTTGTCATGAAGCCGGGTGATAAGACTCAAGAGACCTGAAGGAGCCCCCATATTAGAGAGAGTTGACCATAGCACGTTCCTGGGGATCAAATCAAATGCGGTTCTCAGGTCTATAAAGACCACATACAGATTTCCCCCCCCTAAGTCCACATTCTTCCATTTAATTGCCAGGAATCTCAGGACTTGGTCAATAGTGCTCACAGCAGGTCTAAACCCTGCTTGTAGATTGGATAGGGCATTAGATTCCAAGATCCATTCATCGAGGCGACACAAAAGGTGTTTAGCATACATTTTTTGAAAATTGTCTAGGAGACTGATCGGACGATAATTAGCTGGAATATTGGGGCCACCTTTTTTAAAGATGGGGACAATCTCAGCCCCTTTCCATGAGTGAGGGAAAGGGGCTCCAGCTGCGATTGCATTGCAGATTCGGTTGAGATAAGGAGCCCATATATCAGGTCTTGTCTTGTAGAAATCGCCCGGGATCTTATCAGGGCCTGGAGCCTTTCCCCAATTTAATGAGTCTATAGCGGCACTTGTTTCAGCTAGGGTAAATATGATCGGGTAGCGTCTTGGGATATTGGAACATCGAGGGACCTAAAGGATACCTCGGGAGGACCTGCATATAATTGGCCAAAGTGCTCAACCCAGGCTGCAGGAAGAATTGATGTGCCAGGTACAGAGGCGAAGTCTCCACAGTTTTCTGCTATTAATTTCCAAAACCTGGAGGTATCTTTTGATTTAGCGGTTTCCAGGATAGCTGCCCATCTAGCCTCTTCCCAGCTTCTGCGTGCCTTGATACATTCGTTCTTATAATCTTTTCTGGCTGTTCTTATAGATTCAACTTGGCCTGTTTTTAGGGCTTTCAATAAAGTGAGCTGTGCTTCTCTACATAAGTTGTTAAACCACCGTGCCCGGCGCTTTTTCTTGGGGTTACTGGTGATCTCTTTTGTGAAAAGATGTTTTAGGGAATCGAACAATTTACTGTGGGCTGCTAGAAGCCTATCACCCTCATCATCTTCTTTATAATGAAGCATACACTCCATTTGATTTGCTAGCAGATTGTATATTAATGAAAGATGCTCGGGGATGTAGTAACAGACTCCCATTTTATATTACGTCTGTTATTTGATAAAGCTAGCTGATGGGCATAGGGCTTGGAATGGGGTATCTCAAGTAAAGGGAATAGGCCTCTGGTCGATAAAATCAATGGGTCGTGTTCACTCTCTTAATGCTCTTGTACTTTCATGTCAACCATATGACCCCACAGTCGGATATCGAGGAGTATATAATCAATCTGGCTTCTAGACCCTCCTCATTTGAAAGTGGGATGCAGATTTTTATCAGAGCAGGAGTGACCGTTGCAGGCTCGTAGGCCATAAGTTATTGTAATATCACCACTAAACGAGCTGTTTTGTTCAATCTCTGCCTTTTGTTAGAGACTAGCTGTGGAATCCCCAATAGGCATCCTCTTCTTGATATATCTCTTGAACCAGGGGGTTGGGCTCAAATGTAACGTTAAAGTCCCCTCCAATCAGAATAAGGTGAGAGATATTATTTTTGAGTAAGCGATCTAAAAGGGTGCCCTCACTCCTGTTGTAAACATTGATTATTAGTAAAGATTTCTCCTCGGGGATCGTTAACAATAGGGCCTGTAGATCAGAGCAGCGCGTATCTATTGCTACAACTTTACTTCTGAGGGAACTACTTAGCCATATAAGTAGCCCTTCCGAAGGTCTCCCAGAGGGTGACTTTCGAGCTGGAACCCAATAATTTCTAAAACCTAATCTGTGTTTGGGACCCATCGCCCAAGTTTCTTGGAATAGACATAGTAGATGTTCGTCGATAAATTGGCCCCATTCCGGATTTTGCATTTTACTTTTCAGCCCTGCTATATTCCAACTGAGAACCTTAGCAAGATCATTAGATTTGATATGTCTAGCTTCCTTTGGGGGATGTTTTATGCTAGGGATAGTACAGCAGGGAATCGTGCTATTCCCCACTGGCATATAATTGCCTGTATCTGTGATATCCTGGGTGATGTGTACTTCACAAAGTGCTGGGCCCGATGAAGTCATATCCAGTGGGGTATCTAAACAGTAGAGACCTGGATCCCTAGAAGTGGTTATGGGAGGAGGAGCCCCCTCCTTATTGACTAAATAAAAAGTATTTTCAGAAGTTCCCCGATTATCAGGGTCCGTCAAAGACAATGGAATTGCTAAAGTAGAGACATTAGGGACAGTATAATTAATGTACTCAGAAACAGGAGTGTTGGGATCCTCTCCCCACAGACCATCACATAGTCAATCTATCTCCGAGAGTGACAGCGATGGATGTCTGGGACCAAGATCAGGGCTGGACTGTGTCTCAATGTCACCGGAGACTTTACAGAACAATAATGGTTGCCTATTCATGGGTGACCGTACGGACAGATAGAATGCTTGAAGTCTACATAGAGAGACCATGCCTGCTGAAGGATATGGTCTATCTGCATTTAACGCAAGCTGCCGTACAAAAACGGGGGAGTTGAAATTGATGACAATACAGTCCCATGTACCGATCTTTTCTAGATAACCCACCCACCCAACCCTTCTCACCATCAAAATCGAGGATGTCATGGAGAATGCAAACCCTGCATTAAGATGTAACCAATGGATAACCTTATTTTTGAGCTCAGTAAAAGATTCCAGGGATTTGATTTTAAGTACAGGCACATTAGAAATAACCAAGACATATGGGCATGACTCCGGGGGGAGTTGCAATGCTCTTATTCCCATTGGACCAATGGTCTGGGTCCTCTGCAAGGAGCCAGAGAGAACGTGATCACAAGTAGGCTTAAAAGTACCAATACTAGGCACTGGGTTTAACGGAAGGGATATCCTTTCTGGAGGATGGACTGGAGACATCAACGGAGAAATAATCGAAGTATTTGGTACTCTGGCAGAACTGGTTGGATCTTGATTTAAAGAGGGAAAGTGGCTCTTGCTCGTTCAGGCAGGTCGTCTATTAACACTAACCTGCTCGTGGGTAGGGTAAGAATGGTACGAACGGGGTTGGGTGTCTGTAGTGGTAGAGGGTACTGGCTTCTGGGTCTTGATAAAAACTTCTAGTTTCTCCTCTATTATTTGAAGGCGGGTTGCCATTGGAAGAAGCAACTTAGAGATCTCTTCTCTCATGAGACCACTAATAGACTCATTTAACTGGTGATCGCTGGTGAGAAGCGAGGAGGATGGATCCATGACCTTGTTGGGGAGCTGATTCGGATGGAGGGGACTCAAAGTCCTGGTACCTTTTATTTAAAATACCAGGCTCCCTACGTTTCCTTTTTCCCTTGGGATTGGAAACAACGGTGGTTGGGGGCTCACTCTTGGAAAAGCTCCTGGTCGGCGAAATCAGCAATGCAGGTGGAATAGATTTATTTGGCGTTTCACCCTGAGACTTCCTAAGGATATCGGAAAGGGAAAGGGTGGTCGCTATAGGTAGAAATCCTGTTTGCGAGGTGGACTGTATGGGAAGGTCGTCGTGGGCTGCAATAATAGCTGGGGAAGATGGCACTGCTAAGCGGCGCTGCACCAACTCTATTTCTTTCTCTAGAGCCCGACGGCCTTTTGTAAAAGCAAACAGGGGAACCCCCAAGAGCAAAAAGAAAGGGGTCGCGGCCGGGCACGGGATGGTCCCGCACTCCTGGCGGTCTGACCACCAAATTATGATCCTGGCAGTCAGACCGCCAGGAGACCACTACCTCCACCGGGATCAGGGATCCCAATAGGTTGGCGACACTCTAGGCTGTGGTCAGCCATGGCGGTGCTAAGTTCAGCACCGATGTGCTGATCGCAAATTCCCTTGTCACTAGCCTTTTCATGGGAGGGTTCCTGCCATGAAAAGGCTGGTGGAATGGCAGTGCTGGGGGCCACTGAGGTGCCTGCACTACCATGTTGTGGGCAGGATAGGGGCCTCCCGTCAGCACCCTCGGAATGTGCACTGTCTGTTATGCAGACAGTTCGCATTCCAAAGGTGCTGTGTGTGACTGCATTGTTCTTGTCTCCCTAAGGAAGCCAAGGCCAGTGCCGTTGCACTGTTTCCACCGGGCTGGCCTGTGGAAATGTACTACGGTTTCTGCCAGTCAGCCCAGTGGAAATACGGTAATGTGAGGCCACTGGTTTGATGGGTGCCTCACCACTACCATATTGGAGTTGTGGAGTTTCAACTGCCCAACTCCTAATCAGGCCCTAAGTGTCCTCTCATTTGTTACTTGAGTTATTTGTTGCTATTTGTTGCAGCATGCAAGCTTTTTCTCTGGGATATGCCACTTTCCTGAGTGCCTGTTTTCACCTGCTTTGGTTTAAATTTATGCTACTGATACTCCTTTTCTTTAACCTGTTCTTCTCTCACACTAGTCAGCTTTGCAGTCAAAAAAAGAGCGTGACGTGAACTGTGCAAGTTTCTTTCCACTCCTCTTTCAGGAAAGAAGTAGGCTGTACCTTGTAAATACTCTGCTCCGCATTTATTGCTGTGTTACTTGGGATCATATTTTAAATAAACTTTATTGTTTCTCCTATCTGTCTTTACTGCCACTGTTCTTATTACTAAACATGGCCAATTATACTGAAGATGTTATGGAGGCATAATCCAAACTTGCCATTGATCAAGACCAAGAAGTCTTTAAAGATTTCCTGCATAACTTTACTGAACATTCTGTTATCACCTCTGTTAGAACGGTAGTTAACAGTTCAATGCAGGCAATTATATCATGCACTGGAAAGAATGGTAAAGAAGTACATATAAATCAGACCCTATCTGCTGGTATCAGGTCTCGAATAAATCACCTGAGTCTTCGAGTGTAATCTTTTCTAATGCCCCCACACAAAAATCTACCTGCAAATACATATTGAAAACAAATTAACAGTTTTCCTAATTCCATTAATTCCTTTGAGGCCACAGTAACAAGTCGGGAGGATGTTGAAAGAGCTGTTCCTACTGCATGGGCTTGTTGTTCAACAGAGTCTTTAAACAATGTGACTTCTGAGGAGACTAAAGACTAGTGGGCCTAAATAAATCAATCCAGGCTGGTGTTAAGCTCCTACATTAGTCATAAAAATACCTGGTAACAGAAGTGGAGGTGATTTAAGAGGATAGGTTATCCAATCCTCCTTTGGAATGCCGACTGGATTTCACAAACTCAGTTTACCGCCATATCAGATCAGGGGCAATCCACAATGGATACCAGTTGAAAAAGCATTCATATGCATTCAATATGAAGTCATGCTACACTTAACTGTAGCAGCACACGCACTCAACATTCACACGAGAAGACCAATGCAGGGGTTGGTTGTAACATTTGAGTGGAACTTCATTCAGATGCAACTGTAGGCATTGCGCTCATTTCCCTTAACAGGTGAAAAAGCATGCTACTTTGCACTAAAACATGGTACACTACCACCATCACTCACTGTCTGTGGTCAGGGACACAGAAAGTTGTCTCCTGCCCCACCAAGGCTATCCTTTTGGCACCTATGTATGGCCTCAGAGTAAGGCTTTGCACCTAAAGGTCAGTTTTGAGCCTAGGCCTGCATCACACATTCAGAATGTATTTTTTACTGAAACCAATCAGGGTAACAAATGTTCTTGCAGTTGGGTCACTCAGTGCAGGGGTACACATCCCTCACCATGCAGGGGGACATTACTGTTTCAACAGAGTTTTAGTTTGACCAGACCTTGTGTGATCATATGTGTATGGAAGCAGTTTAGCTGAAGTCTTGGTTTGTGATCTGGCAATGGAAGTTTTTTTGTCAGAAAATATTTTGTAGCTCATCTTCATCGCATGAATGCGTTTGGGGTGGTGCTGGACACCTGACCTGTACCTGGGCACTGCTCTCAGAAAGACTGCGCCAGCTGCACACTTGGGTTCATCACAAGAAGGACTTTGCCTGGCTTCAACTTGTTCAAGGAGGGACTCCCTGTTTGCTACAGGTGAAAATTTGCCACCCAGAGTCCCCTGCACCAACTCCTAGAGAAACTGATCAGCTGACCACTGTCTGGTGGCTAATTTGGAGTTTGCGCCAGGTGCATTCTGGGAGTTGTAGTCTGCACACTCAAGGAGCAACTCAGAGCTTTTGGAACCTTGGGGTGAGCTGTGGACACCAAAAGAACCTTAAATACCTTCTGGAAGAAGATCCAGAAGTTTGGAGAACTTTTTGAAAAAAGCTCCATAAAGGGACCAACCTGCTGCGGCAACTCTAGCCGGCCTGCCTCAACCACGACCCAGCCAGACTTGCAGGTTCGCCCCGGTGAAGAAAATCTCTGAAAAGGTGACTAAGTCAGAACGTAGACAGTTGACCGGGACCTCCCGCACAAGGTATCCAAAGAGGGCTTTAGGGATGTCAGTTCAAGATTAAGGTTTTTCCCGGTCAAAGGATTTTCATAAAAAAAAAATCCTCTAAATCCGAACTTAGAAATGATCACCGAGGGCTCCCGTGATGCCTATCGGCGAAAGGGATCCAGGAGGTCGGAACGGACTGGCGACTTCGTCCCGCTGAAGAAAATCTTCAAGAAAACGACTAAGTCCGAATGTAAACTTTTGACCAAGGCCGTCCACTTGCTGTAGCCGTGCAGTGCTCCATCGTAGTCAGCCTTAAACTTTGACTTTGCCCTAGTCGAGGTGCGACCAGATGACCAGATGGGTGCTATTTGTTTCTAAGCACTAAAATACTCTAATTCTCTGAAAATTCATATCTCCTGTTCCCTTTTTCCAATTTTATTCTTTTTGTTGTTATTTTAAAGCTAACAATAATTCTGCTTCCTGTGTTTTATTTAATTACTGTTTTGTGATACTTGAATGCTTTACGCTTTGTCTCTTAAGTTAAGCCTTGTCGCTCGTTGGCAAGCTACCAAGGGTTGGTCTGGAGTTAATTTACTGAGACCTAACTGAACCTAGTGGGGGCGAGTGGCCTATTGCTAAGTGTAGGTACCTACCTGCCCTTCTCAATAACCCATTTTCCAACAACTACCCACAAACAAACACATATAAAATTAAACTGATGGAATATTTTAACAAATGGAACCAAAAAACACCTACTCCACTTTACAACACCCATTGTAAAAAATGGCAAATAAATTGTGCAACATCTAAAAAGAACATACATGTAGTTATGAAACAAAAAAAACTGTTGCATTATTTTGTATGTAAATGACAAATGTATTATACATCTTAAATTTGTATTTATGTTTTTATACTATTACACTATTTTCATAAGGCGGCTAGAGTTACCACAAACTATTAATCCACATTAAAGTTAAAATAAATAAACAACTACTGCCCAACTACTGCCCATAAAAAATAATGATAGATTTTGAACAAGCCATGATTCAAACCATTTTAAAACTTTACCCGCTCAGAGCCATACAAGACTGTTACTTCAGATTCAATCAAAGCATGCAGACATATGCAGAGACATTTCCAATAATCTCGATTAAGAGCCTGATTACAAGTTTGGAGGTAAGGTCACCGCTCAGCAAATGGCGTGATTCTCCCTGACCACTAATTCGGCAGTCCACCTGCCCAATTACGAGTCAAGCGAGTACATATATGAAAGACCGCTGTGGCACTGCCATGAAATTCAGACTGCTATGGTGGCAGTCGAGGTTAATGCATATGTCTTAGGGCGGACCACCAGTTCCACCGCCAGTTCCAACATGATGCACCTTACCACCGACCTGACTGTGGCGGCCGACCTCTACATCTGAGCTGGCAGAAAAGGAGGGATAAAAGGCTGAAACTCACCTTCACCTTACCTGCACACGTCCTCGGCCATCATGGAGCTGACCGTACACGTCCTGCCACAGCTGATGCTGAGTGATGACTGCCAAAACCTGCACCATCATGGGCACAACTGACGGTAAGTCCTCATCTCACCAATTTCCATTTACTTTCCAGTTAACAGATTCGCAAAGAGTTGCAAGATAAAGTTCAAAGGGCTTGGGATAGAATATTGTGTGGTTCTCTATCTGAAACAGCTAATAATGATTGCACCCAACTCACCTCTCTGGTGTCCGCTTTGGCCAGCTCACAGCCACTGCACAAGGACACTTCTTCAAAATTTAAATGTGTGCCCCAAACATTGACAGGAAAAGGGATGTGTGTCCACAACACAATAACACAACAGCAGGTCCACACTAACATCACAGAAAATAATAACTGTAACACCCACCAACTTCTCACAGGCTAGGTCCTGTATCGATAGCCAAGAAACTTAAGAAGGGATGTTAGATGAAACTGAAACACACTTTATATGCTATACTACTGCAATAAACTCTCACACATCAGGCACATCAAACAATCTCATTTGTAAAAAGCTATCCTAAATACTACACCTAAGAAGTAATGCAAGCACCACCACATGAAAGTCTGTGGCGACTTTGCCCATGCCCCAAAATGTCTCTGTGCAGAGGGCTTCTGGCTTAAAGCATAGCACTGACAACCAATAGTGCCATCAGCTGCCATGTATATGTGTTCAATGTGGAAGTGCAATTCATTCCTCACATGTGACTAAAGTAGGTGTAAGCTACACAGAAAACAATGGACACACGTCACAAAAAAGAACACAAAAACCATGTCAACCAACCACCTTCGAGGTGTGAATAAATAAATGACTAACTTATATACAGTCAACACATATCCAACATACTTCATAGGGAGAAGTACAATAAAAATGAGGTTGACAATGCACAAGACTAACTGAACCCCTTACCATTTGAAATAACACACAAAAAATGCCTGGCACAATTTGGAGACATCCCACATGCACATTCATGCCACAGTGCCCCTAACCATATGTATGTCCTGTACTGCTCACACGACCAAAATAAAGAACCCTTGATCACCTTTAAGAGGGAAAATAACACACCTGCAGTCCCACATACCAATGTCACAAAGCACACAAATTAGGCAGGGCAAGTACTCACCATTATGATGAATGCTTGCCTAGAAATGCCTACCACCAACACATACAGTTTTGGAATTTGTGCATGTCCATAACAAAGTACACCATAAACATATGTGGAGCATAACCTGCCAGAATGTATAGGCACTATGACATTGTGTCACAATCAAACTGTTGTCACAATTGTGTGTTCCCAAAAGTAGCTAGAAAAAAAAGCAAAAGAAGGACCAATGTGTTCCAGCAGAACACTCTTTATAATTGTGAACTAAATAAAAGAACACATAATGCAAAGACCAATGTCCATTCAAAACAGATTGTTGCGTGCACAGTGCTGTGCCACAAAAATGGCCTCATCAGATACTGCCAGATAGCATATTGATGTTACAAAAATTAGCTAGGGAAAAGTAGAACAAGGACCAATGTGTTCCAGCAGAAAACTCTTTATATTTGTCAACTAATTAAAAGAACACATGATACTAAGGCCAATGTCCTTTCCAAACAGATTTTTGTGTGCACAGTGCTGTGCCACAACATTTGCCTCATCAGACACTGCCAGGTAACCTCATCAGAAAGGGGCATCTATTAGACAGAGCAGGCACCTCTAAGATTTCATTTAGGAGGGGGACTCTTGGGTTTGGGGGTGGACTTGGTATGTGAAGTGGTGGGTTGGAAAGAGAAAAGGGTGGATCGATGCTTAGGAGGGAGGTCTGGGAAGTGGGAGGGGTGGAAAACCTTTTAGATGAGTAGCTTGGGACCTGGAAAGAGTAGATGGGGGATACTATGAGTGATTTTGGAGTTGGGAGAGGTGGTCTTGGGTGTGGGAGGGCTGGTAACCACTTTGGGTGTTGAGGTATGAGGCTTGGTGGGAGGTTCAGGGCCAGGGAAAATGAAGGGACCTCAAAAGGGAACTTAGGAGTGGGTTTGGGAAGGGGTGGGGTCTTAGAGTGAGAGGGACTGAATGGGTCTGATGTGACTGAGACAGTTGTTGATGCAGGTGTATGTGTGTCTCGAGTGAATGTGCTACACGTATGAATGTGTCAACTAAATGTGGTGTGTGTTGGGTGATTGCTTGTGTGTGTGTGCTTTTTGGTGTGTATGAGGTGAATGTTGTATCAGTGGTGCTTGCTACTGTGGAAGTGGTAGTGGTATATGTTGTGTTCATGTGTGCATGGTGTCAGATGTGCTGTGTGTGGATGCAGTGAGGGAGTGGTGTGAGTAAGTTGATGTAGTGTGGTCAGTGATGTTTGTGGTAATAATGCAAGTGATAGGCTCTATGCTGGTGGGGGTGTTAGAAATTGCGTCTCTGGTTGGCAGTCAGTTTGCACTCTGTCCAAGCAGGGACCTTCACTCTAGTCAGAGTAAGGGAGTTATACTCCTAAGATAACCCGTGCTCACCCCCTCGGTAGCTTGTCACAAGCAGTCAGGCTTATCTCAAAGGTAATGTGTAAAGTACTTGTACTAACACACACAGTAATACAGTGAAAACACTACAAAATGGACACCACATTATAAGTAAAACCGGCAATATTTATCTAAATCAAACAAGACCAAAATGACAAAAATCCAACATACACAAGATGTGAATTGTTTTTAAATCAAAAGAGTCTTACTCCATAGAAAACACTGGAAACATTGTTTTTACACAAAGTACTTGGTTTGCATCAAAAATGAAGCTGCACAGGTGAAAGTGCATCAGTAAAATCAGAGATGCATCGATTCCTTACTCGCAAGTGAGGCCGTACGTTGTTTCTTCTCCGGTCGGGTAGGCGATGAGTCATTTTTCTCTCTCCAAGATAGCGATGCATTGATTTCCAGATGGGGAGCCTCTGATCCATGCAGGTTCACGATAATTTTCATGCCCAGCGATGATGCGTGTGAAATCCGGCGGCAAGGGGATGGAAAAACTGCGCTGTGAGGGGTTGCATAATCTTTACTGCTGCGATGCAGGTGGTACTTCAAACTTTTCCCTGCATGGTATCCTATGCGTGTATTTCAGTCCTTTTTCTACCAGCTTCACCTTTCAAGGACCCAAGGACTGGATAGGGCACCCCTTGGCAGGGCAGGAGTCTCAGCAGAGAGTCCCAGTGCTGGCAGAGGAGGTCATTGATGGCCCTGATACTTCAAAAAGGAGGCAAGCTCAGACAAGCCATTGGAGATTCTTCACAAGCAGGAATATACCACAAAGTCCAGTCTTTGTTCTCTTTCAGGCAGAAGGAGCAACTGTGGGCCAACCCAGCAAAGCACAGTCACAGGCAAAGGGGCAGTACTCCTCCTCCAGCTCTTCAGCTCTCCTCCTTGGCAGAGGTTGCTGTTGGTTTCAAAAGTAATCTACAAATCGGGGGTTTTGGGTCCACTACTTATACCCCTTTCTGCCTTTGAAGTAGGGACACTTCAAAGGAAATTCTCTGTTATTCAAAAGATCCTGTCTTGCCCAGGCCTGGGTCCAGACTTACACTAGGGGGTTGAAGACTGCATTGGGTGAGGGCAGACACTCCCCATTCAAGTGTAAGTGTCCACTCCTCCCTCCACTCTAGCCCAGATGGCCCATTAGGATATGTAGGCTACACCCGAGCTCCCTTTGTATCACTGTCTAGAGGGGATTCACAAACAGCCCAACTGTCAGTCTGACCCAGACAGGGAATACACAAGCAGGCAGAGTCACAGAATGGTTTAAGCAAGAAAATGCCACTTTCTAAAAGTCTCACTTAAAAAGGCTCCTAGAGGAATTGTTTATATATAGTTTGTGTACATATAATCTAGTCTTCAATTAATGAATAAGACAACTCCGTACTGTTAAAATCCAATATATTACTCAATAGGATTCAGGAAGTTTTAAAAAATGTACAACAAATCCAACAAATGTCCATCTCATAAAAACCAACACTGTATATAGCCCCCCCAGATCACAAGATTGAATCCTAACAGAAGATCCAGTAAGGGGTTATAACCCTCATTATGACACAGCCCTGCACAATAATTGCATGGTTTTCAGTCCCAGTTCAAGCAACATCATGGACTTTCAATTCAGCTTGTCAAATGAAAAGGTAATGTCGACATTTCGGCCTGTGGTAGCAGTCAGAGATCCATCAGACCATCATCAGGACTCAGTGTTGTTGAATAATACAACAGGTTGCCAAGAAGGACTTTGTAGGAACACACAAGCGAACTTCAACCTCCTAAATATGGGATCGCTAACATCTGTCTCCATCTGCATCCGCTCAACACATGCGAGTCAAAATCCTGTGTTGTAGCCGAAACGTCGACATTACCTTCTCTGGTGGCGAGCGAGATTACTGAACGTGAGCGGTCGATGCAGGTCGCACATGCCTGCTTTGACAAGCGGCCACTCACGTAGAAAATCTACTAGAGCGGCAGAAAGAAATTAGCACTCTCTGGTGCTCAGCGTGATGCTGTTCACGCTGATTTTACTGTGCGGGAGAAACTCCTGGCACTGAAAATCAGCGCAAAAAGTGTAAGTTACCCAAACTCTGCTGCTCGCCGAACTCTGCATAGCATGGTGGAGTTTTTTAGGCACTTTGTGAAGTCTCGCTTGGCAGAACTCTGCAAATTAAACCTAGGCCTAACAGCTAGACCCACTGACTTGATGCATAATGTCCATAAAGTTTGGAAGCATAGCACATATGGCATCATAAGACTTGGACCGTCATGACAGGCCTTCCATTATGACCAGTGATAACTTCCTCCATGCTGATATGTGGACATGTGGCCAACTAAACATAATATCAAGTTAAGTCTGTTTGAGTTTGTGTAGTATTTATCAACATTCCATTGTTATCATTGGTGTGGATGGATGTTGATAAATTGTTGTTACATACATTAAACCACTTCTAACCCAAAAAATATTACACTGTAAATAGGCCTGTTTAGTGAAATAATTACTTATGGAAAATAGGTGTAAGGGGCCTGTCATTATAACCTCTGCCCCAGCCTGGCTCATTGTAATGACAGGGCACAACTCAATCTCAGGCCTTGATAACTGCCGGCTACCTGAACATAACATTTCAAGCATTGCAAAATATATTTTTGAAATTTGAGGTAACTCCGTATGTGTGCTCATGGCTATAGGACACATTCCCAGTTCATGCAGTAGGGGCCAGACGTGTGTTTCCAGAGTTAGCATGCCCTGAATGCAAATTTAGTCACAGGTAGCATGAAAGGTATTCATGCATATATGTCTACATACATCATAATAGAATAAAGGGCTCAACACACTTAATACATCCTAATGATGATGTTCAGTACACAATGTATAGTGCTGGCCAAATTCCTGACATTATTACCCTATGTTGGGAACACTATACACAAGTAATCAGACTACAATTGGACTCTGAGGCACAATGTTACCAGTGGGAAGGAAAGTTATGGAGTAAAACATAGAAACATATGCACGTGAGCGAATTACCTGTTCCTCTGGTGAGCCACAGAGCTGTCCATACAGGGAAAGGACCTCAGTTGCCAGCAGCTCCAGTTCCTCTGCTGAGAAGGCACAGGCCCATTCACCTGCTTGGTCAGCCATGATTGCTCCCAGAGGTGACAAACAGCAGCTAAGATGGGGAAGATCTTGATGGCAGCAGTGTCAGAAGGCAAGTTAGTTTTTTTCCATACCGGGGCATAGATGTATGCAACATACGCGGTCTTCAGCATATACAGACATCATCAACGTTAGCCTATGGCTGTGTCCGTTGTGCACTCATCCGCCTACTGTGCGGTGGACATCCACCGACTGCATCAGACACATAATGTACAATATGCGAGGTCCGACAGTCGCCATTTTAGTGGCTGAAAATGTTGCAATGGAGGCTGGACCACTGACAAAAAATCTTTATTGAACTTTTCATCTGCATGGTGATTTAGGCTTAAATAGCGTGGGGTACTGTACAGCGCCATTGATGTTAAATTCTCCAATACCAATTTTTTCTAAGGTATGAAAAGGTGCAAATAGTGCATCAGTGATGTATATTTGTGAGCTCATGTTTGAGGTATGGGCCTCCAACTGATTGTGTATGTCCCTATGCAGCTGCTTCATCTCCCTCACTTTGGTGAGTACCTGGTTCATCATGCCTTGGGACTCCCAGTAGAGTACTAAAACTTGGCCGATGTCGTCCTGGGTATGAGTGTCCCAGGTGGCTTCATTCTGCCCGCCCATAGTTACCCTTCCACAACTCATCCCACTATGAGCTTGTGTCCTTGGCCCAGGGTGTCCCCTCCCACTGGTTCCTGGCACCTCTGTAACTGGGTTAGTGATTGTCACATTAGGATCCAGGACTGGGGGCACAAAATGGTGGTTGCTGTGCTAGGTACATGGATTGTGGTGGATGATGTTTCCTGATGTGTTGTTGCTGGGGTGGGAGGTATTGTTGTGGGCCCAGTGACACTCACAGTTGATGTCTGCCCAGACTGACCAGATGGACCAGCACTGTCCTCCTCATCCAGATCACCAAGAGTGTTGTCATCCCTGAATGCTTGGTCATAGGTGGTGTGGGTGTCTCCTCTGTCTGTAAGCTCTGGCCAGGTGCTCTGCCACATAGGCCTGTTATGACATAGAGAAAAATACCATTGGTGGAAGTGAGTTATCTACCTCCTAAACTTTTATGAGACAGTAAGTAGACACCTAGGAGAAGAAAACTTAGATAGAGATTACTATTGTGATATATTTCTGTGGTCTTAAAGTTGTCAACAAGACATTTGTAGACGTAAAATACATATCCTTGAATTATGCAGCTCATTAGGGCCCGTATTTATACTTTTTGACGCTAAACTGCGCTAACGCAGTTTAGCGTCAAAAATTTTTGCGCCGGCTAACGCCATTCTGAAGCGCCATGCAGGCGCCGTATTTATTGAATGGCGTTAGCCGGCGCAAGCAGACCGGCGCTGCCTGGTGTGCGTGGAAAAAGACCACGTACACCAGGCAGCGCCGGCGTAGGGAAAAATGGCGTTAGGGCGTCTTAAAAATGGTGCAAGTCAGGTTGACGCTAAAAAATCGCCTCCACCCGATTTGCGCCATTTTTAACAACGCCCAGACGCCATTTACATGACTCCTGTCTTAGTAAAGACAGGAGTCATGCCCCCTTGCCCAATGGCCATGCCCAGGGGACTTATGTCCCCTGGGCATGGTCATTGGGCATTGTGGCATGTAGGGGGGCACAAATCAGGCCCCCCTATGCCAAAAAAAAAATATAAAAAAAAAACAAATGTATACTTACCTGAACTTACCTGAATGTCCCTGGGGTGGGTCCCTCCATCCTTGGGTGTCCTCCTGGGGTGGGCAAGGGTGGCAGGGGGGGTCCCTGGGGGCATGGGAGGGCAGCTGTGGGCTCATTTTGAGCCCACAGGTCCCTTAACGCCTGCCCTGACCCAGGCGTTAAAAAGAGGCGCAAATGCGGGGTTTTTTGCCCCGACCACTCCCGGGCGTGATTTTTGCCCGGGAGTATAAATACGACGCATTTGCGTCGCAGTAATTTTTTTGGACGGGAACGCCTACCTTGCATCTCATTAACGCAAGGAAGGCGTTCACGCAAAAAAATGACGCTCTCTCCTCATACTTTGGCGCTAGACGCGTCTAACGCCAAAGTATAAATATGGCGTTAGTTTTGCGCCGAATTTGCGTCGAAAAAAACGACGCAAATTTGGCGCAAACGGAGTATAAATATGCCCCTTGATGTCTTGAGGTCTTTACCTTTTAGATTGAGAAATGAACATGGCATCTCCCCAAACATTCTAGCCAACACAATGGAGAGTTAATAAGTATATATGACCATTACAAAGGCCTAGCTGTGTACTATACAGGCAAGCACACAACTTAGTTGAATACTTCACATTAGTCATCATGTGACTGGTGCAATGACAATGGTTCACCAGCAATTTCTAGACAGCTGAGTTGACTTCATGACTTGCAGAATTTTGGGACACACACTTGGTATGAGGTCACACATTCCATCAATTGTTTCAGCTGGGGAGACCACGACAACATAAAGCAAAGTATGCAGAAATGCCTCTCAGTAGAGCATTGTACATTGATTGCTCACTTCATGTGTAAAGGACATCAATTCTGATGAATCAGACAAGTGAAAATGGTCAAGATCCCATTTGTATAATGTTTTGATTTGTTAAAACAAGGCCTCATGGTAGTTGTAGTCATTTCAATATTTACTTGCCAACACTTACCAAATGGTTAGTGTAACATACCTGTTCACAAACTGCATTTTGGATGGACCATCTAGCTACCAATTGACACATATAATGGGTTCTGAAATGAGATTTTTGGTGGGACTCCATGTGCAGACTCCATTGCAACAAGTGGTGTGGGATGGTATTTGTTACATTTGTTCTTATCTGCGGCAGAACACATTGACAATGATAAGACAACCTCTCTGCTAGTTTGTGGATTGCATGTTAGGAAACTAGGCAGACCAAACAATGGCAAAAGCTGCATTGGGGGCAGACAGGACATTGAGCTGTGGTGACAGTTAGTGAGATGTAACTTACCGGAGTCTACTCCCCAGGGTATTCCTCCCAAGCATGCAGGATGAAGGATGGCCAAGACTTTCTCTATCGATGGGAAACACCTGATTGGGTTGTTTGGATGACCACCACCAGTCTTCTGGGTCTCTGTGTGTTGCTTGGAGGCTGGGAAATGTACCTTCCTTCTCAGGTCGTTCCACCTCTTCCTAACTTCCTCCTGAGGAAGCAAGGTAGTGCCCACTGCATTCACCCTGTATACTTTTCTGGTACACATTTCCTATCCCTTTTATGACTAAAAGTGGCATTTTCGACTTGGACTCCAAACAAATGTGGCTCTAGTCTTATGATTTCATCCACCATGACATTCAACTCTTTCTCTGAAAAGTGTGGGTTTTTGGGCTGTGACATATCCCCAAATTAAAGTCAGTGACAGGGCAGGAATAAAAAAACACAAAGGGATGGTAAAAAGAGTGCTGGCAGGATGTGTGTTGAGTAGTAATAGGAATGGATGATAAGAATAGGCCTGCCTTCTCTCACCAAAATGATGTGCCCCAGTGGGTGTGCTGCAGTGGAGTGGCAAAGGATTATGGGTTGAAATGGGGTGTGTTTTATAGTGTGATTTGCAGATGTATCAACTTTGCAGATGTACATCAGGTGTGTTGTGTTTGTGTCCATCTAATGGCCACTCTTATGGTGTTATGATGAGCGCGTACCACCATGGCAATCGATGTTAGTGACTGCTGCCAGGGGAGACCACCAGTGTCACTTTTCTTATAATTAGCTTGGCTGGAACACACTGCCCTGACGGCGACAGAGTACGTCTTTCCAACATTGCAGTTCACCACTTCGCTGGCGCCACCCACTCTGTCGACATGGACAGCGTAATAGGGCGTGCAAAAGACTGACAACTTGACAGTGTGCTTTAGACTGCCACTGCAGTAGGCTGGCGGTCCGACCGACAAACTTAAATTCAGGCCCTACGTGTAGAATATGTTGCAAAGAGTCAATTTGCCTTTGAAATATTAGGACCATACAATATTGCATCTAGAAACTCTGGCCTTTTTTGTTCTCTTGAAATGTTTCAACACGAATTGTGCACATTGCAGATTTTCATATATATATATAGTAAACACCATGGAAGGATTGTGCACCTTGAATAACACAATATGGATTCAAGTAATAAATCACACAACTTGTCAAGTAGAATACGTCCAAATAAATGTCTTCAAATAGTGGCATACAATGAACAACATGAATTAAAGCTCAAGTAGAGAATCGTGCGTTTTGTCGATTCGTAAGCCACCATGTAAATGTCAAGAAATGGTAGCGTGCAATGAATAACAGGGTTTAATCAACATGAAACAAATTGCGCGTCTTGCCGATTCAAAAACCACAATGTAAATGTCAAGAAATGGTAGCGCAAAATAATTAGCAGGGTTAAATCAACATGAAACGAATCGCGCATCTTGCCGATTCGGAAACCACAATGTAAATGTCAAGAAATGGTAGCGCGCAATAAATAACAGAGTTACATCAACATGAAACGAATCGCGCGCCTTGCCGATTCGGAAGCCACTGTCTAAATGCCACAAACACTCAAGCGCACATTTCACATGCTGAAAGTAATCTGTTAATCATAAAAGACTTAGGCCCAAGAATATGAGATTTCTCAATAACGGCGTCGGGGGGGGGAGCCCAACCACCGTCTTACCGCCCAGAACAAGGATCACCAAAGAAGGATGAAGGGCAGAGGCCTGGAAGATCAAATAGACCACCGGGACAAGATCTCAGGAAGTAGCTGCTGCTCTGCACCGGGACCTCTTAATAGTGAGCACTTGGAGTTGGGCTGGCTTCCTTTTATAGAGTCTTGGCCCAGCCACCAACCACACCCATCATGCTGCAGGGAAAGTCTCTGGAAGGCCCTGAAAGGGGACCACACCCTAACACACTCTGAAAGCCTGCAGCAATACATTGCAAAGGAACAGTATTTGTAAGCACATTAAAAATAAGTCTTCAGGATTGAACTCTGGAATGCAAAAGGTTAAACAACAACATATCAGCACAATGCATAAATTACGTTGTTTTGAGAGTGCTGG